>NC_058080.1:542624081-542962087 GCF_014858855.1 Bufo gargarizans | reverse complement strand
TTGGTGATACCAAAGTAGTGTCCTTCAAATAACCTGTCATGAAGAGAGGACAGTGCAGCATGAAGATCATAAGAAGGTAGGCGAAATAAGAGAGAATGGAAGGTCTCCTCGCAGCTCCAGAAATTCTCTCTTAAAAGCTTCAAGAGGCCAAGAATGGCCCAGTCACTGTGCAAGGATCTCTCAGCTGTATCGTTCAGGGAAGAAACAGCAAATCTAGAAACAAGGTCCCGCACACCTCGGTCCTCATCTTGTAGTAGATCAACTCCACACAGTATAGCACTGAACAAAATAAATATATATTTTTTTTATTTTAAAACAATATAGCATAACAGAAAGATAAAGAGAAGACCTCCTGGGAGTTGTCTAACCTCACAGCCAGCTGTGTGAGACCAGGCGTAGTAGTTTGGAGTGCTTGTCTCACCAGGTCACCTCCAGCAATGTGCAAAGCCTCTGCTGCAGCTAGGCGCAGTTTCTCACACGAAATTGCTGGATCTGCACACGCAAGGAGAGCAGAGAACCAGCGGGTAGCAACGGACAGATCTTTCCAAAGGTCACTGTCAAGAAACAAAATTTATATCAGAGGACAAACCAGGAAGTGGGATTCGAGCATAGGAGGATAAAAGAAAACTGCAAATTGGGTACATTTTTAAAATATTGGGGGGAAAAACTGTCCAAGGAGGAATGGGAGCTAAAGTACTTGATGAAAATAAGTGATAAAATAAACTTTAGAGTGAAAAGTAGTTTATGGCACAACCCCTTTAACCACTTCAGCCCCGCTAGGTGAAACCCCCTTCATGACCAGAGCACTTTTTACACTTCGGCACTACACTCCTTTCACTGTTTATCACTCGATCGTCATGCAACTTACCACCCAAATGAATTTTACCTCCTTTTCTTCTCACTAATGGAGCTTTCATTTGGTGGTATTTTATTGCTGCTGACATTTTTACTTTTTTTGTTATTAATCAAAATGTAACTATTTTTTTGCAAAAAAATGACATTTTTCACTTTCAGCTGTAAAATTTTGCAAAAAAAACGACATCCATATATACATTTTTCGCCAAATTTATTGTTCTACATGTCTTTGATAAAAAAAAAAATGTTTTGGGTAAAAGTTATAGCATTTACAAACTATGGTACAAAAATGTGAATTTCCGCTTTTTGAAACAGCTCTGACTTTCTGAGCACCTGTCATGATTCCTGAGGTTCTACAATGCCCAGACAGTAGAAAAACCCCACAAATGACCCCATTTCGGAAAGTAGACACCCTAAGGTATTCGCTGATGGGCATAGTGAGTTCATAGAACTTTTTATTTTTTGTCACAAGTTAGCGGAAAATGATGATGATTTTAATTTTTTTCTTACAAAGTCTCATATTCCACTAACTTGCGACAAAAAATAAAAAATTCTAGGAACTCACCATGCCCCTCACAGAATACCTTGGGGTGTCTTCTTTCCAAAATGGGGTCACTTGTGGCGTAGTTATACTGCCCTGGCAATTTAGGGGCCCAAATGTGTGAGAAGAACTTTGCAATCAAAATGTGTAAAAAATGACCGGTGAAATCCAAAAGGTGCACTTTGGAATATGTGCCCCTTTGCCCACCTTGGCAGCAAAACAGTGTCACACATCTGGTATCGCCGTACTCAGGAGAAGTTGGGGAATGTGTTTTGGGGTGTCATTTTACATATACCCATGCTGGGTGAGAAAAATATCTTGGTCAAATGCCAACTTTGTATAAAAAAATGGGAAAAGTTGTCTTTTGCCAAGATATTTCTCTCATCCAGCATGGGTATATGTAAAATGACACCCCAAAACACATTCCCCAACTTCTCCTGAGTACGGCGATACCAGATGTGTCACACTTTTTTGCTGCCAAGGTGGGCAAAGGGGCACATATTCCAAAGTGCACCTTTCAGATTTTGCAGGCCATTTTTTACACATGTTGATTGCAAGGTACTTCTCACACATTTGGGCCCCTAAATTGCCAGGGCAGTATAACTACGCCACAAGTGACCCCATTTTGGAAAGAAGACACCCCAAGGTATTCCGTGAGGGGCATGGCAAGTTCCTAGAATTTTTTTTCTTCTCTTTTTTCCTTATAAAGTCTCATATTCCACTAACTTGCGACAAAAAATAAAAAATTCTAGGAACTCGCCATGCCCCTCACGGAATACCTTGGGGTGTCTTCTTTCCAAAATGGGGTCACTTGTGGCGTAGTTATACTGCCCTGGCAATTTAGGGGCCCATATGTGTGAGAAGTACTTTGCAATCAAAATCTGTAAAAAATGACCGGTGAAATCCGAAAGGTGCACTTTGGAATATGTGCCCCTTTGCCCACCTTGGCATCAAAAAAGGGTCACACATCTGGTATCGCCGTACTCAGGAGAAGTTGGGGAATGTGTTTTGGAGTGTCATTTTACATATACCCATGCTGGGTGAGAGAAATATCTTGGCAAAAGACAACTTTTCCCATTTTTTTATACAAAGTTGGCATTTGACCAAGATATTTATCTCACCCAGCATGGGTATATGTAAAATGACACCCCAAAACACATTCCCCAACTTCTCCTGAGTACGGCGATACCAGATGTGTCACACTTTTTTGCAGCCTAGATGCACAAAGGTGCCCAAATTCCTTTTAGGAGGGCATTTTTAGACATTTGGATCCCAGACTTCTTCTCACACTTTCGGGCCCCTAAAAAGCCAGGGCAGTATAAATACCCCACATGTGACCCCACTTTGGAAAGAAGACACCCCAAGGTATCCAATGAGGGGCCTGGCAAGTTCATAGAATATTTTTTTTTTTCGCATAAGTTAGCGGAAATTGATTTTTTTTTTGTTTTTTCTCACAAAGTCTCACTTTCCGCTAACTTAGGACAAAAATGTAAATCTTTCATGGACTCAATATGCCCCTCAGCAAATACCTTGGGGTGTCTTCTTTCCAAAATGGGGTCAGTTGTGGGGTGTTTGTACTGCCCTGGCATTTGAGGGTCTCCGCAATCATTACATGTATGGCCAGCATTAGGAGTTTCTGCTATTCTCCTTATATTGAGCATACAGGTAATGAGATTTTTTTTTCCGTTCAGCCTCTGGGCTGAAAGAAAAAAATGAACGGCACAGATTTCTTCATTCGCATCGATCAATGTGGATGAAAAAATCTCTGCCAAAAAAAAAAAATGGAGGGGAAAGGCGTCTGCCAGGACATAGGAGCTACATCCATACCCACTTAGCTCGTATGCCCTGGCAAACCAGATTTCTCCATTCACATCAATCGATGTGGATGAATAAATCATTGCCGGGATTTTTTATTTTTTTTTTATATATATATATATATATATATATATATATACAAAGTGTTTGCCAAAGCATAGGAACGCCGCCTCCTCCTCAGCTCGTATGCCTCGGCAAACATATCTGTTACTGCAGAGGAGAAAATCCCGTCTTGCAGCGCCGCATACACCGACTTGCGTGTAATCTGACAGCAGCGCAATGCTTCTGTCAGAATGCACATCGGTGCTGCAGCTAATCGATCGGTTGGTCCACCTGGAAGGTAAAAAGACAAAAAAAAAAAAAAAAGAAAAAACCAGGCCGCAACACAATAATTTTATTAACTTTGCAACAGAACATGTAACTTTAACTTTTTAACTGAACATTAACCTTTTTGCTTACTGGTGTTTTTTTTTTTTTTTTTCTTACCTTTATAGAACAAACCTCTCCTTCCCCATGGGTCAATGTGCAAAGCGCAAATCACCCAAAGATGTGGCGAAGTGCGTTATGCACTTTGTCCCATGTGAAAGGAGACGTTTGCAGCAGCAGTGAGTGAATGGGCCCTAATAGCCCTGTGTGCCTATCCTGGTGAGATGATCCCTATGCTAATAGTGTACCTGTGAGTGGTACTTCCGGAAACACTCTCCAAAGCATAGAGCAGGGTGGTCAGGACAGTCAGGACAGAAATAGCGGGTGTCACGCCTTATTCCACTCCTGCTACAGACACGACATCTTTTTCGGGGTGACGGTTGGGTTGAGGTACCAGGAACGACATTGGGGAAATGTCGCTCGTGTAGACGGCTAACTACACTGGTGGATGGGGCCACGGAACCTCCTGGGTACAGGAGGTTCTCGATGATCTCTTCCTGAAATTTGAGGAAGGATCCAGTTCTCCCAGCCTTACTGTAGAGAACAAAACTATTGTACAGAGCCAATTGAATTAAATATACAGACACCTTCTTATACCAGCGTCTGGTTCTGCGGGAAACTAAATACGGAGACAACATCTGGTCATTGGAGTCCACCCCTCCCATGTGGAGGTTATAGTCGTGGACTGAGAGGGGCTTTTCAATGACACGGGTTGCTCGCTCAATTTGTATTGTCGTGTCTGCGTGAATGGAGGAGAGCATGTAAACGTCACGCTTGTCTCTCCATTTCACCGCAAGCAGTTCTTCGTTACACAGTGCGGCCCTCTGCCCCCTTGCAAGACGGGTGGTAACGAGCCGTTGGGGGAAGCCCGCGCGACTAGTTCGCGCGGTACCACAGGCGCCAATCCGTTCTAGAAACAAATGCCTAAAGAGGGCCACACTTGTGTAAAAATTGTCCACATAAAGATGGTACCCCTTGCCGAATAAGGGTGACACCAAGTCCCAAACTGTCTTCCCACTGCTCCCCAGGTAGTCAGGGCAACCGACCGGCTCCAGGGTCTGATCTTTTCCCCCATAGATCCGAAATTTGTGGGTATAGCCTGTGTCCCTTTCACAGAGCTTATACAATTTGACCCCATACCAGGCGCGCTTGCTTGGGATGTATTGTTTGAAGCCAAGGCGCCCGGTAAAATGTATCAGGGACTCGTCTACGCAGATGTTTTGCTCTGGGGTATAAATATCTGCAAATTTCTGGTTGAAATGGTCTATGAGGGGCCGAATTTTGTGGAGCCGGTCAAAAGCAGGGTGGCCCCTGGGACGGGAGGCGGTGTTGTCACTAAAGTGCAGGAAACGCAGGATGGCCTCAAAACGTGCCCTGGACATAGCAGCAGAGAACATGGGCATGTGATGAATCGGGTTCGTGGACCAATATGACCGCAATTCATGCTTTTTTGTCAGGCCCATGTTGAGGAGGAGGCCCAGAAAAGTTTTAATTTCGGAAACTTGGACTGGTTTCCACCGGAAAGGCTGGGCATAAAAGCTTCCCGGGTTAGCGGTGATAAATTGTGTGGCATATCTGTTTGTTTCGGCCACAACTATGTCTAAAAGCTCCGCAGTCAAGAACAGCTCAAAAAATCCCAGGGCCGAACCGATCTGAGCTGTCTCAACCCGAACTCCAGACTGGGCAGTGAAAGGGAAAACTACGGGTGCGGCTGAAGTTGGGGACTGCCAATCAGGGTTTGCCAGCACCTCAGGGATTCTAGGGGCTCTACGGGCACGTCTTTGCGGTGGCTGCGACGGGGTCACTACTGCACGTGCCACCGTACCAGCTTCAACTGCCCTTCTGGTGCTCGCTACTTCACCAGGTTGTACAGCAGTGCTGGTACTAGGTCCAGGGAGGGCTGGGCTGCTGGTGTATGCCTCACCACGTAATCCGACAGCACCAGCCCCACTCTGCTGCTCTTGAAGCGGATCCTGCGCAACCTGTGGTCTAGCGACACGGGGCCGGGTACGCCTGGTGGTATCAGGGACCTCAGCCTCCTCGTCCGAACTTTGGGTCAGAGAGCCACTGCTTTCTACAGGTTCGTATTCTGACCCGCTGGATTCATCAGATGAGGGTTCCCACTCCTCATCCGACTGGGTCAGAAGCCTGTAGGCCTCTTCAGAAGAATACCCCCTGTTAGACATGTGGGCAACTAAATTTAGGGGTATTCCCTGAGACTACCCAAGAAAAAAAAAGCAAGCCTGTCTTACAAAGGGGAGGCTAGCGAAGTACCGGAGGCCGCTGCAGTTGATAAAAAATATCAAAACTGATTTTTTTATCGCCGCAGTGCGTGTAAAGTGATTGTGCAGTGAACCCCCCCAAAAAATTTTTTTGTCACTGCGGTGGGGCGGGTGTGGGCGAACGCACGTGTGGGCGACCGATCAGGCCTGATCGGGCAAACACTGCGTTTTGGGTGGAGGGCGAACTAAAGTGACACTAGTACTATTATAGATCTGACCGTGATCAGTTTTGATCACTTCCAGATACTATAAAAGTACAAATGCTGATTAGCGATACGCTAATCAGCGAATAACGGACTGCGGTGCGGTGGGCTGGGCGCTAACTGATCGCTAACTACCTAACCAAGGGGCCTAAACTATACCTAAAACCTAACGGTCAATACCAGTGAAAAAAAAAAGTGACAGTTTACACTGATCACTTTTTTCCTTTCACTAGTGATTGACAAAGGGGTGATCAAAGGGTTAATTGGGGTTCAGGGGGGTGATCTGGGGCTAAAGTGTGCTGTTTGGTGTACTCACTGTGAAGCCTGCTCCTCTGCTGGATCCAACCGACGAAAAGAACCAGCAGAGGAGCAGGCAGCCATATATCAGATCATATTTACTAATATGATCTGATATCTGGCCTTTGATTGGTTTTTTTAAAAATCGCCAGCCTGCCAGCCGCGATCATTGGCTGACAGGCTGGTGACCCGACCCCCCTCTACGAAATGCCGGCGCGAACTGCGCATGTGCGCAGCGCTGCCGCCTCCGGACCGCACATCTGCGTTAGGCGGTCCGGAGGCGGTTAAGGAGGTGTCTGAATGTGATAATGCTAAAATGGTGATAATTCTTTCTCTAACGCCGAGTTCCATTCGGTCTGAGAAATAAAATAAAATAAAAATATTTTAGAGATTTAACTATGGGCTTGGAGTGGACATGAGGGAAAAATGTTATCTGAACTTTCATTTGGAGGTCAGATAGCAACAAGATTTTGTGGGTTTCCATGTCTTTTTTTTTTATCAGATGTTATTAGGTTTTAAAACAAATAATACAGAAAGTACAAAACAATTGTGGTGCAACCACCATACCGTAAACCCCAACCCCATCGCCAAAATCACCCCCACCTCAATGCAGTCACTGATTGGTTCACTTCCACTACAGTAATCTATGGTCAACAATAGGGCAATAACCATATATGCAGCAAGGCCACTGAAGCCAACCCTGGCCTAGCAATCCAAGCATTACATTGTTTCTTGAGTTTCTTAAGACTGCCATAAAAATCATGTTTTTAGTTTTTAGCAGTGTACGTTAAGGCTACTTTCACACTGGCGTTTTGGCTTTCTGTTTGTGAGATCCGTTCAGGGCTCTCACAAGCGATCCAAAACGGATCAGTTTTGCCCTAATGCATTCTGAATGGAAAAGGACCCGCCCAGAATGCATCAGTCTGCCTCCTATCAGTCTCCATTCTGCTTTGGAGGCGGAAACCAAAACGCTGCTTGCAGCGTTTTTGGTGTCCGTCTGACGAAACTGAGCCAACGGATCCATCCTGACACACAATGTAAGTCAATGGGGACGAATCAGTTTTTACTGACAATACAAAACGGATCCGTCCCCCATTGACTTTTAATGGTGTTCAAGACGGATCCGTTTTGGCTATGTTAATGATAATACAAACGGATCCGTTCTGAACGGATGCATGAGGTTGTATTATCTGAACGGATGCGTTTTTGCAGATCCATGACTGATCCGCACCAAACGCGAGTGTTAAAGTAGCCTAACTCTGTCATATTAGGAGATGTGAACTGCAACCAATATTTGGCAATAAGTTTCTTAGTCAAGTAAAGAATCTTAGCTATAGCCAGTTTAGGCATATCAGTAGAAATGTCCATCACATGACCTAACAACCCAACCTTTGGCACTTTCGGCAACTAAACAGTATATACATCTTCTAAAAGGGCAAATATAGCAGACATAGGTCTTGTAATACTGAGCAAGACCACAGCATATGAACAGCGTCAGTTCTAAAACACATTTTGAAAAGCAGAATAGGAGTTCTGTATGCCCTATGTAATACAAATAATTGTGACCTGCGCTACATCACACCCAATGAAAGTGATGGACTACAGGCCAGAACATCTTCCCACTTTTTATTAGAAATAGGGCCCACATCAACCTCCCATTTATCCTTCAGACCTTGCAAAGGATTACTCAGGAAATCTGGATGGAAGAGCCCCATAAGAGAGTGAAAATAAAGTCTTAGATGTAGCCAGGACTACTCTGTCAAGGACCCGCATACCAAAAATAGACATAGTCAATTTGCGTCCCTGAGATTGGACAGACGTTCTGATTGGATCCGTTCTGTTAGCAACCTAAGATTAATAACCTCCATAATTCGTACCTCTCTCTCCCGTCTTTAAGACTTTTCTCGAGCTGCACTTACTCTCTGGAATACTCTGCCCCGGAATACTCTGCCCCGGAATACTAGGTCAATTCACAACTTCTCCACCCTCAAACGTGCCTTAAAAAATTGGATTTTTTGTACTCGCCGTAAAATCCTTTTCTCGTAGTAGGCATTGGGGGACACAGCACCATGGGTATATGTCCAACTACCACTAGGAGGCACTAGACACAAAAAGTGTTGGCTCCTCCCAGGTGGGCTATACCCTCTCCACAGGCACGAGGCTATTCAGTTTGTACCAAAAGCAGTAGGAGAGAGAAGAAAAGCAAGGAACCAACAACTCCCGTACCGGGAAAGATCAAGAGACCAGCCCGGAGAAGCGGAAGAAAAAACATAGGGAGGGATCTGTGTCCCCCAATGCCTACTACGAGAAAAGGATTTTACGGTGAGTACAAAAAATCCAATTTTCTCGTGCATGGCATTGGGGGACACAGCACCATGGGACGTCCCAAAGCAGTCCCTGAGGGAGGGAAAAGAAGAGACGCGCCACCGGTTGGGCATACAGGTGCAGGAGAACCATGTGACCCAACGGGAAAAAACACGAGATGGGCAAGAGGTTCCATAACAAGGAAGAAACCCCAGAAGAAGCAGGGAAGACTGCCAGCACCCCAGGACAAATGACTGGAAGAAAATCCCAAATGCAAGAAGGTGGCAAAAGGAAACAGAGCGCAGCCAAGGGCTGGAGAAAAAATTAGGACAGCACCGCGTGGTGAAACTACCCAACGCTCTACATTGTTCCAGACCCAAAAAACCTGTGGCCATCCCCTGAAAGGCCAGGGGAGAAAAGAAACAGGGAAGCACCGAAAACCAAACGAGTGGGGGAGCCATAGCAAGGCTCACATGTGAAGGGAGGGGACTCCCCTCACCGCAAGGCCAGGAAAGAAGCTAAGCGCCCCATGTAAAGGTGAAAACCCAAGGCTGCTAGAGGAAACCGCCAACCCTGGAGAAGGAGGGGGTTGTAGGTAAAAAACCAGGAAAAGAACGATAGCTCCTGCGTCCCCAAAAACAGGAGACGAGGCGCAAGCCTCCGAAAACAAGATATCACCGTGAAGCGTAAGACCAGAGGAAACACTGGGCATGTGAAGTAGCATGGAAAAAAGAAGCCAGATACAGGCCAGGCAACCTCGGCAGGACACACTGGACTGAGAGACATGGGAGTAGAAGGAGAGCACTCCAAAAAACCTAAAGAGGAAAGGTCCTACAACAGGAGGAGGTCCCTCCCGAAGGAGACCATACGGTGGAACTGCAAACCGCAGCACTAAACCACTCAATACCAGGTACTTGACGTGGGAGGCTGGAAAAAGAGACACAAATCCCAAGAGGACCTCAAATGAACAGGGACAGGGACTCCAGAAAGGAGTACCCAGTATGGGCTCACAAGGAACCAGAAGCTGAACCACCAGAAGACAACGCAAGCCAGAATATCCAGGAAAGGCGAAAAGAAACCACCATAGGGGAAGGGGCATTGGCCATGGACAACTAGCCGTACCAAGAATATTGACCAGCAAACCTTAAACATTGTCCCAGAGAGGGCAAGTACAGCAGCTCGGGATGTACCACAAAACGACAGACATCCATATGCATAAGGAATGCAGAAGTCGCCATGAAAAAACCGGGGTAGCCTACATAGAAATGTAGAAACCAGCTGCGACCGGCATACAGAAAACTTCCAGGGGGGAGAAAGCACCAGACAGGTGCAGACGACGGCAAGGTCCAAGAGGACTGCCCCTCCGCCATGTAGCACAACTAAGCAGAAAATACAAGGGAATACCGAAAACACCTGGACCCAAAAGGAACTACGGGGCCCTGTCCGATACCAGAGCAATCAGCTGAAAATTCAGACAGGTGTGTGTGGCGCTCAGAGGTCCTGTCCTTGACCCATCAGGGAGGACGTCCAGCAATGATAAAAGCCGTGGACCCAGAAGGATTCCGTGTGGCGGACATCCAGCGATGACAGAAAACCGCAGCCGCGGCCGATGCCACCAGCTACGTGTCCAAACAAGGTAGAAGATCCAGTGGAGATCCTTGTACTTCACCAGGAATGGGCCGCTCAGCAATTAGGAAACAACGCGAGTACTCCCCTATAACATGGGGTAACGCGGAGCACAGCATACCGTAGTACCGTAAAGAGAAGGCAAGAGCAACTACAGCACGAAGGCCAACAACCACCTGGCCACGGAGTAGGGAGCGTGGTTGAATGAGGACCACCCGCCGGATCAGACAGATCAGTCATATACTGGAGCTACCAGAAGTAGCAGTAGACCGACAAGGTGGGGGTTGGGCTGGCCCACACCTGCCAGACATGGAAACCATGCACACGCTGAACGAAGGGGGCCTGGTGCAGACAGTGCCTTGAGAGGTAGAAGGAGACCAATGAGCGCGACAGTAAAGGAGTGGCAGATGTATGGAAGAACCAAATGGATGGAACCAACATCCGCAGCACAGATTAGAACCCGTGGGCAGAAAACACCCAGTGATACAGAAACTGTCTGAGCTACAGACCGCACCACAGGGCCCAGCGCTTGGGGTACTACAAACACACGCCTAAAATATGGGCAAAGTGGCTGCATGTTGCCAACTAAGGAGAGTGGAAACATAGCCACAGCATCTGGGAATGAGACAGCATACGGAGGGTACAGGTACACAACCTGTAAAGTAGAAATATGGCTGTGTTAGAGGAACTACATTTAAGATCGAAGCAATGTGGCCGCATGGTGCACCCTAGACCCAGAGAGGTGCAACAGCAACCGCGTTAACAATGGAACCCAGTAGGGCCGCACGGTACCACAAAGAACAAGACAGGTGCACACCACAATCAGGTAGGTGCAATGGCAACAGAAACAGGGCCGCATAGCACACCCTAGAAGCCAGACAGGTTGAACGGCTGCAGCATCGGAGACGGTTCAGGGACTCTACCCATGAAGGGAGTAAGATGGCCGTTTGGTGCACACTATGATGAGGTAGGTGCAATGGCCACGGCAATAGGAGGAGGCCTCAATATCTCGTCCTGTAAGGAGAGAAAATGCCACATGGAACACCATAAAGCCGGACAGGAGGAACGGCTACCGCATCCGGAGATGGCTCAGGTACTCCACCTGTTAAGGGATCAAGGCGGCAGGGAACAGACAGGTAACTGAACCGGACAGGGGCAATTCTACGGCAATTGAAAGTGGCCTCTATATTCCGCCCGTAGGGAGAAATGTTGCCGCATGGAACACAACAGAGCCCGCCAGAGGTATCGGCTACAGCACCGGTGATGGCGTAGGTACTCCACCTGTGAAGGAAGCAAATTGGCTGGGAACAGACAGGCGCAATTGCAGCGGCAATTAAAGGCAGCCTGTATATCTCGCCAGGAAGGGAGAAATAGTGTCGCATGGAACACCATAGCGCCAAGCCAGAGGAATCGGCTACAGCATCAGGAGATGGTGTAGGTACTCCACCTATGACAGGAGCAAAGTGGCTGGGAACAGACAGGTGCAATTGCAACGGCAATTGAAGCGGCCTGTATATCTCACCCGGAAGGGAGAAATAGTGCTGTATGGAACACCATAGAGCCAGCCAGGAGTAATGGCTCCTGTAGGTACACTACCTAAGAAAAGGGGCAAGGCGGCTGTACAATTGCTCTGAACTCACCAACCTACAGGAGGCGATAGCCGAGCTAACCGCTTGCCCAGAACAGGAACTCCCTGTAATGAGGTAGAGTGGCGAACACCAACACCAGGATGGGAACCCCACGGAAACACTCTCAAATGTGTAGAGGATAACCCCTGGTATAGGGGAACCAGGAAGGCTTGTCAGGGACAGCCTATGGCAGTGGTGCAGGAACCCCCCTGTTAAGGAGAAGGCGTACGTATCAGACACCGGGTAGGTGACTCAGTATGCTAAACACGGGGACGGCTGCCTTACCTGTGCGGTTGAATACCTGTGCGGTCAGGGGAGCACCATCCGAAAATCCACTAGAGGGGATACCAACCCTGTTTAGGTAGGAGAGGTTCCTCCGTGCACGTAGTCTTGACCTCCCAGAGGGCTTCTATATGGAGGAAGACCGCCTGATGCTCTGTTCCGAGGGAATCGGTGCAGAGGTGTCCCCAGAGGCAACGGATGGGGTGACAGGAAGGATTCGTCACCAGCCTCAGGCCTGTCCTGGGGGGGATCCGAGGATGCCGAGGAGGGGTGGGACCCCGTTGAGACCACCCGAGGGTGTACTGTGAGCTACCCCTCGCCGAACCCGGGTGCAGGTACCCCTAACTGAGCATGCCCCATCTGCAGGGAGGACCCTGGGAGGGCAGAGGTGGCCGCAATTTGGGTTGGTAGCGTTCCAGCGACACTGCCAGGGAGAGTCGGCCAAGGTTCCCATGGCATTGACACGGAGGGACCCATTCATGGGGAACCTACACAAAAAGATTGTTCAGGGAAAACAATGGGATCTGGGAAGAGGTACTGCACACCAGCAGGGACA
Organism: Bufo gargarizans; assembly: GCF_014858855.1. Classification (NCBI taxonomy): domain Eukaryota; kingdom Metazoa; phylum Chordata; class Amphibia; order Anura; family Bufonidae; genus Bufo; species Bufo gargarizans. The sequence continues at coordinate 542,949,272 of NC_058080.1, read as the reverse complement.
GGATGACCACATGGCAGCCATTGTAGACAGCGGACGCACGTGAAAACACGTGGCGACCGAGGAGCTGTTGGGAGAAGAGATGCTCAAAAAGCAGCCAGCAGAGGCTGTCTATCCTGACCCGGACGCAGTGTTCCCCCAAAGAGGTGCAGCAGCAGCTGTTCCCCAAAAAAGAGGTGGTCAGTAGGGCTGCAGGGGACATGAAGCAAACGAGGGGTTAACCACCCCCTCCAACAGAAAAAACATGTTAGCCCAGGAAAGGGTGAGGAGATAGCTCCTCCCGAGGGCCGGGCGGGGCTCAGAAAAGCCCGGGAAGCAAGGGGGAGGGGCCGGGAAGATTGCGGCCTAGCAGGCCCAAAAGCCGGGGCCTCGATTTATGAGGTGGCCGGGAATGGAGCAAGGGGGGCGGGGCGAACCGCGGCCGACAGAGGGCCCACCGAGCCATAAAAATAGGTGAGTAGGGTAGGGGGGGAGAAGCGACACCTGGGGATAGGCAGATCAGGGCAAACAGAGCACCTGGGAGCCGGGGACAGGCCATAGAAGATGAGGCCTAGTCCCGGCAGAAGCCGGGGACTAAAGTAGCGGGGAAGCCAGGGAGAGACTGTGGCCAGGGAGGAGAGAAAAGACCAACCGAGGGGGAAAAGAAGGGAGGAAAAAAATGAATATAACCCCCCCAGGAGGGGGAGGGGGAGGGGGTTGGCTAGGAGGAACGAAGAGGCTCCCCAGGACCCCCAGGTAAGGTGGATCCCATCCCCCTGGCCACAGAAGGGAACCTAACCCTGGGGCAGGGACACAGGGACAGGGGAGTATACTCACCATCCGATATACTCACCATCCGATGTCTTCGGGCGCAGCACGGTCACCCCTTCGGCAGACTCAACACGGGAACCGTGGGAATGCCGGCAAGCCACTGCGGATGCAGTCCGTGGGGACTGGGTGACCGGCGATGGTACCGAAGTACGCGCCCGCAGGGGGGGCAACTAAAGTGGAACACGATGGAGCCCCAGCCTGCAGCAGGTATAACGGTGGAAAAAAACCGACCTGCGGAAGAGAGAAAAAAAGAATAAAAATAAACAGCAGAACCTGCAAAAAAGCAGGACAGGTCTGCCTCCTACGGACACAAGACTAAAACTGAATAGCCTCGTGCCTGTGGAGAGGGTATAGCCCACCTGGGAGGAGCCAACACTTTTTGTGTCTAGTGCCTCCTAGTGGTAGTTGGACATATACCCATGGTGCTGTGTCCCCCAATGCCATGCACGAGAAACACATTTTTTCAGCAGGCTTATCAAGCTACCTAAACTGACTATTGCCCGACTAAACCTCTCCCCCACCAACTCCTCTGGCCTAAACTCGATCCTCTAGTAGTCCCAAACCTGAAGCAGACCGGCACCACTCCTGTCAGTTCAATAATGGCTCAAATCCTACTTATCACAATCAACTACCTTATGTGTCAGCTCCAATTCCTCAAAGATTGTAAGCTCTTGCGAGCAGGGCCCTGACTCCTAGTGTTTCAGTTGCATATTAGCCAGTTAGTTTTGTTTCGTACATGAACCCTATGAATTTGTAAAGCGCTGCGGAATATGGTGGCGCTATATAAATACATTTTATTATTATTATTTGGATCGCGTGTCGCAGTTACTAATAAAAGATGGAATGTGCCAATCCAAATTTGCAAGGTTTGGAAGCATTTAAACATAGTTTTATCGTACAACTGGTGGACATATTTAATCCCCTTTCGTTCCCATATATCAAAACCATCCAGTAGAAACAACTCTCCTAAATAGGGATTATGCCAAAGTGGAGTATATTTTATACAGCCTCCGAGCTCCAAGAGATCTTTAAATTTCCACCAGATCCTATGCAATAGAGACGAAGTGGGCATAGATGGTGTTATCAGTTTAAATCTATGGGTATGCAAGGACCCCACCAAATCATCAGTATTTAGAATGTGCCTCAGTATCCACTGCCTAGAGTCTCGGTCAGCAGTTAAGCCCCATCCTTGTAGATGTTGCAGCTGTGAAGCCAAAAAATAAGTCCAAGCATAAGGCAGTGCCACCACTCCCTTTTCTGTGGCCAGTTGTAATTTGCACAGTTTGATTCTAGAGGTGCACTTTCACCAAAAAAGATCTCGGAAAATATTTTCTATACATCTAAACAGGTATGAAGGAAGCAAGAGGGGGTCATTGTGCAAAACGTATAGTAATTGCGTCATCCAAATCATTTCAATTAAATTAGCACCTTCCATCAAAGGAAGTTTGACCCAGGCATCCAATTTAGACCACATTCGATAGAACAGAGGTATAAGATTCAATTGAACATAGTAGCTCAGATACCCAAATATTTAAGCTTATCCACCAATGGTATCACCATAGTAGCAGGGAGTATGAGATTATCATCCGCTGGCCGTAATGGCATCAACACTGATTCTGCCCAGTTGATGGTAAGGCCTGAGTACTTACCAAATCCATCTATGATACCCATTATTGTAGGAAGTGAGCGATGAAGATCATTCACAAATAGCAAAATATCATCTGCATAAAGTGAGACCCGTTCCTCTGTAACACCATATTTAAACCCTGCTATATCTGTAGATGACGGTAGTAGGGCTGCTGAGGGCCCTATTGTCAAGGCAGGTAACAATGGAGAGAGAGGACAACCTTGGCGGGTACCTCTCCCCAACGATAATGGGGCGACAAGGCATTGTTCACCATGATTCTAGCTATGGGGGCAACATATAAAAGTTTTACCCATTTAATAAAAGAGGAGCTGTCACAGGTACTCCCACTCGAAATTATCAAACGCATGGGTTTCCATGTCTATTATTTGGATGATTGTATACATCCACAGGACACGCGGGAATTCAACCATCTTAAGGAGGAGGCTCTACCAACGTATGAAAGCAGTAGATTTCTCCAACATTTGTTACAGTGGCCTCCAAGGATGAAAGATAAGGAGTGATGTTCGCCCTGTATAAGTGTGATGGTGATTTTGTGATCTGTATTCCTAGATACTGGGAGGCCCAACCTGGTTTAGCCAGACCTTGTAGAAGTAGCCCAGTTGATAATATACCAAGATAAACACTAAAGGGCAGTACATTTTACCGTAAGTCCTAAAAATAAAAAATATATTCACATTCTTTCCATACTTTTGATCATTACAAATTCTCGTCTACAGGAAAAGCCAATGACATCAGCCTAAAACTTTCAATTACCTATGTACTAGCAGCAAGCTTAGAGTACAAAGGACATGGCCGCGGACTTGTGGTCCTCCTTTTCTTGATTCCAGTAGATACAGGAGGCTGTGTGCACACTGAATGGTCTTAGTGAAGGAAAGATGACGAACTGCCAGAGATGGACAAATTCTGTGCAGGTGAACAAAACCTTCTAAAAGCAGCCTGAGACTCCTAGAGGAATCCATGGTCAGCTGTTTACACAACATATCCTGAAAGAGAAAATGAAAATGATTAAATACTGAAGTGATCCATCCTGAAGTGATTTTATTTTATTTGGGCATACCTGCAATATGTCTTTTAGAAACTGTCCAAATGGAACAGGGACATCTCCAATCTGCTTCTCAATTAGCCATCTAAGTACATTTGTATCTCCAGCCTGAAGGAGCTGTGACACTAGTTTACAACTGGAGTGTCCAAAGGAACTGATGGCCTCATTGCAGATATACTGGACCCGTGCCTTATGAAAAGCATCAGCTCCCACCTGTAAGAGATAAATAGACATTCAAAGAGTATTCTGGCAAATAGAAGTTACTCCTTGTCTACTGGATCTGGTAGACTGGTGGGGCTCTGAGTGCTAGGAATGTGACCAGGAGCAGTTGAATGGAGTGGTGGTTGAGAATTTATACTTCTGCTCCGTTTTCATTGTCTGTGGCACAGACTAAGATAGCCTAGTGCAGAGATCAGCAATCTCCTGCACTCCAAGCTGTTCTGAAATTACAAGTCATTATTTCACTTCTATGATAGTTACAACAACAGCCAACTAAGTGTGCACGGCAGCTGGAGTGCAGAATGTTGCTGAACCCTGGTCTAGCAGATAATTTGCAATTACCAGAATACCCTTTAAAGCTGACTGAGCAAAATCTGGGAATCATAGACTTCCATCATTATTTTGTTGACAACTGCTCAACAGATGCTCTCACCTGAGATAGATGTTCCTCTACACTCATCTCCCTACAGAGTGTCTCGTGTACTTGACTTACAAAGTCCTCTCCACAACTGGGCAGTAACAGGCAAACAACTTCCAAAAATGCATTTCTAACCAGAAAGCATGTTTGTACTGGTGACAGCAGCCAAAGAAATGGGAGAAGCTGCTTTGCTGCTTCCTGTCTGACATCTTCTGAAATACTGAATAGAAAACACAGAAATATAAATTAAAGGGGTTATCCGACTCTTGGTAACTGATGACCTATCCTCTAGATGGGTCACAAGCATCTGATCCCGCCGATCAGCTCTTTGAGAAAGACCCGGCTCTCCTGTGAGCGCTGTGGCCTTCTTGAAGTTTACCCTTGGCTAGTGACGTCATGACTAGTGTTGAGCGAACTTGTGTTTTCAAGTTCGGTGTACAAGGTTTGGGTTATCTAAGAATTCCATTATGGATTCTGCTACCACGGATCATAACCTATGGTCCATAGTAGTGGAACCCATAACAGAATTCTTAAATAACCAGAACATTGTACGCCGAACTTGAAAACACAAGTTCGCACATCCCTAGTCATGACCATTGGTCATGTGGCTTAGGCACAGCTCATCTCTATTCAAGTGAATGGGGCTGAGCTGTGCCTAGGCCACCTGACCAATAGTCTAGAAGTCACTGGCCTAGAGTAAGCTGAGAGAAGGCCGTGGCACTTCTGCTGGGGCCTTCTCAAACAGCTGATCGGCGGTGGTTCAGGGTGTTGGACCACCATCAATCAGATGCTGATGATCTATCCAGAAGATACGTCCTCAGTTACAAGTCGGATTGAACCTTTAAGAAAAATACAGTGGAGGTATCGCTTCACATAGTTTGAGCAATATGCAATCATATTTGCAAAAAACATCCATACCCTAAGAACTGAAGGTGATTCCAGGGAGTAAAACTCCACATACTTGCATGAGTTTACAGTAGCAGGCATGTGCAGTACTCTGGTAGACTCACGTGTGGCTGATCTGTTGGTGAATTTCTGTGAAAATTTGTTCCATTCATTTGAATGGGGTTATTTTGGTCCATGAATTTCTGCAAGGCTCATTCAAACAAATGGGACAGTTGCAGAAGTTTCAGCAAGAAATCTGCCCCGTGTGATTTTACCTTTATACTTGCAATAGCACCTGCTGTGTTTTGTGGACACACATGATATCAATGGGCTCGGTGATGATACTGCTGTCAACAATATCCATGAATGGGTAACAATTTACCCTGAGTTCTCGATAATGCCAGACTTGCATGCCTTTCGGATTGCCCAGCCGACTCACTGGAACAGAATTAGCATAAAACAAAACAAAAAATTTCCTTTTTAATTCGATTTTTATCAAAACTTATTATCTTTAGGACACATGTCTCCATTGTGGTTAATGGTTTGGATGATAAAAAGTTTAATCACAATTTATTGATGGCCTATCCTATCAGTTTGGTTGGGGTTGAAATCCCAGCACGCAACAATCAGCTAATCGAAGGGGCCTCTGAATAGAGCTTTGCCGTCACTGTTTACCAGATACAGCTCAGTAAGTTATGAAGCAAATGTGCCTGGTATTGCAGCTCTGCCCTATTGACTTGAATGGGACTGAGAAGCAATGAGCTGCAATACCAGGCATTTATAGTAACTGTAGCGTAAAACTGCTTTAATATAGGAAAGCTATAAAATGTAAGAACATATACAACTTGGACTTGTACATTCTCACCAGTTTTCCTTCAACGCTAGTGACAGCAGAGCATGAATCTGCTGCAGTCGTCCATGTAAGGCATTGTGGGATACTCCATCCTTGGTATGAGGAAGGTCTTTTATCAGTTGAACAATTAGTGCCTGATAGTCCATCACCTGGACAACAGGCACAAGAGCATGGGCAGCCATGACACGCACAGCATAAATGGGGTTTTCTCTCAGGTACAGCAGAGGCTTCATAAAACATCTGCATAAACATAATAGAAAAGAAAGTTCAGCTCATCAAATGCATTCCATGATCCTGCTGCGTATTAGAAGTTATTTAGCTTGGAGTAACGTCACCTCAGCCTTAGGAACTTTGTGTAAGCTTGAAAAAATAATTCCAGCACTTGAAATAAGGATTATGTCCATTTTTTATCAATGGACTATGCCAGGCCAACTGGCCAACTCCCACCATGCCCTGCTGATATCTGTAGGTAGTCTAGGCATGCTGGGAGTTGTAGTTTAGCCGCAGCTGGGGAGTTTCAGGTTGGCCGTCCCGGGACTATGCCACGTTTTATATAGTTTACTAATAAATACCTTGTTTTATGGACATATTCCTTATTGCAAGTGCTGCAGGTTTTTAAAGATTACCTACAAAGATTTTACTTAATAACATATTGTAGTAGGCCTAGCAATGATCACCAAGAAACACCTTTCCAAAGGCCCATCACCTGGCTTCACTGTCTCCCCCAGGCTGTAGCTTGGCAAGCAGTGTAAGGATAGGATGCAGACTGGGATGCAGTATTTCTTTTGTCTTTGTAGCCTTCTGCAGTTCCTCCAGCAATACATCACTCAATCCTGGATATCTCCGCAGAAGAGCTCCAGCATGCAGTGTGCTCGGTACAGAACAATCCACATCACTACGGGACAGTCCCAGCATTCCAACAGTGAGGGCAGCTGGGTAAAATGGAAGAGATAGATATACTCATTTAGTTACTGAGAACTTATTCTCAGGATAGGTCATCAGTATCAGATAGGTTGAAGGTCCAACACTCAGCACCACCACCAATCAGCTGTTTCTGCCAGGTGCTGGAAACTATATAGTGGTCAGAAGGTTTTATTCACTGTGAAGTTTCCAGAGCAGCCATACTGAGGCTCAGCTTTCTTTCACTTGAACGAGAGCTGAGCTGAAGTGGGTACAGAATCTTATGCTTCTTGTTCCGTCTACTGTATAGTTTCTGGTGCTGGCAGGTGCCAGACCCTCACCAATCTGATAGTGATGACCTCTCTTGAGGACAGGCCATCAAAATCAAGTACCAGAAAACCCCTTTAATAATTCACAGTTAATATCGGGTAAGGCTTTGGTGAACCACAACTTACTGAACAGCTGTAGACCTGCATTGCGCATAGCCCAGCAGGGAGAGCACAGACTGTGGACTGACAAGGACATCATAGGAACTGCATGACAGAGCAGTGTAGAGCGAAGGCTAGCAGATCGGAGCATGGTCTGTAGGGCATGAACTGCAGATACCTGGAAAAAAAAAAATATTGAAAAAGTCATGGATGTGTCCTACCTTCACAAAATGAACATATGTACTACTCTTTAGTTGACTCCAGGCTTAGTACCTGTGGAAGGTCTCGTGTCTGGTCCCAGTTAGAGGGCAAGGGCTCTTTAGCTAACGTGAGTAAAGACAGAACACAGGTTTCAAGAAGTGGATGCTGTGGTCCCTCTGCAGATAGGATGCCCTGCAGGAGAACTGGAAAGCCTGCAGCTCTGCGGGTAACAGAGAGAGAATTCTGAGACTTTGCCAGTAACAAGGCCTGCAAAACATAATGCACGTTAAGAGGTAACAGAGAAAAGGCAGGAAAGCCTGATTTATATGGTATATAGTGTATACCACACCTGCTCCATCATTCTTCTTGGCATCTCTCTAAACTTTTGATCCTCATGGTGAAGTAATGCAGAACAAAGCCTGGTAAATCCTGTGCTGCATCCGTCTACAGCCCCCTGCAGGCAAAAAAAGGAACATACAGCCTTGAAAATCCAACACAGGACTGTCTTTTTAAAGAGATCTTGTAAAGACATAGATATTTAACCATTTCCAGTGAGGCGGGTAAACTACTACTATGTGATAATGTAAAAGATTTTATCATCGCACTCTTATTACTACACAGGGCTGGCCATTCAATATGGTTTGTGTAATTATTTTTTTCAGGCTTTTGGAAAAATCGACTGCGTCTCCATACAAGTTTAACCATATAATTCTACAAATAGTGTCATGATACAGAAGAATGGAAAATTTTGCATACACCTCTGCACATGTTAAAATCATTTCATATATTTTTTTTATCTGAATGGAACAGCCTAAAACAGTCCATTACTCAGGTTTAGCTGCTCCTCCTCAGTTCACATGCAGAGGATTTGCTGCAGATTCCCAGTGCTGATTCAGGACTGCAAATCTACAGTAATTTACAGCACAAGTAAAAGGGGCTTTTAAAAAATATCAAATCTGCAAGAAAATAAGAGTATGCAGCAGATGTCCACAGCATACTCATGCTTGTGCAGAAAAACTGTGGATTTTCACAGAGGATTTCAATTTTTTGCAATGCATCAGGGTGAAATCAATACCAAAATCTACATGTGACCCAAGAAGATTTTGCCACAGATTTGTTGGGGATTTGCAGCCAAGTATGTGAGAACTTGGCCTAAAAGATGGAGATTGCATTATACTTATGACCCAGCTAGTTGACAAGTCATAGAAGTTGACATGTTGTGCAACAACCCATTTAAGCCATTCGTCCATGAAACTTACCCAGTGACGACATCTCATGAATATATCGTGATAGGTTGCCATAGAAGCCTCTACTGTGGCGTCAGAAAGTATTGGTGTAGGAGCAGTAATCAACTTCTCTACAAGTGGCCCAAGAAACATTCCAATTTCCTGGCAGGGTTAGACGGACAAGCAAGTTAATAAAATAAGTTGACATTGCCATTCATGCCAAGCAGACTATTAGTAGGTTCTTGGAGTCTCACCTTTAAGGAGACCCAGCAACAAGTCATGATGAGGCTGTGCTCTTCTGAAATGAGAAGGTCTTCCTGGATTTCATCTAGGCCTCTACCATGTGCAATCAAAGCACCAACAGCCTTGCCCATATCCTGAAAAGATGGCGCAGCTACCTCTGTGTGAGGTACGAGACAGAGACAAATACATGATGTGACGGTTAAGCATCAGGAGAGGTAGGCAGGGTCAGACGGGTCCAAATTGACAGAAGGAAGGACAACACAAGTAGGTGGGGGGTCAGCAATACCATAGTGCAAAATACCGTCCTAGCAGAACTAAATACCACAGTGCAGCACAATATACTGCCCCAAATGCTGGTCCTCCGTGGTGGATATCAATATCTGCTATCTGTCCTTCTCGGCTTCTACTTGTCTCTGATTAAGATATGGAGCAGGGGGCTTAGGAGGCGAGATGCGGGCACAACAGTTGAATTCAGGAGGGCATGTGCCATCACTGGCCAGGGACATGAGTACCTGGTTCTCACAACGTTAATTACCGCTGACAGCTGCCAGGAGGGCTTTGACCCACCAGGAGATTTCAGTATAAGGTCTATAGACAGTCCGCCCCGGAGGTAGGCAAAGGGGGTTTACAACAGATAGACAGTGACACAGCGAAGTCCACTCAGGGCTTATCTGTGATTTATTTTTCAGTCCAGAACAGAAACCTGCTTGTCTGAGCACTAACTACACAAGGCACCTTCCTTCCTCAAAATGAGTTTTTACTCACAGGCACCATGCAATGTCCGAGCTCAGTAATGAGTCCTCCAACACAGAATCTGCACCTCTTGTGCACATGCTGCAGGTGCAGCCAACTGTTCAGCAGACTAATCCTAAAGGCAGAGATGGACCGAGGATTGGGAACCCCTTTTCTCTGGCTTCCTAAGACATATGACAAGATTCTGGGGGAAATGTACCTTCCCTCAATAAATGTACTTGTCACGGTCTCACAATGATGACTTGCTGAAAGTCTAACCAAATGTGGTAGTGAGCAATGATTGCATAATTTAGTTGTTTTCCATTGCAGTGATCACCATAAAGTCTGCTGCGTGCATGATATGCTATAGAATTGTGAATAACCCTGTAAGAACACAGCTTCCTCATCCGTACTTGTGGTTTCGCTGGTATTTCATCACTTAAATGAAGGAGGTTGAGCTGTAAAATTACACACAACCTGTGCACGGTGTGGCGGTGTGAAAGCAGCAATGCTATTTGAATCCTATACAACCCCTTTAATAAAAAGAAATAATTCTAGAAAACCTGTGAGTATAACGTTATTAGCACCTTACCTGAAGGCTCTGCCCTCCATGATTTGTGCAGCGTGCTCAGGATGAAAGATGCTATTTCTTGCAACAAGCTAACAAGATTTTGTAAGAGGTAACGCCAGCAGGTGGAATCATGAGCTTGTAAGATGGCTTGTGAGAAGGAAGAGACATCCAACAGGCATAACCGCAGAGCAGAGAGCACCCCTAAGTGGTGACAACAGGGATGACAACATGTAAATGGAGTCTATATGACCAGCAAGTAATATGTTCTCCAGCTGTACAATGCTTTATCTAGTCAACCAAAAAGAATATATGGATCCCCACTGAGTCGTATAAAATAATATACCAACGCAAAATATAATGAAACCATACACAATTTTATTTTAATTATCACAAAAATAAATATCACAAAAACACAAAATTAAAAACACAATTAAAAAAGACACTAGGGCTGGTGGTGCATGATTGGTGGGTCAGAAAATAAAGTGCCAGTGCAAAGTGATATCAGCAACAAAAGTAAATAGAAAAATCCATGTCTTCATCAACAATGATGTAGTCACTGATCTGATCATTAAAGGGGTTCTCTACTTTGTTTAAACTGAAGATCTATCCTCTGGATAGATCATCAGCATCTTATCGGTGGGGGTTCGACACCCGGGACCCCCGCCGATCAGCTGTTTGAGAAGGCAGCGGCGCTCCAGCAGTGCTGTTGCCTTCTCACTGTTTACCTCAGGCCGAGTGACGCCACGACTGCCGCTGCCTTCTCAAACAGCTGATCGGCGGGGGTCCCAGGTGTCGGACCCCACCGGTCAGATGCTGATGATCTATCCAGAGGATAGATCATCAGTTTAAACTAAGTGCAGAACCCCTTTAAGCATTAATGCTTTATCTAGAACAGGAAAAACTTACTGGAAATTATCTATTATTACACAGATTTGATTAAAGAGGACCTTTCACCACTCCTGACATGCCTGTTTTAATAGCTTCATGCATCCCCCATGTAATAACAATCATGGAGCATCTATTCTTATGGCTCTATGTTGTGCCATTCCTTTATTATTTCTACTAGAAGTTATGAGTGAATTGCTAGCAGTCTGCAGTAAGGGTACAGAGGGGCGGTAACCAGTTGGGGGGAGTGTACCTGCACAGTCTGAAAATGGCAGCACTGATTGAGTCTGTGCAGGTACACCCCCCCCCCCCCCCCCCAACTGGTTACCACCCCTCTGTACCCTTATTAACCACTTTAACCCCACTAGCTAAAGCCCCCTTAATGACCAGGCCACTACACTACTTTCACCGTTTATTGCTCGTTATCGTTTTTATGCAACTTACCACCCAAATGAATTTTACCTTCTTTTCTTCTCACTAATAGAGCTTTCATTTGGTGGTATTTTATTGCTGCTGACATTTTTACTTTTTTTGTTATTAATCGAAATTTAACGATTTTTTGCAAAAAAATGACATTTTTCACTTTCAAAAAAAACGACATCCATATATAAATTTTTCGCTAAATTTATTGTTCTACATGTCTTTGATTAAAAAAAAAATGTTTGGGCAAAAAAAAAAATGGTTTGGGTAAAAGTTATAGCGTTTACACACTATGGTACAAAAATGTGAATTTCCGCTTTTTGAAGCAGCTCTGACTTTCTGAGCACCTGTCATGTTTCCTGAGGTTCTACACTGCCCAAACAGTAGAAAAACCCCACAAATGATCCCATTTCGGAAAGTAGACACCCTAAGGTATTCGCTGATGGGCATAGTGAGTTCATAGAACTTTTTATTTTTTGTCACAAGTTAGCGGAAAATGATGATTTTATATATTTTTTTTTTCTTACAAAGTCTCATATTCCACTAACTTGAGACAAAAAATAAAAAATTCTAGGAACTCGCCATGCCCCTCACGGAATACCTTGGGGTGTCTTCTTTCCAAAATGGGGTCACTTGTGGCGTAGTTATACTGCCTTGGCAATTTAGGGGCCCATATGTGTGAGAAGTAGTTTGCAATCAAAATGTGTAAAAAATGGCCTGCGAAATCCGAAAGGTGCTCTTTGGAATGTGTGCCCCTTTGCCCACCTAGGCTGCAAAAAAGTGTCACACATGTGGTATTGCCGTACTCAGGAGAAGTTGGGGAATGTGTTTTGGGGTGTCATTTTACATATACCCATGCTGGGTGAGAGAAATATCTTGGCAAAAGACAACTTTTCCCATTTTTTTAATACAAAGTTGGCATTTGACCAAGATATTTATCTCACCCAGCATGGGTATATGTAAAATGACACCCCAAAACACATTCCCCAACTTCTCCTGAGTACGGCAATACCACGTGTGACACTTTTTTGCAGCCTAGATTCGCAAAGCGGCCCAAATTCCTTTTAGGAAGGCATTTTTAGACATTTGGATCCCAGACTTCTTCTCACGCTTTCGGGCCCCTAACATGCCAGGGCAGTATAAATACCCCACATGTGACCCCATTTTGGAAAGAAGACACCCCAAGGTATTCCGTGAGGGGCATGGCGAGTTCCTAGAATTATTATTTTTTTTTGGCACAAGTTAGCGGAAATTGATTTTTTTTGTATTTGCTCACAAAGTCTCCCTTTCCGCTAACTTGGGACAAAAATTTCAATCTTTCATGGACTCAATATGCCCCTCACGGAATACCTTGGGGTGTCTTCTTTCCGCAATGGGGTCACATGTGGGGTATTTATACTGCCCTGGCATTTTAGGGCCCTAAAGCGTGAGAAGAAGTCTGGAATATAAATGTCTAAAAAATGTTACGCATTTGGATTCCGTGAGGGGTATGGTGAGTTCATGTGAGATTTTATTTTTTGACACAAGTTAGTGGAATATAAGACTTTGTAAGAAAAAACAAAAACAAAAACAAACAAAAAATTTCCACTAACTTGGGCCCAAAAAAATGTCTGAATGGAGCCTTACAGGGGGTGATCAATGACAGGGGGGTGATCAGGGAGTCTATATGGGGTGATCACCCCCTTGTCATTGATCACCCCCCTGTAAGGCTCCATTCAGACGTCCGCATGTGTTTTGCGGATCCGATCCATGTATCAGTGGATCGGTAAAAATCATACGGACGTCTGAATGGAGCCTTACAGGGGGGTGATCAATGACGGAGGTGATCAGGGAGTCTATATGGGTGATCACCCCTCTGTCATTGATCACCCCCCTGTAAAGCTCCATTCAGAGGTCCGCATGTGTTTTGTGGATCCGATCCATGTATCAGTGGATCCGTAAAAATCATACGGACGTCTGAATGGAGCCTTACAGGGGGGTGATCAATGACAGGGGGGTGATCAATGACAGGGAAGTGATCAGGAAGTCTATATGCGTGATCACCCCCTTGTCATTGATCACCCCCCTGTAAGGCTCCATTCAGAGGTCCGCATGTGTTTTGCGGATCCGATCCATGTATCCGTGGATCCGTAAAAATCATACGGACCACTGAATGGAGCCTTACAGGGGGGTGATCAATGACAGGGGGGGTGATCAGGGAGTCTATATGGGGTGATCAGTGGTTCATAAAGGGTTAATAAGTGACGGGGGGGGGGGGGGGTGTAGTGTAGTGTAGTGTTTTGTGGTACTTTACAGAGCTGCCTGTGTCCTCTGGTGGTCGATCCAAACAAAAGGGACCACCAGAGGACCAGGTAGCAGGTATATTAGACGCTGTTATCAAAACAGCGTCTAATATACCTGTTAGGGGTTAAAAAAAAATCACATCTCCAGCCTGCCAGCGAGCGATCGCCGCTGGCAGGCTGGAGATCCACTCGCTTACCTTCAGTTCCTGTGAGCACGCGCGCCTGTGTGCGCGCGTTCACAGGAAATCTCGGCTATCGCGAGATGACGCACGGATGCGTCCAGGAGGAATAGATCAACCACCTTCCGGACGCATCCGTGCGTTAGGCGGTCGGGAGGTGGTTAAAGGCTAATAGCAACTCATTCATAACTTCTAGTAGAAATAATCAAGCAACGGCACAACATAGAGCCATAAGAATAGATGCTCCATGATTGTTATTACACAGGGAATGCATGAAGCTATTAAAATAGGAATTTCAGGCGTGGTGACAGGTCCTCTTTAACTTCTTCTTGCACAAAAACAATTACCGTATTCACTATAATGTTAGGGCTCTTTCACATCAGTGTTTGCTATTTCTGTCATTCTGCTCTGTTATAGGAGCAGAACAACAAAACTAATGGCAGTGCCAGATTCGGCACACGACTGAAGCAAATGAAGCAAAACAGACCCTATTGGCTATAACGCCTCATTCACACATCAGTGTTTGGTCAGTGATTTCCATCAGTGATTGTGAGCCAAAACCAAGTGTGTCTCTATACACAGAACAGGAGCAGCTATTTCCCTTATACCTTATGTCTGTGGAGGCTCCGCTCCTGGTTTTGGATCACAATCACTGATGGAAATCACTGACCAAAATACTGACGTGTTCAGGAGAATGCTTTTTTTTTTTTTTTTTTTTTAGCAGAGAAAAAGTCTTGCATACTATTTGTATCAAATTCTGCCCCGAGCGGAGCCTCCAACGCAGATGTGAACAGAGCCTTAATGATACACATAGAGTTTCTGTGAGCAATGAGAATAACCACACAAAACCAACCAGTAACCAGATGCTTACCATGGATGGGCTTCTTGCTAGCTGCATGTAAGAGGTTTTTCTGTGCACAACAATAATGATCCTTGAGCATCATGGTGAGATAGGTAACAAGTCCTAGAGCAGACAGAGGGACACCTTCGGCCAAAAACAGACACTCATTTGGCCTTTACAGGGAACAAAAGTGAAGCTATATCAATATTTAATAAAAAAAAAACAACTTTCTGCATAAAAAGTGACACTATGAATGTTTTGCTGTTATTGTGTATTTTACAAAAAGAGGTGAAGCAGCTGCCAGATACACATATTGTCGAACATT
Organism: Bufo gargarizans; assembly: GCF_014858855.1. Taxonomy (NCBI): domain Eukaryota; kingdom Metazoa; phylum Chordata; class Amphibia; order Anura; family Bufonidae; genus Bufo; species Bufo gargarizans. The sequence goes on along the minus strand of NC_058080.1, from coordinate 542,934,167 downwards.
TGTAAAGATCTGATGATATTCACATTATACAAACAGGACTTGAAATGGTTTTGAAACCCAAAAATTATATTAAAGTGGGTATTCCTATCTCAGACAATGGGGGCATATCGCTAGGATATGCCCCCATTGTCTGATAGGTGCGGCTCCCACCGCTGGGACCCGCACCCACAATGAGAACGTAGCGGGGAAATGAACGGAGGGCGCACTGTGCATGCTCAGCTGCCCTCCATTTCTATGGGGCCGCCGAAAATAGCCGAGGGCTGGCTCGGCTATTTCCGTCTGCCCCATAGGAATGAATGGAGCAGGGGCCGCGCGTGTTCGGTTCACTCCTATTCACTTCTAATGGAGCAGTGCTGGGACCCGCACCTACGAGAACGGAGCGGGGATTTCTCGGGGTTCGTCCACCACCAAGCACTGCTCCATTAGAAGTGAATAGGAGTGAACCGAACACGCGCGGCCCCTGCTCCATTCATTCCTATGGGGCAGACGGAAATAGCCGAGCCAGCGCTCAGCTATTTTCGGCGGCCCCATAGAAATGGAGTGCAGCTGCGCATGCACAGTGTGCCCTCCGTTCATTTCCCCGCTACGTTCTCATTGTGGGTGCGGGTCCCAGCGGTGGGACCCGCACCTATCAGACAATGGGGGCATATCCTAGCGATATGCCCCCATTGTCTGAGATGGGACAACCCCTTTAAGGAAGCACAGATTTTTCTTCTTTATTCGTTCCCCAATAACAGAGAGAATAGTACATTGAAGGACGTCTTTATTCTTGCATAAAATAATACCCTTCCCATGTGACCTGCAGTCTGACCACCACATGGTAGTCAGAAGGAAATAAGCCTTTCTATCCAAGTCTATGACAGCTTCAATGTCAGATTCACAGACTTGCATGACACAGGCTGTATTAGTCCGGTGGTCAAACTGCAGCACTGAGACAGATATTTTAAAATGGCTGGTAGTGTCTTTCCTTGAAGTACTACTCTTAACAGGGTTATAAACGGGTGACCAAATAAAAATACATTCTTAAAGGTCTAATCAACCTTTGTCTTTAGATGCAGACAGGAAGTCATTATTTGGTGCAGAAGAGGGCATCACACACAAAACTGAATGCAGATGCTAAATGGAGTGTTGCATCTGTTACATAATTCACATGTTTAAATTCATAAATATAGATATCTATACTAAACCATCTCAATCTAAGGGCTCGTTCATACGACCGTATGGCTTTTTCAGTGTCCTGCGGGCTGTTTTTAACGGATCTGTTTTTTGTTTCAGTAGTGTATCCAGTTCCGTTCCGTTTTTCCGTATGGCATATACAGTAATTACATAGAAAAAATTGGTTTGGGCATAAAATTTTTAATAGATGGTTCCGCAAAAACAGAATGGATACGGAAGACATATGGAGTACATTCTGTATGTCTTCCGTTTTTTTTGCGGACCCATTCACTTGAATGGAGCCACGGAACGTGATTTGCGGGCAATAATAGGACATGTTCTATCTTTGAATGGAACGGAAAAAACGGAAATGAATGGTTCTGTATACGGACCATATAAAGAACGCAAAAATGTTCGTGTTAACAAGCCCTAATCTACATGTTTTTCATATAAACTAGTTGATAGGGCACAAATACTAATCACCTGTCTGGAACTTCCCTCCAGCACTACAAATTCCAGAAAGCCAACTATACAAATAATAAGGGCAACGCAGTTATATACTGCTGGAATATGAAAAGAGATCAGCTAGAAGGAGCTAGGATAAAAAGCCTATTTTACAATATGGCAATACTGGGGTGTTACCTGTTCAAAGATCCAAGAGCCTTACTGTACATACTAGCCATCCTGTCGGGCCGCCAGCCACATCTGAAAATCATAAAGATCTGATGCTTTCAGCATTAATTAATGTAGGAGCATCAGACACTTTTGCACCTGGCCAGTGGCCGCAGGTGCCCTCCCTGAATTCTACTGTATTGCCCTCCTCAGGGCGATGATACAGTTTCATAATGTGGTGCGGGCGGCAGTATTTTTTTGCTGCACTATGGTATTTGGTTCTGCACTACAGTATTGCTGGCCCCGCCTACTTCTATTGTCCCATCTTCTGTCAATTTAAACCCGTCTACAACATTTTTGCCAGGGCCACTTTAAGTTCCCAGTCCGCCCCTGGGATGGGGTGACGGATCTCCCATGCACTGCACCCAACAACGATCTTGGCTAAATTATGGGTCTAAGTTGAAAGAGCTTGGAATTACATATCATAGGAGGATATTCAACATCTGAATGACTGTTACCATGCCAGAGTGGCAGCCTGTATCATAGCAAGGACGCTATGCCACCCAGTATTAATGTGACCCTGCCTTATCGTGTACCCTGCTGCAGAACTCAAAATAAAGGATGCACCACCATGGTTGTGGGCAGTGATGGCCAGTTCGCATTGTTCGCCCGCGAACACATGCGAGCTGCCATCTTTTCTCACAAGTCCGGTGAGGCACAGGTAAGCCCTTACCTGTGCCTGTGTGCGAGCCAGTCTGAAACAAATGCGGTCACCGGGAGCAGGCAGTTCCGAGAACAGCCGCTGGGGGCCTTTATCGGACTGTTCTCGAAACTGCCAGCTCCCGCTAACCGCATTTGTTTCAGACCGGCTCGCGCACAGGCCCAGGTAAGGGCTTACCTGTGCCTCACCGGACTTGTGAGTCAAGATGGCAGCTCGCATGTGTTCGCGGGCGAACAATGCGAACTGGCCATCACTGGTTGTGGGATCAGTGCCCCACTAGCAGCTTATACTCTGTCAGTCTCAGCTCAATCGCATTAAGTTTATATTACAGGAGGTAAGACTGCTCCGAAAATGAATGTCAGTCTTTCACAAGCATTCTGAATAAAAAAAAATAAAAAATATTTTCATAAGAACAGCACTGTGTAAAATGGAATTTGGACTCAAGTGACAAGCAAAAGATTAAAAGGTCCCTTGAAGTTCTACTAGTAATACCATTAAATTCTTTACATTTAAAACAAGCTATATATGCCATGTGCCTATCATTATAATGTGAATAATGTATCAGAAATGAAGGAAAATACAGTAAATCTTAGCCCTTCCATTGCTGTTTTCTCATTTTATGATTCCCTAAGCACCTTTGCAGCAAAGTCTTCATTAGAAGAGCTCCAGATTCTGCCATCGGTACACGAGGACTACAGAGAAATGCCTGCCCTAGTTCAAACAGACTAACAGTCAGCTCTTCTGAGGCTGGCAGGAAGAAACGGGCAAGCAAATCAGACGCCATTTCACGTAACTGTGGGGTAAAGAGTAATGCAACATATTAGAGAGCTAAAAATGGGAATTACATTTGTCAGCTTTTCATTGTGTGTACATTTCTATGACTATAGCCCCTAACAACAGCCTGATGTAATTCAGCTTCCTTGCATTATCAAGAGGGGGCCCCCCCTGTAACCTAAGCAATATGATCATCGGTGGAGACCGGGAAATCGTGAAAGCCATGGACAAAGGGCTGTCTAAGGGCCATATTACACAGGTCAAGGATGGGTCAAGCACGTTCCCAATAATTGGCCCATGTCAATGTGCCACTGATCACCCAACAAGCATGAAAAAGGAGATTTTTGTATAACTTACAAGTAAAATCTCTTTCTCGCTCTTCATTGGGGGACACAGAGACCTTGGGTATAGCTATGTCCTCTAGGAGGCGTTGACACTAGTAAAAGCTGTTGGCTCCTCCCCTGGCAGCTATACCCCCTCCAGCCTGGAGAGAGAGCTTCAGTTTGTGAGAAGCAGTAGGAGAAGCAAGCTAAGAAAAAACACGGAACACCAACCATGGCAAAGGACCCAACGGGCTCAAACCATCAACCGCCACAACTGTGACCAAACAACAATACTGAGTGGGTGCTGTGTCCCCCAATGAAGAGCGAGAAAGAGATTTTACTGGTAAGTTATACAAAAATCTCCTTTTCTCGCCCATATTCATTGGGGGACACAGAGACCTTGGGACGTCCAAGAGCAGTCCACAAGGGGGGGGGGAATAAACACAGACCCATGGAGCCAGCGCCCCTGCAGGCAACTGAGAACTGCTGCCTGCAAGACAAAGCTTCCAGAGGCGGTGCCCGCCGATGCATAAGTATGCACCTGGCAAATTTTTGTGAATGAGCGGAAGGAGGGCAGTAGCCGCCCCGCACAACTGCACGGCTGAACCTTGAATCATCCGAGCCCAAGAGCGCTAACCCCTCTGGTGAAAGGAGCCGCAACACTGAAGGGTGGAACCCTGCCCCGGGGACAGAATGTTCAAACAAATGCAGACGTGCAATTGACACCCTGGAGGCCGCCAATGTTATGCGAGGACCCTCCGGAAAGACAAAAACAAAGGCGAGCACTTACGCCGGAAGGAACTGGAGGCTGGCAAATAAACAGTCAGAGCCCTGACAACGGCCAAATGACCCAACTCCCTTTCCCTAGGGTGTGAAGGGGAGGGACGCAGTGATGGAAGGCCAGATTCTTCATTGAGATGAAAATCAGAGACCACGGTGCTTTAGTGTGACAGTAGGCTGCGTATCAAACATTGTCTTATGTGCTGTAAATGTTGGTGCATTATTAGATTATGCTTATGGTTGACGGTCGGCGCTGGCCCGACTACTATTTTTTGTTGTATGTGATTCAACATGCCATGATTTTGTTTCCTTTGCGAAATAGAAATAAAGAATTTCAAAAAAAAAAAAAAAAAAAAAAGAAAATCAGAGACCAGCGTCGGGAGAAAGGAAGAACGGCCCCAGGGAAGCTCCTACCCCTGGCAGAACCAGGACAGGTTCAAGGGGAGAATTCCGGAGTGCTAAAAAGACCAAGGTCTGATCCCAAGGCGGTAAAAGGAGGACGGCATGGAGGAACCGTTCGGCCATTCCCTGTAGGAAGGAATTGTGGACCCCGGGTGGGTCAGAGGACGCTGGAAGGCCACACAGTGCCGAACCTACCCAGCCAAGAACTAAAGCCCAAGCAAAAAACCCCGGATCCACCCCTGCTAAGGGGAAGCGCTCCACGGAAACGGAAGTGGTCCACCAATGTCCCCCCGAGCCGACCAGGTTTGACGGGAGACTGAGAAGCTGCCTGAATGAGGCATGTCCAACCGCAAGCCAGGAATCAACACATTGGATAGTCAAAAGTAGTGACGATATGAGAATCATTGACGGAAGAATTCCGTTAGCGACCGTGTATCGACGGTGCAGCAAAACCGCTTGACGGAAGCAAACAACCAAACCAAGATTAGAGAGAAAAAACTTCTGCCTCAAGGAGGAAGAATAGAAGGGGTGTCCCGTTCCAGGAACAAAACTCCATCAACAGACGCGACAGCACCCCCGCACATCCTGGCGTGGGGAGTCTCATAGTCTAGCCACGGAATGTGCAGTGAAAAGGTATGACTACATCGGACAGACATGCCGACACCAGTCAAGTATCAAGAGAGGTAGTGGTACACACTGGTAGCGCGCCCAGGACCAACGGTAGGAGTCACCTGTAGAAGGAGGAATATAGGAAACGTCACAGGCCAACAGTCGGTCCGGAACAAGACCGAAAGAAAAAGAAAAAACCACAGAACCAAAACCCTGCATCACATAGATGAGGGGGAGTAGCAACAGAGGAACCACCAAGGTTTGCGGAATGGCCGTGAACCCCGAGCCAGAGAAGGAAGAACGGAAGGAGAAAGGGGGGAAGGACGAAGCCCGTTCCCCATCCGAGACCAGCAGTATACAGAAGTAGCCACCGGATGATAGCAGTGATGCCATACTCCGCCAAAGGAGGAGCCTATGCAGCGTACGCCACCGAATACGGAGACAGAAGAATCCGTCAACTGACGAAGGAGCCGTACAGGAGGAGCCAGATTACGCAACGGCTACTACAGGACCCCCATACCGTAGAGGAATCCGGTAGAAGCCACGGTACCATACCGCCCCAGGGAAGGAGAGCTAACTTTAAACGCTCCACCCGGGAAGGGCGCTGAACAGGAACAACTGCCCAGCAAGCGTCAAGGTAGAACCCCTACCTGATAGAATGCCCCACTGTAGCGACTGCGAACGCTAGTACCCGCACAGGCTGAACAGGCTGCAAAGCTAAACCAGAGTGCCAACCCAAACACTTCCCACATCAGGATTGGTGGAAGAGAGTAAGGAGTCAGTGTAACACTTGGCCCGTTGGCACGTAATCACCATATATGTGCAATGGTGTACGCACCACTACTGATGCGAACAATACCGTTACCGACTGGGACAATGGAAACCCATGGAGATGGGAGTCTCTAGGACACAAGTGGTTTTGGGCAGGAGTTATAATCCTGCCCAAAACCAGCTCCAAAGGAACACAATGAGGAATAGCCACCGTATGCACTGGCGGGACTCATATAGTACTGGAGTAAGCGTACCGAGCACCGTCAAGTACCGAACTGTTGCCACGCCCCCTAATGAAATAAGCGCAGGCACCTAGAGCCGTGGCGCAGTTGAATTGCAGAATCTGAAGATGTACAGATACTCCCCCGCTAGTGATCACTAGCGAAAGAGGGTAAGGCAAGTAGTAAGAACAGTGACGCGCAACACTCCGCCTAAGGAAGGATAGTGCGACAGTCGGACCGTATCCAAACTGGTGCCACAGGAAGACACCCCACCAAGAAGGGGGGTTAATACCCACGTGGGAGAACTAGTGCATATGGCAATCCTGTACCCTGTGGGAGAGCAATTAGCACCCGAGAAAGGAGGTAATGTATACAGTACCCCTTGTAACCAGTGAGAATGGAATCGCTCCACCAATGGAAGGAGCTAATGAATACGGCAGGTACTGAACCCAGTGGAGGTACAATTCCGCCACCTACAGAAGGGGGAATGCACTGAAAATAGTGTTATTGTACCTAGTCCACCTATGGCAGGGGACAAAGTATAAAGGTGAAAACCGTATCGTAGTAGTGCAATTATACCGCCTAAGGAAGGGGGTAATGCCCACGACGAGTGCTACTGGCCACCGTAGATGCAACCTAAGGAGATTGATTCGGATTCACGTCAAGGCCCGAATCAGTGATTCTCCTCACCCCCCCTCCCTTGGGCGGACCCACTCCCGTGAGAGAGAGGGTGCACCTGAGTGTGACCCTGGGAGGAAGGGAGGGGGTGTGGAGATATCGAGGAGAAGACGACCTGCTGTGGTCCGCTTGCGCGCAGGTATACGCATTAGAAAATCGCCCCTAGCAGTCACGGACTGCGCAGTTGGGGGCTTATCAACCAAACTACCTGGGGGTGGATTGGGAACAGAGGTCCTGTATACAAAAGGAACCTGCGGAGAATTATCAACCCAACAACCCTAGAGGGTGGATTGGGAATTTCCAGTTTTCCCCCACTGGAATCGCGCAGGTGGGGAATTATCAACCAAACGACCCCATGGGGTGGATTGGGAATTCCAGAGGTTCTCCACAGTATGGCACAGGTAGAGAATATCGACCAAACGGCACCGGAGGACGGATTGGGATCCCGCAGAGATCCTTAACTGAATTGCGCAGGTGGAGAATTACGGGAATACTTCAGCTGTCCTCCTGTGAGTTGCGAAGGTGGAGAGTTATCAACCAAACGACCCCAGAGGGTGGAATGGGAATTCCAGAGGTTCTCCGCTGTATTGAGCAGGCGGAGAATTATCAACCAAACGACCCCGGAGGGTGGATTGGGAATTGCGGAGGCTCTCCGCTGTATTGAACAGGTGGAGAACTATCAACCAAACGACCCCGGAGGGTGGAATGGGAATTCCAGAGGTTCTCCGCTGTATTGAGCCGGTGGAGAATTATCAACCAAACGACCCCGGAGGGTGAATTGCGGAGGCTCTCCGCTGTATTGAACAGGTGGAGAATTATCAACCAAACGACCCCGGAGGGTGGAATGGGAGTTCCAGAGGCTCTCCGCTGTATTGAACAGGTGGAGAATTATGAACCAACGACCCCGGAGGGTGGATTGGTAATTGCAGCGGTCCTCAACTGTATTGCACCGGTGGAAAAGAATCAACCAAGCTCCCCCTGAGGGTGGGTTGGGAACTGTCAGAGGTCCTCCACTGGACTACGCAGGTGGAGGATTATCAACCAAACGGCCCAGAGGGCGGAGTGGGAAACTACGGTAAGAGAGGTCGTCACATGTCCGGGGCAGGACACGGGCCCATTTTTGTGCCGCACAGTCAGAGTGGACATGACTGAGGGGAGTAGGGCCTGAATGGAGGTAGACATTTATTTCCAGCTTCATTTTATTTATTTTTTATTTTATTTTTATTTTTTATTTTTTTTAAACTGGTCTGCCTAGCCTCAAGTGGATAAGAGGCAGGAAGGGGTTAAATTTTCAGCGGCGCCCGGAGGACCGGGATGTTCACCCCGCGGCCGGAATCGTGACAGCCGGAGGTCCATGCTAAGTAAGTGCCCCGCGGCGCGAGACTACCGCAAGGGGTCAGATGTCCGCGATCGGCCAGGGGCATTAACCCTTTCGGAGCTGCGTGCTTGACGCCTGCTCCCGAAAGAGTAAAATGAAGGATACTGCCGCCAGAAATAGCAAGTGGGAGACGGACTGCGCTCCAGTCTTTCGCCGGAGGTGCCCGGGGAGAAGATACATTAACCCTCTATGAGCCGGAAGCAGTCGGCCTAGAGGGCAAGTGAGAGGGGGACCGCGTGTCGCATGGCGCCCGCCGGATTAACCCCTTCTCTCTTTAGGGGTCTTGTCATAGTTGAATAAAGTCCCCTGGCCATTAACCTTAGGGCGACCCAGATTTTCAAAGATGGAGGGAGGGGGAAGAGGGCTTCATACTCACCTAGTCCCATGTACTCACCTCTCTCATCCTCTTCTCTTCACCCTCCCTAAGTGGACCCTCAAGGTCACCTTCTCCAGCAGGGTCACCTCCTCAGCAGCTGGCACCGGAGTGGCAGGCGTCTGGTATGGCGGGAGGGTCTTCTCTTTGGCGGACCTAGGTGACCCCTTGGCTGGCGGGATGCAGGGGAGCGAGGCTGCCCTGGTCCACTTTGTCTTCTGTGGGGGAGGCAGCAGTGCGGAATCGGCACTGGCGCAACTCGACCCCGGGAGAACAGGGAGGCGAGGCGACCACTGTTGTCCCATCTGAAAAGGAAGGAAAAAATAAACTAAAAATCTTCAGGAGATCCCTGCAGAGCAGGGAGGTCTTGCCTCCTATTGACACTAGAAAAAACTGAAGCTCTCTCTCCAGGCTGGAGGGGGTATAGCTGCCAGGGGAGGAGCCAACAGCTTTTACTAGTGTCAACGCCTCCTAGAGGACATAGCTATACCCAAGGTCTCTGTGTCCCCCAATGAATATGGGCGAGAAATGGGTGATCACATCATTCATTCAGTACCTAAAAGTGTTGTTTGTCAGCAGCATATCTCCCTGTGTAAACAGGGGACGTGATAATGACAATATGCAAACTAAATCGGGTGCGAATGATAGTAATGATGATAGTTTGTCCCCTCATTTTGCATTGACTCGTGTGAAAAGCCCTTTAAATGAGCATTGTTTGAACGTGCCACCATTGGCTCATATAACAGGACCCTTAGCTTATCGGGTGTCTGTACTTTTACATGCACAGGCAAGAATGTACTGCTATACAGACATAAAAAAGAAAAAAAAAAATAGGTAAAAACTCCCCTTATAGTTAGGCCTCTTGCACACGACCATATGTATTTTGCTGTCCGCAAAAAGGAGATTTTTGTATAACTTACCAGTTAAATCTCTTTCTCGCTCTTCCTTGGGGGACACAGACCTTGGGTATAGCTCAGCTCCCTAGGAGGCGTGACACTAAGTAAAACTGTTAAGCCCCTCCTCCATCAGCTATACCCTCAGCCTGGAGATAGAGGCTACCAGTTGCGTGTCCAAGTAGTGAAAGGATAACAACCAATAACGGAAACAACCAGCCAGCAACCCAACGGGGCGCCAGACCATAACCCTGTAACCAAACACAGAAGGGTGGGTGCTGTGTCCCCCAAGGAAGAGCGAGAAAGAGATTTAACTGGTAAGTTATACAAAAATCTCCTTTTCTCGCCCATTTTCCTTGGGGGACACAGACCTTGGGACGTTCAAGAGCAGTCCAAGAAGGGAGGGACCACAAACCCAAGGCGGAACACCACCAGAGCATCAGGAAACCGCTGCCTGCAAAACCAGGCGGCCCAAAGCAGCATCCGCTGATGCATGCGTATGCACCCTATAGAACTTTGTGAAAGTGTGCAGAGAGGACCAAGTGGCTGCTTTGCACAACTGTTCAGCCGAGGCCCGATGCCTCTGCGCCCAGGAAGCTCCGACTGCTCTGGTGGAATGAGCAGTGACGCCGAAAGGCGGAGGTCTGCCCTTGGCTCGATAAGCCTCAGACACCGCCAGTTTAATGAAACGGGCAATAGCCACCTTGGAGACCGCCAACCCTTTGCGCGAACCCTCCGGAACCACAAACAGGGAGTCCGTGCGCCGAAAGGACCCGGTGACCTCCAAGTAAATCCTCAACGCCCTGACCACATCCAGACGGTGCAGTTCCCGTTCTCTGGGGTGGGAAGGAGAGGGACAGAGCGACGGAAGGACGATGTCCTCATTGATGTGAAAGGCGGAGACCACCTTTGGCAGGAAAGTCGGGACAGGCCGAAGCACAACCTTATCCTGGTGGAAGATCAGGAAAGGTTCGGAGCAAGAAAGAGCCGCTAACTCCGACACCCGTCGGAGAGACGTGACGGCCACAAGAAAGATGACCTTGCAGGACAGAAGGCGAAGGGAGACCTCCCGTAAAGGCTCGAAGGGGGCTGATTGGAGCGACGAGAGCACCACATTCAGGTCCCAGGAAGGAACTGGAGGGCGGTACGGCGGAACAGAGTGAGCCACCCCTTGTAAAAAGGTCTTAATTGGCCCTAGAGGGGCCAGGGGACGCTGGAGAAGAATAGACAGCGCCGAAATCTGACCCTTCAGAGAACTGAGTCACAGCCCCAGGTCCAGACCCGACTGGAGGAAGGACAGGATTGTGGGAAGAGAAAACCGGAGAGGTGGGATGCTCCGGGACTCACAGAACCCCAGATAGGACCTCCAAACCCGATAGTAGATCCTAGAGGATACGGGCTTACGAGCCCGGATCATGGTGCGGACTACGTCCGCGGAGAAACCCCGTCGCGTTAAGACGGCGGTCTCAATAGCCACGCCGTCAAACGTAGCGAGCCTAAATGCTCGTGGAAGATCGGTCCCTGAGAGAGAAGGTCTTCCCTGGAGGGCAGTGGCCACGGTGCGTCTGCCAACAGCAACATTAGGTCGGCGTACCAAGACCGGCGGGGCCAATCCGGGGCGATTAGAATCGCGGGGACGCCCTCTGCCGCGATCCTCCGAAGAACCCGTGGCAGGAGGGGAAAAGGAGGAAAGACGTACAGAAGGGAGAATTCGCGCCACGGAAGGACGAGCGCGTCGGCGCCGTATGCCTTCGGGTCCCGTGCCCTGGCCAGGTATAGGGGGACCTTGTGGTTGAATTTGGAGGCCATGAGGTCCACATCGGGGCGACCCCAGCGAAGACAAAGGGCTTCGAACACCTCTGGGTGCAGGGACCATTCTCCCGGGTCGATGGTGGACCGGCTGAGGAAATCCGCCGCCCAGTTGTCCACCCCCGGGATGTAAATCGCAGATAAGGCCGGCACGTGCGTCTCCGCTCAGAGGAGAATGAGGGTCACCTCTTGCATCGCTGCAGCGCTGCGAGTGCCTCCCTGATGGTTTATGTATGCCACAGCCGTGGCATTGTCCGATTGGATCCGAACAGGGTGGCCCCTCAGCAGATGGGTCCAGTGTCTGAGGGACAGAAGAATCGCCCTCAGTTCCAGAATATTGATTGGAAGTCTGGACTCCGATAGAGACCAAACGCCCTGGACGGACCGGGGAGGGAAAACCCCCCCCCACCCCCGTAAGCTGGCATCTGTGGTAATCACCAGCCAGTTCAGTGGAAGGAAGGACTTCCTCCTTAGAGGGATATGCAACCACCAGCCGAGGGAAGCCCGAGCCAGGGGAGGCAGAAGAAAGGTCCTGTCCAGACTCCTCGGTGATTTGTCCCAGGCCGACAGAATTGCCCTCTGAAAGGTGCGGGATCGGAATTGTGCGAACGGCACCGCTTCGAAACAGGCAACCATCTTTCCCAACAACCGCATGCTGGATCTGAGGGAAGGGCGGTGATGACGGAGGAGACTGCGAACCGACCCGCGAAGGGCCAGACGCTTGTCCGACGGAAGGCGGACCTCCGCCAACTCTGTATCCAGGAGCATCCCCAGGAAGATCAGCCGTCTGGAGGGGGTAAGGGAAGATTTGGGGTGGTTGATAATCCAACCGAACCGCGTCAGGGTCTCCAGAGTGAGTTCCACACTGCGGGATGTCTGAGAGAAGGAGGGTGCCTTGACCAGGATGTCGTCCAAGTATGGGAGAAGAAAACACTTCTTGAACGTAGAAGGGCCAAGACAGGGGCCAGGACCTTGGTGAACACTCGAGGAGCCGTCGCCAGACCAAAGGGAAGGGCGACGAATTGGAAGTGATCGTCCCCCACCGCGAAGCGCAGGAAGCGGTGATGACATGGAGCAACCGGAACGTGGAGGTATGCATCCTGAATGTCGATTGAGGCCATGAAATCCCCTCTTTCCAGGGAGGCCACTGCGGACCTGAGAGACTCCATCCGGAATCTCTGCAGTCGGAGAAAACGGTTCAGGCGTTTTAGGTCCAAGATCGGACGCACTGAGCCTTCCTTCTTGGGAACCACAAAGAGGTTCGAGTAGAACCCCCTGAACCTTTCCGTCGGAGGCACGGGGGCGACGACACCCTTGTCCATTAGAGAGTGAATGGCCGCGAAGAAGGCGGCCAATCGTACGGGATCTCGCGGAGGACGGGATCGGAAGAAACGGTCTGGCGGAATGGACGCAATTCGATTTTGTATCCGCAAGATACAATCTCGAGCGCCCATGCGTCTGAGATGTGGGCCCGCCATACGTTCCTGAATAGGAGAAGGCGGCCCCCCACCCGGGTGGGTGGGGGCGCACCTTCAGGCAGAGGGCTGCTGGCCTGTGGGAGCCCGTGCAGGCTGGGACTTGCGCCAGGTAGGTTGCGTCCGAAAAAACGGCTTCTTGCGTCTATCCTGGGCTGGGCCAGAGGAAGAAGAACTGGCCGCGGGTCTAGACCCGGTGGGCTTGCGAAAGGACCGAAAACGGGACGAACCAGCGCGACCACGGGGGGCGCCCATTGGCCTGGACTGGGGGAGGTGAGTACTCTTCCCACCCGTGGCCTCTGATATAAGTTCGTCCAGACGGGTTCCGAACAGGCGGGAACCCGTGAATGGTAGGCCGGCCAAAGAGCGTTTGGAAGCGGCGTCCGCCGCCCAAACCTTCAGCCAGAGTTCCCTCCTGACAGAAACTGCCAGGGCAGAGGAACGGGCAATGAGGGCACCCGCATCAAGGGAGGCCTCACAGACGAATTTTCCGGCCTGAACAATTAGTTGGGCTAAGGAACGGAGGTCCTGAACAGGGACGTCCGACCCTAACTCCCGTTCCAGTTGCAAACCCCATTCAGAGACCGCTTTGCCAACCCAGGCGGAGGCAAAGACCGGTCTAAGGGCCGAACCAGAGGCAGTAAATATGGCCTTGGAGAGGGATTCCGTACGACGGTCCTCAACAGACTGGAGGGAAGATCCGTCCTGTACAGGAATAGTAGTGCTTTTGGACAGGCGAGCCACGGGAGGATCAACCTTAGGCGGGGATGTCCACGTGGTCACAGAATCCGCTGGAAAGGGATAACAAATGTCCAGCTTTTTGGGTGTAATAAAGCGGACGTTAGGCCGAGTCCAAGCCTTGGATACCACAGAAGAAAAATCAGCGTGTATGGGAAAAACCTTGGAGGCCTGTTTGGGGCGGAGAAAGGACACGCCGGCCTGTTCAGAGCTGGGGGGGTCATCGTGTAGCTGAAAGGTATCACGGATGCTAGTGACAAGATGCCCCACCGCGGACGCCAATTTGGACGGAAGCTCTGAGTCCATGTCCACGTCCGAATCCGCCAGTTCTCCCTCAGAAAGCGTATCCCTTTGAGAGGATAGACTTGACTGAGCTCGCACGCATGGCGGAGAGAGCGAAGCATCTGGAGAAGATGTGCGCTCAACCCTTGAACGTTTCTGAGTATGCCGGGCCCTGGAAGATTCGCTGGGAGGCAGGGAACCAGTGGGGGCGGCAGAAACGGTAGTCCCAGCGGGTGCGACAGGGATTGTGGCAGCCTGCGGGAGAGGCGGTCTATCCACGAGACGGCCCACTACGTGTGTAAGGCTTTCCACCGCCTGAGACAGAGACCTAGCCCAGTCAGGGGGTTCAGAGGCACCGGGGGGCGCAGCGGGAAGCGGGCCCTGCACCGGGGCCTGACATGCAAGGCAATGCGGCTCAGATTGCCCACGCGGAAAAAGTTCCTTACAGGCGGTACAGGCATGGTACCAGGGTTTGGGGGCACCTGTGGGATCTGACATGCTGAAGTGTGGTTGTACTCTAATATAGAGACCACAAAGGGTTATAGCAGCTATGACCAGGAGGGTTAGGAGAGGGTTAACTGTCCTACCAGTGCCTCAGAAGAACGTCAGGAGATGGCCCAGATCAGCAGCAGCAGAGAAGCAGTGAACAGCAGTGAGCAGCAGAGAGCGCCCACAGAAGCCGAGCGATGTACACAGGAGGTTAGAGTCCCCCACCGTGTCCCAGCTTCCTGTCAGGAGTGAGGAAGCGCGGGAAACCTCAGCAGAAAGCACGGGGAACAAGCTCCGCCCCCTTCAGCGCTTGAAATGTCTCATGTGAAGGAGAACGTAGCTCCGCCCCCAAAATGACGCGCGCGTAAGCCCCGCCCCCTGCCGGGACCGCTAAGCCCCGCCCCCCGTTCTCGGCGGGAAGGGGGAGAGAGAGAAGAGAAAAATGGAGTCAGCCCCGAATGAGGGGGAGGGGGGGGAGAAAGATAGCGGCGTGGGGGTGCTGAGGATGCTGCTGTGCTGCATTGTCCTGCAGATGAGCGCTCAGAATGAGCGACCACGGGTGCCCCCCTTACCCAGAGGGGTAGATGCTGCAGATAGGGACGGGGTATGGGCTGGAATAGCCATCTCACCGTCCGACGTCTTCACCCTCAGTCCTTTCCAGCAGGGTCGCCCCTTCAGCCACTGGCACCGCAGTGGCAGGAAGCTGGAAGAGGGGCTTGGCGTGCGGGCGACCCCCTAGATGGCGGGATGTAGGGGAGCCATTGCTGCCCAGATCCTCCTATTGCTTCTGTGGGGGAGGCAGCAGTGCAGATAAGTTGGCACTGGCGCAGCTCAACCCCGGGAGAGCAGAGAGGTCTAATGCGTCTCTGGTATCCCTAGGAAAAAATAAAATAACAAAATTAGAAGAAAAAGTAAAAATAACAAGGAGAAAACAGCCCTGCAGTAGCAGGGAGTGTCTTGCCTCCTTGGACACTAAGCTAAAACTGGTAGCCTCTATCTCCAGGCTGAGGGTATAGCTGATGGAGGAGGGGCTTAACAGTTTTACTTAGTGTCACGCCTCCTAGGGAGCTGAGCTATACCCAAGGTCTGTGTCCCCCAAGGAAAATGGGCGAGAAAAACAGATCTTCAAAAAATACGGATGACGTCTGGGTGCATTCTGTATTTTGCGTAACGGAACAGCTGGCCCCTAATAGAACAGTACTATCCTTGTCCGTTATGCGGACAATAATAGGACAAGTTCAATCTTTTAGCAGGACGGGTATACCGAAATACG
The DNA here is from genome assembly GCF_014858855.1 of Bufo gargarizans. Classification (NCBI taxonomy): domain Eukaryota; kingdom Metazoa; phylum Chordata; class Amphibia; order Anura; family Bufonidae; genus Bufo; species Bufo gargarizans. Next base: position 542,918,411 of record NC_058080.1, on the reverse strand, counting down.
GAAACAGAATGCACCTTCCGTTTTTTTTGCGGACCCATTGAAATGAATGGTTCCGCATACGGTCCGCAAAAATAATTGAACTGACACGGAAAGAACATAGCTTTGTGTGCAAGAGTCCTTAGATTTATCTGTGCTAACTTCTAAAGAGGAAGAATATCTTGTATTGAATCTTCAATGGTAGTAATACCGAAATAAATAAATAAATAAAAAATAAAAAAAGGACTGTCGTAACTTGGCATGCACCAAATTCCTTTTACCATGGTTGGTTAAGCTCCCTCAGGCAAGAAATGCCTCAATAAAATATTACTCCTCTATGTCACCCCCAAAACTTCGATCCTCCATGCCAGCCAGGCCTTGCTTGTTTGCCTGCATCTATGACTTACCTGTATACCACAAGTGACCACTTTAATCACTGGTCTCATTTGGTGCCATAAATGGCTGAGGCCAGTGATTGGCTGCAGTGGTTACATGTAGTATACAAGGTGTCAACACTGCAGCTAAAAAGCATATCCTTGCCCCCCCCCCCCCCCTTTATTTTTTATTTTTTTTTACTCTGACTCCACCATAAAACAGATTTGCTCATGGAAATGATGTTTAATATTTGAAGTTGGTTTACCTCATTAGTGCTGTCCTGCATACATCCTAACAGTGCCTGCATGCTGCCAGCTGACAGGAAATCCCAGCATCCTTTCTGCTTTGCAGAGTTTAGTAGAATAGAAACATCGTCTGTAAACATAGCACATAGGTAAAGCTGAGCATTCTTTAGATTATGAACAAAACATCTAAAAAGCATTCATACTAGCAAATAAACCATATTAATTAGAGAACATCTATTTAAGGTCTATAATATAGCAATATAATGTATATAAAAAGTTTCTACAGTTCAATCGCATTCTGCTGCAAACACTGAGCTATTGCACATTTTTTTCTTCTAAAAACCATTTCAGTGCATTATACCCATCTTATTAAATGCATATTATTGCAAGTTAACATTCATTTATAGCAAAAGCATTTTACTGCAATAAACGCCATTATGATCCCTGTGTTAATAAAGGCATTGATAACTGCTGCAAGATAAGGATAACGTGTATTTGCAGCAAAAGCAATACTGCAATAACGCCATTTTTGTAACCGTGTTTGTGAGTGCATAGTTCAAAGAAATTTTGCCGTAAACATTGCATTATTATATCCATGTTAGTGAACACATTCCTGCTTCAGACCGTGTAGTCCAATATTTAATGAAAATGTTGCGTTATTACCAAAGTAAATAGTCAATACCAGTTTAATTGCATCTATGTATTTACCGTATTTTTAACCCCATAAGACGGGGAAAACATTAATATGTCTTATGGGGTGAATACAGGGAAAAAAAAATTGGCGGCTTGCCGCCGGACATCTTATACTACCTGGCCGCAGCTGCGAGTGCTGGGAGGAAGTGGCCTGACATCGCTGCAGATGGTGGGGAAGGCAGGGACCAGCTGGCTCTGCGGGTGCTCCGTGTTATGGACCGACCGGCCAGCCGCAGCAGGTGTTGGGTGATATTAATCGGCCGGCCAGAATATGCACTGTGAGAGGTTGATGGAAGCACGTTAGCAGGCAGAAGAGGGGTGGAGCAGGCTTCCCTGTCACACATGCCTGCTCCACCTTTCGGTCCCCCCCAATAACATTTTATCAGCAGCAGAATAGGCTACTTTCACATTAGTGTTAGCAGTGTCCGGCAGGAACAGACTGCCGAATGCATACTAACACAAGCCCACATTCACTATACCTTTTGTTCAAAATATTTTTTTTCCTATTTTCACCCTCTTATGAGCAGGTGTGTCTTATAGGGCGAAAAATACGGTAAATTACAGGAAAAAAACTTGCAATTTTGTAAGTAGCATTTAATAATCTGTGTACCAAACCCATGACTTTTCATTTATAGGCCTCATAATAAAATGTCGGTAAAACAGAAAAATGCTAAACAAAAGATCTTATCATCCAAGAGTCAGAATGCGCATAGTAGCACCAGCAATCCAGTCAGTAGTAGTAGTAGGCCACAGTCCTCCATGGCTTACGATAGGCAACGAATTATTACTGAGGACAAATAAGATGATGTAGTGAACAGGATAACTCCCTCCTCCTCTCAGTCACAAAAGGATGATGCAAGTCTGAGCTTTGGAACACAACATTCCCCCTGCTACTCCTTGCAACCCCAGAGAAGCCTTTCAGTTTTATCTGCATCCTCTCTGTCTTTACTGCCAGCAAACCCACCCCACCCCACTAGTGAAGCAACTTCATTTTTCCTAAGAGGAGGCAACAACATTCCATGTGCTGTGGAAGATACTCAAGATAGTATACCTGTTGATGATTTTGTGTTAGAACAGTAAGCGTTTGGACTACCATAAAAAGAAGGTTCAGATGGAGGCGGGGGAACCCATGCATAACTGTGTTGGTAGCAACACTGTTAATCAGAGCAAATACAAAGCATGGAATTGTGAGGTGGGGCAAGGAGCCCACAATGACTTATCACATTCTGAGAAAAGTGGTGTGGGGGCGAGGATGATTATGTGTTGGATAAGACCTGGTAGTCAGATCAGGGTGCTAAGGAGAAGGTAACATCAGAAGAGGAGGGTGATGGCCTCAGTGGCAATAACGATCAAATGAAACCTTACAGCCAGAACCTCCAAAGAACTGCCATGAGCTGAGGTCTGTATAAATGTAAGCTCCGATTTGAGGTTTATTCTGGGATCTGTATAAATTTGTGAACTGATCTGGGGTCTATGAATTTGGGGGCTGATTTGGGGTTTAATCTGGGATCACTATAAATTTAGGATCTACCTGGGTTCTGTATGAATTTGGAGGTTGATCTGGGGTGTACGTTATCTTGGGTCTGTATGAATTTGGTGGCTGATCTGCAGTCTACATTCATTTTGAGGTCTGTGTGCAGGTCTGTATGAATTTTGGTGTCTGTATTAATTTTAGGTTCTGTATTAATTTTGGGGTATGGGAGTTTATATTCATTTTGGGGTCTCATCTTGGGTCTGTATTAAGAATGGGTTGTCCAGCCATGTAAAATTTATTTTTAGAAAAGTGATCAGAATGCCACAAAAAAGTAGTGATACCTCTCACCCCACTGTTCTCACTACTAGGGTAACGCCGGCTGAGTTGAAGCTCGGGGCGGTGTGTGAGACAAATGCACTGTATGATATTGAAATGAACTCAGCCCGTCAAATAAAAAAAATTCTTTGTGCGGCCCATATATCAGGTCGAGTTTGATACCCCTGACCTAGATTGTCAAAGAGCACTCTTAAAACACCACTTGTGAACCCAGACTAAAGTATCCATGGATAAATGCAGCTCAATTGTGAATATGGAGTGTAATCCCTGCCTAGGGTAGCACCTGTGGTAAACACCACCCTGGAAACAGTTTATACTTTTTCCATCAAAATGGAAAGTGCACCACTCACGTGGGGGTTGTCCTTTTTTCCTCTGTGGACTCCAACGGTCAGTGAAAGTTTCCAGCACGGAGCAAAGTGTGATCAAGGCACTGCATCGTCTCTGGTAATTGGCCGCAGGGGTCAGTGATGAAATGCTCAGATGAAACATCCAGTCTGTGAAGTCTGTTGCAGTAAATACGGATAAGAAAGATACATAAGTAACCACATCTAAATTACTAAAACCAGTATCATTCTGAAGCATGCATGTTAAAAATGATTGCAATGTTCAGTAATATTATTAAAGTAGTACTCTGGGATATTTTTTTATTTGCCTATATAGTGCAGTATAGGCCATCATTAAAGAATAAGACAGAGGGGTGGAGTCTCACCACACAGTGACAAAGAGCTGCTGTCCAGTGATGGCCAGTTCGCAGTGTTCGCCCAGAAACATATACGGGCTGCCATCTTTTTTCACAAGTCCGGCGAGGCACTAAGCCGGTCTGAAAACAAGTGCGGTCAGCAGGAGCAGGCAGTTCCGAGAACAGCCACCGGGGGCCTTCATCGGGCTGTTCTCGGAACTGCCTGCTCCCGGGGACCGCATTTGTTTTCAGACCGGCCCGTGGCACAGGTAAGGACTTACCTGTGCCTCGCCAGACTTGTGAAAAAAGATGGCAGCCTGCATATGTTTGCGGGTGAAAATTGCGAACTGGCCATCACTGCTGCTGTCCCCTCATGCTTCAGGGTCTCAATATTTTCTTGTGTGATGCAGCTGCCTGTCTGCCCTCTCTGCCTTAGCATTTCTTTCCCCTGTGAGCTTTTACATGAAGGAGGCAGGGAGACCAGTGTGAAGCTACGTCTCATAGAACTATACTGGAGGGTCAGCACACACAGATACTACAGGCAGTGTAAGGTTTATATAATTGTAGCTAATCACTGTATACTCTTGCCTACTATTTAGGGCACAACTACACTGCAACATTTGTCGCGCAACATTTTGTTGCACCAATATCGCGCAACAATTTTTATAATGGTAGTCCATGGTGTCGCGCTGCGACTGCGACAGTTGCAGAAAAATCCATCTCGAATAGATTTTTTGCACCAAATCCGCACCAATTGATGCGGATTGACCGCACGGATTTTCTTGAGAAGACCTGCGGATTTCAGTTCGGATTGTCCGCACATAAATCCTGAATGTGTGCATTTACCTTAAGACTTTTTTCAGATATTCTCCATGAAGATGCTCTCAACCACTGCTCAGTTGAAGGAGCAGTGTTTCAACTCCCTGCACAGTGGGTAGTCTGAAGTGCTGCAAAACTGCTAAAGGGACCTTAGCCCCTTTGTATTCAGAATCAGGAATCATTGATAAGAATACTATGGTATATGCTAGCAATATGCAATAATATTCTATCCTATAAGAGGCATTTCGTCATATAGCCAGCATAGACTTCTATTATGACGGAATGCTTCTTATAGGTGGTGCATGCAGTCATAAAATTCCGTTAAGGTCCATAGTAGCGGAATCCATAACAGGATTCTTTCATAACCCGGACGCTGAACTTAAAACACAAGTTCGCTCAACACTACTCCCAGTGCCATACAGATGAGTGAAATAGTTGTTAGAACAAACCTATTGTTCCATGGGCAGAAGTTCAGTGCCACAGATATATAAGAACTAGGCCTCATGCACACAACCGTATTTTGTATCAGTGTTCGATTTCTGTGGATGGCGCACACCACCTGGATACTTTCCCGATGAAATAATTTATGGAGGGACCATGGCTTGTGAGACCTTACAGTCAAATCATTGTTTTTCAGATCTGTACAGAATGAAGTAAACTGATCTCATGGTTTTTATGGAAATTTATAAGCATCTTAGATAAAAAAGTGGAGTCATGTTAGATAATTCTGTCTTCCATAATCATGGTTCTCTTATACGGAAGGCTTGAAACTTCCCAAAGCGTCTTGCTGCTGTAATGGCTATCAAGAAAGTTGTTTTATAGAAGGGATGTTTAAAAGGAAACCGACTATATTGGTTTAACCACTTAATGACCAGCATGTTTTGGGCCTTAGTGACCAAATAGTTTTCATCATCACTTTCCAATAGCTGTAACTTTTTTATTTTTTCATTGATATAGCTATATTAGGGGCTTGTTTTTTGCGGGACAATTGTAGTTTTTTAGTGGTGCCACATAACTTACTGATTAGTTTATGTTTTAGTACTTTTGCAAAATAAAACCTTTTAAAAAAATAAATAAAAAATAATGAGATTTTTGTGGACTCGCCTGTAAAAATTTCTTTCTCGCTTAGTTCATTGGGGGACACAGGACCGTGGGTATAGCTTCTGCTGCCACTAGGAGGCAACACTAGGCTGAAAAGTGTTAGCTCCTCCTCTGCCGGCTATACCCCCTTCCAGCCTGGAGAGAGCATATCAGTTTGTGCCCAAGCAGTAAGAGTAGGAGAAAAAAAACATACCTGAAATAAACCAAAACATAACTAATGCCGGAAGGGCCGAACCAGACTGAGGACCCCACCGGCAAACAAACCGCTAGCACCTGCGGCAATCATGGAAAATAATGGGTGGGAGCTGTGTCCCCCAATGAACTAAGCGAGAAAGATTTTACTGGTGAGTCCACAAAAATCTCGCTTTCTCGCTCGTATAATTGGGGACACAGGAACGTGGGACGTTCCAAAGCAGTCCACCGGGCGGGAAGAACACACCCCCATGGAAAACTGCCTCGCGGACGCTCAAGACACTAAGATGATAAAAACTGATATGCTCTCTCTTGGCTGGAGGGGGTATAGCGGCAGAGGAGAAGCTAACACTTTTCAGCCTAGTGTCGCCTCCTAGTGGCAGCAGCAGCTATACCCACGGTCCTGTGTCCCCCAATGATACTAGCGAGAAAAAAATGTTTTTGCATCACCATATCCAAAGGCCAATATCTTTTTTTATTTTATTTTTGTTTCTGCAGGGCTGTGTGGGGGCTTTATTTTTAAGAGACAAAATTATAGAATTCATAACACTTTTTGATTGCTTTTTATTTCAACTTTGGTGGTGAATAAGCAAAAAACACCAATTCTGGCAAATTTTTTTTGCATTCACCGTACAGGATAAATTGCTTAATAAATGTGTAGTGCTAGCCATTATAGACGTGGCGGTACCAAATATGTGGAAGGGATTTTATTTTAGCAATTTTTTCAATTAAGAAGCTTTATTTACCAATGAAAAAAAAAAAAATTTAACAGAATTTTTTTTATTTAATAAAACTTTTTTTACACTATTTATTAGTCCTACAAGAGGACTTTAATATGCAAATTTTGTTGATTAATTTATTTGATTAATTTGCCTTTGAGGCCTCTGACAATTAATTTTTTTTTAACAGAATTGTCAAAATAATTTTGTCCGACCCACTGTTTTGCCTCGCTGCCGCCTTCTCCTTCACTGCTGATTTATAGATGTGTAATAACCCCCTGCACGGCCAGTCCAAAAAAATGGGAGTGCAGGGGTTACTGTACATAGACCGGCAGTGCATGGGTTATTATATATATGTTTTCAGTTTAATTAACAAAATTAAACTGAAAACATATATATATTAAGTTGAATTAACAAAAATAAGAAAATCGAGATTCAAATTAAAAATTGTCCATAAGGTTGAAAAAAATTGAGATTAAATTTTTTTTCAAAATTGCCCAGCCCTACTTCTGGGGGTATAAATGATCAAAGCAAAACTCATAAAGTGGATGGACCAGGAGGGGATGGAAAAGAGGGAGAGACAAACTGGAGGAGAGAACCAAAGTATGTGAAGTGTCCATGTGTGGTAACTATGTATCACTGTTACTGTAAATTTTAAGGGATTTTATAAGCTTATATTGTAATTAGAGATGAGCGAATTTTATATTTTGAGGACTCCCCTGCATGACGGAAACGGGACGAATCTGTTTTGCAGCCCATAGACTTCTATTATACCTCTAAGGCATTCCGTTATAGAATTGCGTTATGGTCCGTGGTAACGGAATCCATAACGCAATTCACCTTTTACCAACAAACGAAGTGTAAACGAATTTCAAAATATGAAATTTGCTCATTTCTAATTGTAATCTTTGTTGATAAGCTGAGAAAATGTAATTATTGTTTTTCATAAATACAAAAATGTTTCTCTGAATATGACATTTCTTTTCTTCTGTATATTCATATAACTGACAATAGCTGTAGCAGCAATATTTGTGTTATACAATATACGGTATCTTCGCTCTATAAGACGCACCTGGATTTTAGAGGAGGTAAATAATAAAAAAAATATTTTTCATCAGAGCCCCAGTCTTTATCAGATCTCAGATCAGACCCTCAATCTTCATCAGACCTTAGATCAGACCCCCCAATATTCATCAGACCTCATATCGGACAAAAAAATAAAATAAAACTTACCTCTCCTGCTTTGGACAGAGCCGTCACTTGAGAGATCCAGCTCACTCTTCCTGCTGCGTTGCACTGTGATCTGACGAGTGCACTATGTCCTGATGCTGTCAGAACACAGTGCGGGACCCGGTTAAAGACCAGGGAGTGGCGAGTAAAACCAGTGCTAGCAGCGCTACACTCACTTCTCCCTGATCCTACTGTACTAATGAACGCTTCCAGAATGGAATCACTCATTAGTATTTGCTTTATAAGACACACTGCCATTCCCCCCCCCCCCCCCACACTTTTTTGGGGGAAAAAGTGTCTTCTAAAACAAAAATATGGTAGCTTTTTTGCAATATTGTATCTAATTTATTCATAAATAATATTTCTTACAAACTGCATATTGCTTCGAACTTTTTTTTCTGTTGCACTGTACCTCTGTCCTTGGAACAAAAGGTATGCAGGTATGCTCTAAAAACTTTCAGTCATCTACACAGCCCTGGGAGTAGTTAATTGGGTCAAAGGTAGCCGACAGACTCCTTGTAAGGCCCCATGCACACGGCCGTGTTTCACAGCCGCGTGCGGGCCGTGGAACCGCGGCCTGGATCCCTCCTGAGAGCAGGAGCGCACGGCGTCACTGATTGCTATGACGCCGGGCGCTCCCTGCTGCCGCCGCAATACAGTAATACACTGGTATGATCTATACCAGTGTATTACTGTACTGTGCCGACAGCAGGGAGCGCACGGCGTCATAGCAACCAATGACGCCGTGCGCTCCTGCTCTCAGGAGGGATCCAGGCCGCGGTTCCACGGCCCGCACACGGCTGTGAAACACGGCGGTGTGCATGGGGCCTAAGTGTGGTCGTATTCAGACTAGGCTGCAATGAACCCACAATTTAGTCGACAAGATCTTTGATCTGGCCATGTATATTAGTAGTTAAACTGATATTTGTAAAGTTGACATAATGTAATGTATATGTCGAAAAAAATAAACACTGTCCAATTATTGACATCATGCAGACTGTATATCATTTTGCTTTAACTTAAATACAGCTCTCACCAATTGCTTGGGCCACAGTTTCCTCTTCAGTACGTCCCTTGCGGAGGGCAGACATGGCTCCATCCCGAAGCCTCTCTAGAACTCTGCGTAGCACAGCCTGCAGTTGCTGTCGAAACCCTGGATTATCACAACCCATATTGTAAGGCAGATATTTCTTGAGTAGTTGCAGCTCATGAGAAGATGGGGGTTGATTAGTCCGAGGACCACAACACAGTAAACTCATTGCATCTAGACGTACGCCATCATCAGCAGATTCCAGACACAGCTGCATCCTCTCTTCTGCTTTTACCATTTGCCCTGAGACTACCTTCTGTGCCCGTGCAAGGCTGATCCAGCCACGTAGATGTGGTATACCTGAACCACACAGTTGTTTTGCCAAAAATTTGGATGAGTCGCTAAATGTGCGCAGAGTACACGGGAGAATATAAGTAGCTGCATTATTTTGTAGACTACATTCAGTGGAGCATAGTGCATCAGAAAGAGGTGCAATCCAAATTTCTGCCCAAAGTTTACCTAGCTCCCCTTCATCCACTATGCCCACCTGAACCCATTCTTGTTTCTGAAGAGAAATAAAAGTACGGTAAGTCTCTGCAGCCGGAGGGCAGAGGTAGTTTGTCTCCAAACAGCAAAACAGATGGGAAGGGAGCAAAGGGTAGAGAGCCAAAACCTGTAAGCAAAACCAAACTTGTCAACTCTAACAGAAACATGGCAATAGTACATATTATAGATGATTTCTGATAATATACAGGATATTAGTTCTGACCTTCTTAGAACCCAGAAATGGCAACAGAGCGCAAAGTACTGTATATCTTGATCGTGCCTGCCAGGAGATTTCGGTGATTTTCTGCAGCAAATTTTGAAGCATTGTCTCTTCTCTTATTGCCAAGAGCTGACACTCGTTATGGTGTATGTGTAAATAGTGCTGGAAGCAGCAGAGCACCAGAGCGGTCATACCATCCACCTGTGCATGAATAAGGTTACATAACACCTTTGATATATATGGTAAAAGTGTTAGAATAAGAGAAAGTTAAATACTGATGACCTATGACCTCAGGATATATCAATATCAGATCTGTGGGGGTCAGATTCCTGTCACCCTTGCTGACCAGCTGCTTGAGGGGGCCGCAGAGCTTGGGTGAGCACTGCAGCCTTTTCCTTGGTCTGCGACGTTGCGTCAATTGGTCGCATGGCTTTCTGCAACTCAGTCCCATGTAAGTGATTGGCATATAGCTGCAATATCAAACCCAGCCGCTATAAAGAGGCTGCAGCGCTCAGCTGAGTACCGGAGTCTTTTCACTGAGTTGAGAAGGGGAGAGAGTCAGACCCCCTCTGATCTGATGGCCATCAATATTTAAAGGGGTGTCAGAGTTCAATAAAGACTTGAGCCGGCCCTGTAATGTGCTATATAACAAATCAAGCAATGCTCAGGCCTTTTCTCACCTGCCACTTCCAGTGATATGCACTTGTGCTGCACCGCTGACGTCATCTTTCTGGCTGCAGCAATGATATCCGTGCACACAGGTCACTGTGCAGTCCATCAGTGGCCTCAGCAATACAAAAGACGGCACTGCTGCAGCCAGGAAAACAAACAGCAATGTAGAGCACCGGAGCTCATCGTTGGAAGCTGCAGGGGAGAAAAAGGCTAAGAATCGCTTATTTTAGCACACTTACAGGTGCTGCCTGAATTTTATTGAACTCTGACAACCCCTTTAACCCATAGGCTGCCTGAATTTTGATTGAACTCGGACAACCCTTTTAACTCCTTGATAACCCCTTTAAGACAACATCACAGGAATAGCTACACTATAAATCAAGATACTGCAAATGGCAACCCCCACTAAAAAATGATATTTTTAAGACTATAAGTAATATTTTGGACAAATAATGTAACAAGAAATTCTTACCTGCATTTCCGCACCAGTCCACAGAAGATTCATCACACGAGAGGCAGTCTCACTAGTACCTGTCAATAGAGAAGCCCCCTGCATTCTGAGCAGTACAGTCAGGTGCTCCCGTATACGCTGTAACCAGAGGCAAAGCACTACAAAAAAAAAAGGGGCAATTTCAGTCATTTGTTGTTTTTAAAGGGGACCTGTCTGTGGCAAAAACCACCCCAAACCGCCAGCAGTACCTTTAAGTAGCCAGCAGTGTGTTTCTAATGCAGATTTTCTTCCTGCAGTCAGAAGTGGTAAAAGCAGGAAAAAACGTTCTTTTATCCCTTGCGTTCGCTATTTTTCAGTCATGCTGGAAGTCAAGGGGGCAGCGGCTTCCCTGCCCCTTCGCCTGTGACTGACAGCTGTTCGGCAAAGCAAGCTGATCTCTCTGCATATGCGCTGTCAGTCACAGGAGAAGGGGCAGGGAAGGTGGCACGGTTACCTTGACTTGAAGCAAGGAGACAGGGTTGCCCCCTTGACTTCAAACATGACTGAAAAATAGCAAACGCAAGGGATAAAAGAACGTTTTTTCCTGCTTTCCCCGCATCTGACTGCAGGAAGAAAATCATCATTAGAAAAACACTGCCGGCTACTTGAAGGTACTGCTGGCGGCTTGGGGGGGGGGGGGTATTTGCCGCTGACAGGTTTCCTTTACAAAACTAATAGGGTCATTTATCGAACTGGTGTAAGGTAGAACTAGCTTACTTGCCAATAGCAACCAATCAGATTCCTCCTTTATTTTTTCACAGCTCCTTTGGAAAATGTAAGGTGGAATCTGATTGGTTGCTATGGGCAACTAAGCCAGTTCTACTTTACACCAGTTTGATAAATGACCCCATAAATGTGCTAACCTTTGGATATTATACCTTGAAAACTGTAATATGGTTCAGTTTGCTGTGCACATAGGCAGGCTACAGCAGGAAACAGGCACTCCAGCAAGGTCGTAGTCTGAGGATAGACAAATTATACAGTAAAGATACTAGCTATAAACCTGCGTGCATACACGTACAGTAGATATTCAGCTTTTTTGCAATACATCTTTTATCATTCTCTAAATCAAAGCATGTTACATAACAGAACTACACATTAAAAGATGTGGCTGCATTTTCTGCAGCTGAGAGAGCAAGTGGTCTGATGTATAGGCGAATGTGCTATGCCAGACGTTCCTTACAGTCAGCTACACTCCTAACTGGATATACACTTTAACATATATAATTTCATGTGCATTTAGATACAAAAGAGGAACTCCAGAGTGCCAGCCTTCATTTCAATTTGATTGATATTAAAATTCAATACAGAGACAATCCACTAAGCTCATTCCTGTTACAACAATATTTAATGATGTTACCTGGCCTGAAGAACAGAATCTACAGGTTAGAAGATCTCCACGACCACAGGTGAGCAGCCCTCGTAATACTGCTAACAGTCCAACGTCACTGGTTGTGTGCCTAGGGTGAGACACATGTAGTTCTCCAAACTGTAAGGCACCGGTGGCTGCAAGATGGATGTAAAAGAAATACATCTGAAGTTGTCCATAAAATCCTCACAGGTAAAATGTCTATATGACATGATAGCTATGATGCCTCAATAGCAGTGTTTTTATACTAAATCAGTATCTTGACACCTTCTATAGGAGATGTAAAAAAGATGACAAGCACAAGTAATATTGGAAAGAGAAAAAAGGCACAAGGTACACAAAGAACCAGAACAGCAGGGTTAGCAATCCGAAAAAAGAATACATGGGGGAGCATGCCTTGGCCTAGCAGTTTTTATTGCCCAAGGAAGGGAAAGATGAATGATGAGGAAAAATGCTCCTGAAACAAATGTAACAAATCATTAGATGAGGAGCAGCCTAGAAGGATCATAATTAGTAGAAAACGCTCTAGTTTCTAAGGCAGATGTTCAGTCCACAGCATTAGAGGCCGTCCTCCAGCAGGGAAGGTCCCTAAGTGAAACTAATTTGATCACAAATGGATAATAACAAGCATCTTGTTCCCCAAGAAAGCATCTGGTAATCCAAAAGAAGCACAACTGAGTCTGATAAGAAGATGGGAGTAGGTGGAAATTATAAAAAAGCTTCTAGGAGTGGTACCTGCTGCAGGGTGTTGCTAAGCTGTGAAACCTTAGTAGGAAGTACTATCACTAGATCTCACTCAGAGGACAAGCAAGAGTACTTGATCAAGACTGTTGGATGAGGTTTTTTTTATTTTTATTTTTTTTATTGAAAATTAGGGTCCATTCACACATCTGTAGAATGGGTCCGGATCCATTCTGCAACGTTGCGGAACAAATCCAGACCCATTCATTCTCTATGGGGCCGGAAGAGATGCAGACAGCACACAGTGCGCTGTCGGCATCCGCATTTCCGGAGCGCGGCCCCGATCTTCCAGTCCGCAGCTCCTGAAAAAAATAGAACATGTTCTATTCTTGTCCGCAATTGCGGACAAGAATAGGCAGTTCTATGGGGGTGCTGGCCGGATGTATTGCGGACGTGTGAATGGACCCTTATGGTGAGAAACTCAAGGCGTACATACCAATAAACAAATGATTACATATTGACATAAAATAGACTGGCAATAATAAAATGGATTAACAATAAAAAAAAAAATTACAATATATATCCAGATAAGTCACTTGCTGCGGGCCAAGCAGCTAATTCATGGATTCATGCTGTAAAAATGAATAGAACATAGTTTTTTCCTTAACCAATATGGCAAAAATGGATCGATGTTGATATAACTGTATCAATTCTGCAACACTAGTTACATCAACATCAATACATTTTTGCAATATTGTTTCAGGAAAAGACTATGTGAGTCATTAATTAAGAGATATATGCTACTTTCGTGGCGTATGTCTGGCGCAGATTCTGTCGCATGGCATGTTACGGCAGAATCTGGGACTTCTTCCCTATTCCTGCCAGATCTATAAAAAAAAGGGGACATGGCATGGGTGGAGACAGCAGGTCCATCTCATTCATCATTTTCTAAATGTATATTGGTATATATGCCTTGAGCTTCTACCATAATTTTCATGATTATTTTACATGAGTATCTGAAGGCACCAGTTACTAGGAATATTGCCGACTTTCTGACCCCTGATGCACAGAAGCTCTTAGACTCCCACCAGTCACAACTTAATCAGTTCAAAATATTAAACCTAAAAATAAATTGGGGTAAGAAGTGGAGGTTCACTTTAAGCTGTTGTTTGGACATCAGGTATTACTCTTAATTTAGCAATGGACACTTTCACATGCCTCTGTATGCAAATACGGAGGAGAGTTCACTCCTTTGAGCCCAGATAGCACACTGACAAATGCATCAGCATGATCTGTCAAAACTGGAATAAAATGACCTATATGCTCCGAACAAGAATCAAGACACCTGGATTACATGCACCATAAGAGAATACAAGCCTTTCATTGAAGGAATTTTCCTACTATGAGGAGACCTAAACATAGCTTTCCACCCACATATGGACACATCCACAGGACGCTCAATGCTGTCCAAGAAGGCGCTAAACAGGATACATAAAACATTACACTCTGCCCAATTAGTAGATACTTGGATACATATCCATTGCAGATTGAATGAATCCATCCTCAGCAACCAACAATATAAAAGCCGCATAGAAAGCGCCCTAATAGATTACTTTCAAAGGAATATAGATGAAACACTACCCTTTACAACAGTTTGGGAAGCCCACAAAACAGTCAGAGGTGAATTTATTTCAATACCTTCACAGCTCAATAAATCTAAACAAGAAACTATATAGTCAGATTCAACAACTAGAACTTACACACAAATCATCTAACTCTAGAGTCCAAACGACAACAATTGAGAGACATACTAAACGTGCAATATGGCATGGGAAAACAGACTTTTCATACATGGTGACAAAGTGTCTAAATTAATGATGTCCCTCATAAAAAAACGCAAAGCGCACGTACATACTCTCAACAAAACATCCTACAGGCTCCTGAGTTACGGACGCCAAAGGTATATCTGATGCATTTTGTCATTATTATAAATCCCTATATCAACTGAGAGCACAAGACACTACTGATCAAACAATTAGGAGACAGGAAGAGATCAAAGGCTTCCTCTCATCTCTTAGTCTCCCAACATTGTCGGAGGACCAACAAAGAGAGATCAGTAGGCCGTTTACGCTACTGGAAGTCCAGTCCATCCTGTCGAAGAGCCCTGCGGGCAAAAGCCCAGGACCCGATGGTCTCCCTGTCTCATATTATAAATCCCTATGAGAAATTCTTCAACCCCTTCTCCTGCGCTTTTGTAACGATGTGCTACAAGGCTCTGCATTACCGAGACAAGTACTTGAAGCACATATCTCCCTCGTACACAAAGAAGGGAAATATCCAGAATTATGCAGTAATTACAGACCAATATCCCTTTTGAATAATGACCTAAAAATATATGCCAGCCTTGTGTAGCAGCGTTTAAGCCCTTTGCTACCAACTCTGATATCTCCCGAACAGGTTGGTTTTGCAAAAGGTAGAGAGGGCAGGGACAATTCCATCAGACTCCTAAATCTTATGCAACAAGCTAATGTATCTCGCTCCCCATTGATCCTCTTAGGTACGGATGCGGAGAAAGCTTCAACAGGGTGGACTGGATATTCATGACTAAAACCCTAAAACATTTCCATATTCCCAAACCCTTTATCAAATTTATCTCCCAACTATATACTCCCGCCCATATGCACGAGTCTGGGTCAATGGCCTTTTGTCAGACCCATTCGATATCCTAAACGGTACTCGGCAAGGCTGCCCTCTGCCCCCCTCGCTATTATTCTAGCGATGGAGACTCTAATTCAAAGCGTTCAACAACACCCTGCCATAGCAGGATATAAAGTTAACGCAGTAGATCACAAAGCAGCCTTTGCTGACGATCTTCTTTTGATCCTCACAGACCCTGTAAAAGAATTACCAGCAGTACTAGATACATTCACCAGATTTGGATCACTCTCTAACGTCAAAATAAACCTGGAAAAGTCAGAAGCACTAGGCATAAATATCTCTCAAGAAATAAAGAACAAACTTGAAAGCCAATTTCCATTTAAATGGCCAAAAAATGATATAACGTATTTAGGAATTAAACTAAGCGCACGTTGGACAGACCTGGCTAAACTTAACTACATAGCACTACTACAAAACTCTTTAAATGAAATAGAATCCTGGATGGCTCCCTTCCTATCCTGGATAGGAAGGAAAAACTTACTAAAAGGACTCATTCTACCAAAAGTAATTTACCTGTTTCAGATGTTACCGATCAAGATACCCAAGACATATTTTATAAAAAACAGATCCCTATTCTCAAATTACATTTGGAAAAACAAGCGATCCGGATTAGGTTTCTCGAAACTAACACTACCCAAACAACTAGGTGGCCTCGGGGTACCAGATCTATCCTTGTATCATACGGCAGCAGTACTTTCTAGAATAATTCACTGGGCTAGACCCACAACAAACAAATTACATGTAGCACTAGAAGAATCTTCCTCCCCAATACCCCTGAAGACACTGCTGTAATAGCACCAACTGCCTACTAAAGCTACTTTCACACTCGCGTCATGGACGGATCCGTTCAGATAATACAACCGTCTGCATCCGTTCTGAACAGATCCGTCCCCATTGACTTACATTCTGTGCCAGGACGGATCCGTTTGGCTCAGTTTCATCAGACGGACACCAAAACACTACAAGCAGCGTTTTGGTGTCCATCTTCAAAGCGGAATGGAGACTGAACGGAGGCAAACTGATGCATTCTGAGCGGATCCTTTTCCATTCAGAATTCATTAGAATGCAAACTGATCCGTTTTGGACCGCTTGTGAGAGCCCTGAATAGATCTCACAAATGGAAAGCCAAAACGAGAGCGTGAAAGTAGCCTTACTCATACTAACCTTTAAAAAAGCCCTAACTCAAGAAGTAACACACTTATGGAAAGTACAGGCATCATATCTCCTACCGGCCCCTTCCTACCGAGGCTATACACTGCACAAAGACACCTGGATTCCCCAGACCGTTTACACACCACGGACATACAACTAGAAAACGTCATGGAAAATGGACCGGTGAAGTCTCTTGCCGACATAAATAATTTAACAAAAGAAACTTCCTAGAATATAATAAACTCAAAAAGGCACTTCACTCCTATATATCACATGGGCAATTGGACAGACAACTGACACAACTCAAAACCCGAATGGCACAACAGAACACACCGGCCAAGGTGCTATCAAAACGTTACAATCTACTCCTAACTAGACCTGTCCCACCTAAACGAGCCTATACTGTATATGCCTCTGGGAAAGAGACTTAGGAATTAAGCTATCACCCAAAGCAATCTCTAACATTTACAAATGTTCACATGGACCATCCTCTTGTATATAAATACAAGAAAATTCTTGATACTGTCCCGATGGTATATAACCCCGGTTAAGGCCTAGTTCACACGAACGTTTTTTTTTGCGGGTGTACGGGCCGTTTTTTTGTGTTCCGTATACGGTCCGTATACGGAACCATTCATTTCAATGGTTCCGCTAAAAAAACGGAATGTGTTCCGTATGCCTTCCGTTTCCGTTTTTCCGTTCCATTGAAAGATAGAGCTTGTCCTATATTTGGCCATAAATCACGGGTCGTGGCTCCATTCAAGTCAATGGATCCGCAAAAAAAACGGAACACATACGGAAATGCATCCGTATGTCTTCCGTTTCCGTTCCGTTTTTTCTGAACCATCTATTGAAAATGTTATGGCCAGCCCAATTTTTCCTATGTAATTACTGTAAACTGTACATGGCATACGGAAAAACGGAACGGAACAACGGAACGGAAACGGAAACACAACGGAACTCAAAAACGGAACAACGGATCCGTGAAAAACGGACCGCAAAAAACTATAAAAGCCATACGTTCGTGTGAACTAGGCCTAAAACTAACATTTGGTATCCATCTATCCCTGACACTTGCTGGAGATGTAATTTGGAAAGAGGGACATACACATTTGGTGGTCCTGCTCGAAACTAACAATGTTCTGGAACTCTGTCTTAGAGACTGCCAAAAACATCTGTTTATGAACAACTATACCTTCACCTGCCTTGACATGCTTAGGTTGGAATGAAGAGAAACAAAATGTGCAAAGTAAATCCCTTCTTTCTTTTCTACTAGCAGCCGCTAAATTTCTAATCCCCCCGTTGTGGAGACCGACAACTTACCCCACAATACCTCAATGGTTGCATAAAGTGAACCATATATACAGTATTGAAGAGATTGTCGTGATAACCCAATACACCCAGAGGAGATTTATGACACTTTGGGCCTCATGGGTTGCATATCGCAACTCTACCTCTTTCCTTAACCACATGTCGGAAGAAAGTAACCCACAGGAAGTTGCCAAAAGAGATATATGAGACGAAACAACCAACAGTGACAATACTCACTCTTTCTACACCTCCGTATATATTAATTAGTGGTCTCGGGCTCACATCCCCTCTCCCTCGCCCCTCTTCTTACCCCTTTCTACTCCCTATCACACACAAACATTACACACTTACCACATTGGTATTGTACAAGTTATTTCACTCATACTTTTGTTTACACAAGGCAATTCATCTAGTTATTAAAGTTGTTTTACTGAAGTCAATCAACACAAGACAAAGACAAACAAGACTTGTCCCAAACTACACAAATCAAAGTCTTTCAGATTCCAACATCAGAACTGGGACTGCGGCACTATTTCCTCTAGTATACCAATAGGAACGGTCTAACTATTTACCGTACTATGCAATACTCATCCAAACAATGTAGACTGGAATATATTATAATGGTTTATATGCTAATTGTGTACTACAGTAGATTGCACTATATTGCCTTCCCATTATAATGCCTTGTATTGTCTTTCATATAAATGATTGTTAAACCATAATAAAAAGAAAATTGAAAAGAAAAAGTATATTATGTAAAATAGGTATTTACAATATAGGTTCCAATTCCTCACCAGTCTCAAAATGCTGTACAAGGTTCAGAGCAGCAAGAGCTGCTGACTCCACTACTGGTCCTGTATTTGCCAGGGAGGCCACAGCAGTCCCAGCTAATAATCGAGCATCACGGCTGACATTCTTAAAAAAAAATAATAATAGTTTAAATATATATTGCATTATAGCAGACGATGTCAGTATTATGTTACACCAAGGGCAACACATACATGTCCTCTCAAGTGTCACTACAAGTAAAATAATTTTTAGTAACTTCTCTATGTCTTCACCATAACCCAAAAGTTTAATAATAAATAGCGTAAGAGGGTTTGTAAGAGGGTAGAGGAAACCGTAGCCCTTTAAATTGGTAATACTACCCCCTCAGCAAACCCTTGCAGCATCACAACAAAGGTGCTATACAAAGATGAAAATGAAAAATCAGTACATGTGTACATAGTGGCAGAATTCAGACACATATAGGATACTTTTATGTATTTTTTTAAGCATGCGACTATAGAAAAAAGCAGTGGCCAACCTGTGTGCGTAGGTCAGCTCTTTTTCCTATAAAATGCAAGTATGGCCACTGCTGCTGGATTGCAGGGTGGTCGTAATCCCTGGACACAAGAGGTGCATAATGTGATGAAAAAAGGAGATTTTTGTATAACTTACCAGTTAAATCTCTTTCTCGCTCTTCCTTGGGGGACACAGACCTTGGGTATAGCTCAGCTCCCTAGGAGGCGTGACACTAAGTAAAACTGTTAAGCCCCTCCTCCATCAGCTATACCCTCAGCCTGGAGATAGAGGCTACCAGTTGCGTGTCCAAGTAGTGAAAGGATAACAACCAATAACGGAAACAACCAGCCAGCAACCCAACGGGGCGCCAGACCATAACCCTGTAACCAAACACAGAAGGGTGGGTGCTGTGTCCCCCAAGGAAGAGCGAGAAAGAGATTTAACTGGTAAGTTATACAAAAATCTCCTTTTCTCGCCCATTTTCCTTGGGGGACACAGACCTTGGGACGTTCAAGAGCAGTCCAAGAAGGGAGGGACCACAAACCCAAGGCGGAACACCACCAGAGCATCAGGAAACCGCTGCCTGCTTTGCACAACTGTTCAGCCAAGGCCCGATGCCTCTGCGCCCAGGAAGCTCCGACTGCTCTGGTGGACTGAGCAGTGACGCCGAAAGGCGGAGGTCTGCCCTTGGCTCGATAAGCCTCAGACACCGCCAGTTTAATGAAACGGGCAATAGCCACCTTGGAGACCGCCAACCCTTTGCGCGAACTCTCCGGAACCACAAACAGGGAGTCCGTGCGCCGAAAGGACCCGGTGACCTCCAAGTAAATCCTCAACGCCCTGACCACATCCAGACGGTGCAGTTCCCGTTCTCTGGGGTGGGAAGGAGAGGGACAGAGCGACGGAAGGACGATGTCCTCATTGATGTGAAAGGCGGAGACCACCTTTGGCAGGAAGGTCGGGACAGGCCGAAGCACAACCTTATCCTGGTGGAAGATCAGGAAAGGTTCGGAGCAAGAAAGAGCCGCTAACTCCGACACCCGTCGGAGAGACGTGATGGCCACAAGAAGGATGACCTTGCAGGACAGAAGGCGAAGGGAGACCTCCCGTAAAGGCTCGAAGGGGGCTGATTGGAGCGACGAGAGCACCACATTCAGGTCCCAGGAAGGAACTGGAGGGCGGTACGGCGGAACAGAGTGAGCCACCCCTTGTAAGAAGGTCTTAATTGGCCCTAGAGGGGCCAGGGGGCGCTGGAGAAGAATAGACAGCGCCGAAATCTGACCCTTCAGAGAACTGAGGCACAGCCCCAGGTCCAGACCCGACTGGAGGAAGGACAGGATTGTGGGAAGAGAAAACCGGAGAGGTGGGATGCTCCGGGACTCACAGAACCCCAGATAGGACCTCCAAACCCGATAGTAGATCCTAGAGGATACGGGCTTACGAGCACGGATCATGGTGCGGACTACGTCCGCGGAGAAACCCCGTCGCGTTAAGACGGCGGTCCCAATAGCCACGCAGTCAAACGTAGCGAGCCTAAATGCTCGTGGAAGATCGGTCCCTGAGAGAGAAGGTCTTCCCTGGAGGGCAGTGGCCACGGTGCGTCTGCCAACAGCAACATTAGGTCGGCGTACCAAGACCGGCGGGGCCAATCCGGGGCGATTAGAATCGCGGGGACGCCCTCTGCCGCGATCCTCCGAAGAACCCATGGCAGGAGGGGAAAAGGAGGAAAGACGTACAGAAGGGAGAATTCGCGCCACGGAAGGACGAGCGCGTCGGCGCCGTATGCCTTCGGGTCCCGTGCCCTGGCCAGGTATAGGGGGACCTTGTGGTTGAATTTGGAAGCCATGAGGTCCACGTCGGGGCGACCCCAGCGAAGACAAAGGGCTTCGAACACCTCTGGGTGCAGGGACCATTCTCCCGGGTCGATGGTGGACCGGCTGAGGAAATCCGCCGCCCAGTTGTCCACCCCCGGGATGTAAATCGCGGATAAGGCCGGCACGTGCGTCTCCGCCCAGAGGAGAATGAGGTCCACGTCGGGGCGACCCCAGCGAAGACAAAGGGCTTCGAACACCTCTTGCATCGCTGCAGTGCTGCGAGTGCCTCCCTGATGGTTTATGTATGCCACAGCCGTGGCATTGTCCGATTGGATCCGAACAGGGTGGCCCCTCAGCAGATGGGTCCAGTGTCTGAGGGACAGAAGAATCGCCCTCAGTTCCAGAATATTGATTGGAAGTCTGGACTCCGATAGAGACCAAACGCCCTGGACGGACCGGGGAGGGAAAACCCCCCCCCCCCCCACCCCCGTAAGCTGGCATCGGTGGTAATCACCAGCCAGTTCAGTGGAAGGAAGGACTTCCCCCTTAGAGGGATATGCAACCACCAGCCGAGGGAAGCCCGAGCCAGGGGAGGCAGAAGAAAGGTCCTGTCCAGACTCCTCGGTGATTTGTCCCAGGCCGACAGAATTGCCCTCTGAAAGGTGCGGGATCGGAATTGTGCGAACGGCACCGCTTCGAAACAGGCAACCATCTTTCCCAACAACCGCATGCTGGATCTGAGGGAAGGGCGGTGATGACGGAGGAGACTGCGAACCGACCCGCGAAGGGCCAGACGCTTGTCCGACGGAAGGCGGACCTCCGCCAACTCTGTATCCAGGAGCATCCCCAGGAAGATCAGCCGTCTGGAGGGGGTAAGGGAAGATTTGGGGTGGTTGAATCCAACCGAACCGCGTCAGGGTCTCCAGAGTGAGTTCCACACTGCGGGATGTCTGAGAGAAGGAGGGTGCCTTGACCAGGATGTCGTCCAAGTATGGGAGAAGAAAAACACTTCTTGAACGTAGAAGGGCCAGGACCTTGGTGAACACTCGAGGAGCCGTCGCCAGACCAAAGGGAAGGGCGACGAATTGGAAGTGATCGCCCCCCACCGCGAAGCGCAGGAAGCGGTGATGACATGGAGCAACCGGAACGTGGAGGTATGCATCCTGAATGTCGATTGAGGCCATGAAATCCCCTCTTTCCAGGGAGGCCACTGCGAACCTGAGAGACTCCATCCGGAATCTCTGCAGTCGGAGAAAACGGTTCAGGCGTTTTAGGTCCAAGATCGGACGCACTGAGCCTTCCTTCTTGGGAACCACAAAGAGGTTCGAGTAGAACCCCCTGAACCTTTCCGTCGGAGGCACGGGGGCGACGACACCCTTGTCCATTAGAGAGTGAATGGCCGCGAAGAAGGCGGCCGCTCGTACGGGATCTCGCGGAGGACGGGATCAGAAGAAACCGTCTGGCGGAATGGACGCAAATTTGATTTTGTATCCGCAAGATACAATCTCGAGCGCCCATGCGTCTGAGATGTGGGCCCGCCATACGTTCCTGAATAGGAGAAGGCGGCCCCCCACCCGGGTGGGTGGGGGCACACCTTCAGGCAGAGGGCTGCTGGCCTGTGGGAGCCCGTGCAGGCTGGGACTTGCGCCAGGTAGGTTGCGTCCGAAAAAACAGCTTCTTGCGTCTATCTTGGGCTGGGCCAGAGGAAGAAGAACTGGCCGCGGGTCTAGACCCGGTGGGCTTGCGAAAGGACCGAAAAACGGGACGAACCAGCGCGACCACGGGGGGCGCCCATTGGCCTGGACTGGGGGAGGTGAGTACTCTTCCCACCCGTGGCCTCTGATATAAGTTCGTCCAGACGGGTTCCGAACAGGCGGGAACCCGTGAATGGTAGGCCGGCCAAAGAGCGTTTGGAAGCGGCGTCCGCCGCCCAAACCTTCAGCCAGAGTTCCCTCCTGACAAACTGCCAGGGCAGAGGAACGGGCAATGAGGGCACCCGCATCAAGGGAGGCCTCACAGACGAATTTTCCGGCCTGAACAATTAGTTGGGCTAAGGAACGGAGGTCCTGAACAGGGACGTCCGACCCTAACTCCCGTTCCAGTTGCAAACCCCATTCAGAGACCGCTTTGCCAACCCAGGCGGAGGCAAAGACCGGTCTAAGGGCCGAACCAGAGGCAGTAAATATGGCCTTGGAGAGGGATTCCGTACGACGGTCCTCAACAGACTGGAGGGAAGATCCGTCCTGTACAGGAATAGTAGTGCTTTTGGACAGGCGAGCCACGGGAGGATCAACCTTAGGCGGGGATGTCCACGTGGTCACAGAATCCGCTGGAAAGGGATAACAAATGTCCAGCTTTTTGGGTGTAATAAAGCGGACGTTAGGCCGAGTCCAAGCCTTGGATACCACAGAAGAAAAATCAGCGTGTATGGGAAAAACCTTGGAGGCCTGTTTGGGGCGGAGAAAGGACACGCCGGCCTGTTCAGAGCTGGGGGGGGTCATCGTGTAGCTGAAAGGTATCACGGATGCTAGTGATAAGATGCCCCACCGCGGACGCCAATTTGGACGGAAGCTCTGAGTCCATGTCCACGTCCGAATCCGCCAGTTCTCCCTCAGAAAGCGTATCCCTTTGAGAGGATAGACTTGACTGAGCTCGCACGCATGGCGGAGAGAGCGAAGCATCTGGAGAAGATGTGCGCTCAACCCTTGAACGTTTCTGAGTATGCCGAGCCCTGGAAGATTCGCTGGGAGGCAGGGAACCAGTGGGGGCGGCAGAAACGGTAGTCCCAGCGGGTGCGACAGGGATTGTGGCAGCCTGCGGGAGAGGCGGTCTATCCACGAGACGGCCCACTACGTGTGTAAGGCTTTCCACCGCCTGAGACAGAGACCTAGCCCAGTCAGGGGGTTCAGAGGCACCGGGGGGCGCAGCGGGAAGCGGGCCCTGCACCGGGGCCTGACATGCAAGGCAATGCGGCTCAGATTGCCCACGCGGAAAAAGTTCCTTACAGGCGGTACAGGCATGGTACCAGGGTTTGGGGGCACCCGTGGGATCTGACATGCTGAAGTGTGGTTGTACTCTAATATAGAGACCACAAAGGGTTATAGCAGTTATGACCAGGAGGGTTAGGAGAGGGTTAACTGTCCTACCAGTGCCTCAGAAGAACGTCAGGAGTAGAGATGGCCCAGATCAGCAGCAGCAGAGAAGCAGTGACAGCAGTGAGCAGCAGAGAGCAGCAGATAGCGCCCACAGAAGCCGAGCGATGTACACAGGAGGTTAGAGTCCCCCACCGTGTCCCAGCTTCCTGTCAGGAGTGAGGAAGCGCGGGAAACCTCAGCAGAAAGCGCGGGGAACAAGCTCCGCCCCCTCCAGCGCTTGAAATGTCTCCTGTGAAGGAGAACGTAGCTCCGCCCCCAAAATGACACGCGCGCGTAAGCCACGCCCCCTGCCAGGACCGCTAAGCCCCGCCCCCCGTTCTCGGAACGGAGCGGGCGGCGGCGGGAAGGGGGAGAGAGAGAAGAGAAAAATGGAGTCAGCCCCGAATGAGGGGGAGGGGGGGAGGGGGGAGAAAGATAGCAGCGTGGGGGGGAACGGCGTGGGGGTGCTGAGAATGCTGCTGTGCTGCATTGTCCTGCAGATGAGCGCTCAGAATGAGCGACCACAGTCACCCCCAGAGGGGTAGATGCTGCAGATAGGGATGGGGTATGGGCTGGAATAGCCATCTCACCGTCCGACGTCTTCACCCTCAGTCCTTTCCAGCAGGGTCGCCCCTTCAGCCACTGGCACCGCAGTGGCAGGAAGCTGGAAGAGGGGCTTGGCGTGCAGGCGACCCCCTAGCTGGCGGGATGTAGGGGAGCCATTGCTGCCCAGATCCTCCTATTGCTTCTGTGGGGGAGGCAGCAGTGCAGATAAGTTGGCACTGGCGCAGCTCAACCCCGGGAGAGCAGAGAGGTCTAATGCGTCTCTGGTATCCCTATGAAAAAATAAAATAACAAAATTAGAAGGAAAAGTAAAAATAACAAGGAGAAAACAGCCCTGCAGTAGCAGGGAGTGTCTTGCCTCCTTGGACACTAAGCTAAAACTGGTAGCCTCTATCTCCAGGCTGAGGGTATAGCTGATGGAGGAGGGGCTTAACAGTTTTACTTAGTGTCACGCCTCCTAGGGAGCTGAGCTATACCCAAGGTCTGTGTCCCCCAAGGAAAATGGGCGAGAAAATACATTTAGCCAGCAAAGGAGGCATTATGGACAATCACAGTACATTAGTGTCTTGTAATAACTTGGTCTACATCATAAATGCCATTTGCTGAAGTGAGACAACCCCTTGAATACCAGAGTTTTTTTCGTTTTCATTTTTCTTCCCTGTCTTCACCTTATTTTTCGTTCACACAGCCACATGAGGGCTTCTTTTATTGCAGGACAAGTTGTACTTTCTAATGCTGCCATTTGACATGGCATACAATGTACTGGGAAGCAGGAAACAAAATTGGTTGGAATCAGGAAAAAAGCACAATTCTGCCACAGTTTTACAGGTTTGTTTATTGGGCAATAGTCTAGTCCCTTCGGGCGTGCACCCTGTTTTTGTTTAAGTTGGATGTAATACTGCCATAGAACTACAGTATAAGTTCTATTTGCGGTTATCCTATGGAGGCCTGCATCCTGCCGCATAGGAACTGCAGCTCTGATACGCTCAGTCAGAGAGACTCAGTGCATCAGAAAGAAGGAATGCCTCCAACAATCGCCACACAGGGGAGTAGGTCCTAACCTGTAAGCGTGTGCTTAGAATTTTTTGAGATTTAGATGCTGTGGTCACGCTTGATCATTGGCATCTAAAGGGGTAAATGCTGTGGTCAGCATTATTGCCGGTCGTAGATATTAGCCCTGGGCCTCTGCTGTTTGAAATAAAAGAGACCTGCTGGCTAAGGCGCCTATGAGCGGGTGCCATATTTAAAGTCCATAAGGGTTAAAGGGGTTTTGTGAGATTTTAATACTGATGACCTATCCTCTGGCACGGGTGATCCTGTGAGCGCTATGGCTTTTTTTTTAGCTTTTCCTAGGCCAGTAATGACACATTCATCTGTCGTGTGGCCTAGATATGCAGTTCAGCCCCATTGAATTGAATGGGGCTGAGCTGCAATACCAAGCACAGCTTCTATAGAATGTATTGTGCTGTGCTTGGCGAGTATAGTGAAGGCTGCAGTACTTAACAGAGCTCTGGTGCCTTCTCAAACAGCTGATCAGCGGGGGTCCTGAAAACCCTTTCAAACATGCATACAGCAGAGCAAAATGAAGAAAAGATAGACTTTTTAGTTACGTCTTGATATAATCAATGGATCAGATGTATAGAATTGCCATGAAGTACTAAAATAGTTATACCTGGTCTGTAATTATTTGCAGGAGTGATTCCAGTATGCTTTCCACAAGGTTTGGTGTACAGGAAGAATCCCATACCAGTGGGCCAATACTGTCTGCAAGCTCTCGAAACAGCTGAAGGCACAACTAGAGGGAACACAATGACAGAAGGAATATCCTAAAAACAGACCCAGCCTTCTTAATTAAAAACTAATCTGAGAAACCAATGTTAAAAAAAGAAACTTTAAATTAATTTTACTGTTGTTTTTATTTAATCAGGAGTTGAGGATAAAGTACAATTTGAAAAAAGGTGCTGTCCAGCCATATGTGAAAAAATTTAAAAAGATGCAACTTTTTAGTATATTTTGCATTTCAATTACTCAACAATTTACCCTTTACGGATGCAGCCTATTTTGGCCTTTTAAAGGGGTTCTCCTCTCTCAGCCTAGTATGGCCGCGATGGTAATAACCAGGGCTTTTTTTCTGACGGAACGCACCGGAACGGCGTTCCGCCACCTTTTGACATCGCAGCCTGCTATGCTCCAGCATCGCAGGCTGCGATGTATCAGCGGGGAGGGACTGGGAGGAGGAGCTGGGGGCCGGTGCGTTCACTGTGCTCCGGCCCCCAGCTCCAGTAGTTATAAAATGTGTACAATTAATAAGAATTCTATTCACGAGGCCCCCTCTGTAGTAGAACATTCAATATAGCCACATCCTACTCACAGGGCTGTTATCTTAATGCAGGGCGGCCGGGCAGACGAGCGGCAGCGTCACTGACTGACGTCACGTGCCTGCGCCGCCTACTTTATGAATGAAGTAGGCGGCACAGCCACGTGACGTCAGTCAGTGACGCTGCCGCTCGTCTGCCCGGCCGCCCTGCATTAAGATAATAACAACCCTGTGAGTAGGATGGGTGGCTATATTGAATGTTCTACTACAGAGGGGGCCTCATGAATAGAATTCTTATTAATTGTACACATTTTATAACTAGTCTGTACTGGAGCGGCAATGGGGGGGGTCTGTGGATGGCACTGTTATGGGGTGGGGGGGTCTGTGGATGGCACTGTTAAGGGGGGGGTCTGTGGATAGCACTGTTAAGGGGGGGGTCTGTGGATGGCACTGTTATGGGGTGGGGGGTCTGTGGATGGCACTGTTATGGGGTGGGGGGTCTGTGGATGGCACTGTTATGGGGTGGGGGGTCTGTGGATGGCACTGTTATGGGGTGGGGGGTCTGTGGATGGCACTGTTATGGGGTGGGGGGGGGGTCTGTGGATGGCACTGTTATAGGATGGGGGATCTGTGGATGCCATCCCCAGATCCCCCATTAACAGTGCCATCCCCATCTGGGAGGTTTCTTAGCTGGGCTGGACTTTTATAGCCCCCCAAATTTTACTTGCATCCCTGTTCTCTAAAGGGGCGGTTTTAGGGGGCGGTCCTAGGGGTGGGTAGGGGCGTGGCCATGGGAGGCGGGGGGGGGGGGGGTGAGTTCCACCACCTTTTCTCTGAGAAAAAAAATGGTAATAACCACCATAAGCGTTGGCCAGTGGAGGCTGAGTTATATACATGGCCGAGTAGCTGTATATGCTGTTTCCATGACTCTCATAGCAGTGAATGGGAACTACGCAAACAGTATAGAACAGCAAGATTTTAAACTTACTTTAACACTGAGATGACAGTAATCAGCACTTTGAGCAAATTCTCCATGTAACACTGAAGATAAAGTTAAAGACATTTTTGAAAGTAAAGCTTGTAGATTTTTTGCAAAATATGTCCGTCCAGAGGGGCTTCCTTCCAAACACATACATACTGAAAAAGAAAAACACATGCAGACTGCAATGACTACATATGTAACAACAAAATCCAAATAAATATAAGCACAAAGCACAGATATAGGCAGATACATACATACTGTACAATTCTAGTCAATAGGACACGTTATAAGGGTACTTTCACACTAGTATTTTTCTTTTCCAGCACTGAGTTCCGTCAAAGGGGCTTACTACCGGAAAAGAACTGATCAGGCATATCCCCATGCATTCTGAATGGAGAGAAATCCATTTAGGATGCATCAGGATGTCTTCAGTTCAGCCACTGAACAGCGTTTTGGCATGCTGCGGTATTATCTTCGTCCAAAAGTCCGGATCAGTTGCCGGAATGCCAGAACCGGCATTAAATTTACATTTAAATGAATTAGTGCCGGATTAAAAATACCGCAATGCCGGATCCGTCCTTACGCATGCGCAGACCGGTAAATATGTGAAACAAATATATAACGGATCAATTTCTCCGGATGACATACGGAGAGACGGATCCATTCTTGCAATGCATTTGTAAGATGGATCTGCATCCTGATCCATCTACAAATGCTGTCCGTTTGCATGCAGATGGAACTGCTTGCCAGATCGCTCCACCGCAAGTGTGAAAGTAGCCCAAGAATAATATATTAGGGAGTCCTACCTGTATGCAGTTCCACAAGCTGGAACACCTATGATAAAAACCACAATGACAAATTATTTATAAGAATAGCTGCACATCATAAAACATTTTAAGGAAAATGCCATTATTTAAATCTTTGAATAAACGTATGTGCCATTAGAGAACAATAGGCTGACATAGTCATCTCATTACAGATCTGGGGGATTAAAAGGGTTATCAAACTTCAAGAAAAGCAAAAAATACAAACTAATGTAAACGTTAGAAACAAAAAAAAAAGAGATACACTACTCTCTTCTTCCTTCCTCTAGTGATCAACTATTGGCTGCAGCAGTTACATGCATGCTGCCGGCATTTTGGCACCGTGCAGGGTGTTTTTGGGCTGCTGGTCCTTGCCACCTGCTGTGTTGTGGCGGTCACCATGTGGCGCTGTATAGAGTAGGGAGCCACTCACAAGAGGCTGTCTTGATGTGGTGAGTGGGCCTCTGCATTTTGATCAAAACCTATACTAGGTGCCTCAATATATATGTTTATAGACTGCGCTGAGAAGCAATGCATCTGTGCATGGCATGTGGATGTGTGATCCTATCCTTTTTTTGCCCTACAATTAGCACAATGCTAAGCAATGGTTCCATTACAATTACAAGTAAAAGACTTGACTTTTGTAGCCACTGATTAGCTGCAGCAGTCTCAAGTTGACCTCTTGTATACGCAGACTGGGAGGACTGTTGGAGCTTCTGCACTGAAAATACAGCTGCTTAAGAAAAGTCCCAGTAAGAGGACTGAAACGTCTCTTTGGTGATTAAAGAACACTACTTTTGAATCACATCAGTTGGAGTGCCGTGGAATTTTTTTAATTATATATAATGAGTGATCCCTTGCTCTATATATATCTATATATATATATATATATATATATATATATATATAGTAAGGGATTGCTCTCTCAAGCAGGGAGGCGATGACAGATTCCTCCTCAGACAACGAGGTTAAAGTCCAAATTGTGCTTTATTTTGGCACTTCAGTAATACAGATGATCACCCAGTTATATTGGCACTGGGTAAGGTGAGGTTCCAGCACCCCAAAGCACAAACACAGCAAAATAAACTCCTGCCCTTCTGGGCTCTAACTAACACAAAATTGTCTCTAGCTCACCTATTGAGCGCAGATCACACACAGGGAATCAGGCTTCAATAGCCAGCAAGTCAGCCTGCTTTCCCGGCATAACTCCCAGACTGACAGCCTGGGATGTGCTTTATTTCCCCCTAACGATCCCAGCTGGACTACACCTGGGTATCCCTCAGGGAAAACATGCCCTAAAGGGGGTGGACTGGGGAAGTCCCACTACCAAACCTATCTTCCCAGTCCAAATAAAATCCAGCCCTTGAACTCTTCTGATCGCTGTGCCGCTTTCATTGCTATTTTACATATATATATACAGTACAGACCAAAAGTTTGGACATACCTTCTCATTCAAAGAGTTTTCTTTATTTTCATAACTATGAAAATTGTAGATTCACACTAAAGGCATCAAAACTATGAATTAACACATGTGGAATTATATACATAACAAAAAAGTGTGAAACAACTGAAAATATGTCATATTCTAGGTTCTTAAAAGTAGCCACCTTTTGCTTTGATTACTGCTTTGCACACTCTTGGCATTCTCTTGATGAGCTTCAAGAGGTAGTCACCTGAAATGGTCTTCTAACAGTCTTGAAGGAGTTCCCAGAGATGCTTAGCACTTGTTGGCCCTTTTGCCTTCACTCTGCGGTCCAGTTCACCCCAAACCATCTCGATTGGGTTCAGGTTCGGTGACTGTGGAGGCCAGGTCATCTGGCGCAGCACCCCATCACTCTCCTTCATGGTCAAATAGCCCTTACACAGCAAACCGGATGGAATAGCATGCCGTTGCAAGATGCTGTGGTAGCCATGCTGGTTTAGTATGCCTTCAATTTTGAATAAATCCCCAACAGTGTCACCAGCAAAGCACCCCCACACCATCACACCTCCTCCTCCATGCTTCACGGTGAGAACCAGGCATGTAGAGTCCATACGTTCACCTTTTCTGCGTCGCACAAAGACACGGTGGTTGGAACCAAAGATCTCAAATTTGGACTCATCAGACCAAAGCACAGATTTCCACTGGTCTAATGTCCATTCCTTGTGTTCTTTAGCCCAAACAAGTCTCTTCTGCTTGTTGCCTGTCCTTAGCAGTGGTTTCCTAGCAGATATTCTACCATGAAGGCCTGATTCACACAGTCTCCTCTTAACAGTTGTTCTAGAGATGTGTCTGCTGCTAGAACTCTGTGTGGCATTGACCTGGTCTCTAATCTGAGCTGCCGTTAACCTGCGATTTCTGAGGCTGGTTACTCGGATGAACTTATCCTCCGCAGCAGAGGTGACTCTTGGTCTTCCTTTCCTGGGGCTGTCCACATGCGAGCCAGTTTCTTTGTAGCGCTTGATGGTTTTTGTGACTGCACTTGGGGACACTTTCAAAGTTTTCCCAATTTTTCGGACTGACTGACCTTCATGGCCACTCGTTTTTCTTTACTTGGCTGCTTTTTTATTGCCATAATACAAATTCTAACAGTCTATTCAGTAGGACTATCAGCTGTAAAAAAAAAAAAAAAAATTCACTGGTATAACTGGTATAAGGTATACGTTCCACTAGGGGTGGGCGATATAGGCGATATAGGCGATATGAATTTGGGCCACGATATGGATTTTCGCCATATCGCCTATATCGCCGGACCGCGATATGATCGCGCGCACCATGTTCTGAGCCGGCCGGCACAGCGGAGGGAGGAGGAAGGAGGAGGGAGTCCCTCCCTCCCCACTGTGTGCGGCTGCCGCTGAATACCAATGAGGACCGAGGAGGAGGAGGGGAGGGACTGTGGCCACTGCACTACCAATGAATGTGCCGGCCATATCCCTCAGGGTCCCCCTCCTCCCCCCCATCATTGGTGGCAGTTTGCAGTTCCGATCGGAGCCCCAGCAGTGTAATGCTGGGGCTCCGATCGGTTACCATGGCAGCCAGGAGTCACGCTGCTGAAGTCCTGGCTGCCATGGTATGTTAGTGAGCAGCGCATTATACTCACGTGCGCTGTGGCCGGCGGTCGCTCCTTCTTCTGTCTGTGCGGCGGATAGCTAATGCTTACAGCATTAGCAATCCGCCGCACAGACCTATGAGAAGGAGCGACCGGCGGCCACAGCGCACGTGAGTATAATGCGCTGCTCTCTGCTCACTAATATACCATGGCAGCCAGGACTTCAGCAGCGTGACTCCTGGCTGCCATGGTAACCGATCGGAGCCCCAGCATTACACTGCTGGGGCTCCGATCGGAACTGCAAACTGCCACCAATGATGGGGGTGGGAGGGGGAGGGGGACCCTGTGGCCACTGCCACAAATGATTAATAGTGGCGAGGGAGGGAGGGGGGGTTTGCGTTACCAGAGGGGGCAGATCAGAGGTTGGGGAAGGGAGGCAGATCAGAGGCTGGGGAGAAGATCAGAGGCTGGGGAAGGGGGGCAGATCAGAGGCTGGGGAGAAGATCAGAGGCTGGGGAGAAGATCAGAGGCTGGGGAGAAGATCAGAGGCTGGGGAAGGGGGGCAGATCAGAGGCTGGGGAGAAGATCAGAGGCTGGGGAGAAGATCAGAGGCTGGGGAAGGGGGGCAGATCAGAGGCTGGGGAAGGGGGGCAGATCAGAGGCTGGGGAAGGGGGGCAGATCAGAGGCTGGGGAAGGGGGGCAGATCAGAGGCTGGGGAAGGGGGGCAGATCAGAGGCTACCGCCATGGTCAGCTCCCTGCTGTTGTGTGCACTATGCACAGGGCAGCAGGGAGAGTGTAAAGTCCTATTCACCCTAATAGAGCTCTATTAGGGTGAATATGACAAGGGTTCTAGCCCTTAAGGAGGCCAATAGTTAATAAATAAAAAGTAAAAAATAAATAAAATTTAAACACCCCCCCCCCCCCAATATAGAAAACAATATATCGCAATATATATCGCATATCGCACATGCTTAAAATTATATCGCAATATAGATTTTAGGCCATATCGCCCACCCCTACGTTCCACCTATCAAAATTAAATCACTGTCGATTGGAACGCTATATTTCTGTTAAAACTGTTACTTTATTAATCAGAAAACAAAAAGGGGAAGGGAGACTAACCTATATAAAAATTCTAGGACGCCATCAATTCAGTATAGGGTTGATGAATAGGACCTATAAACCGCACTGCGGTGGATACAGCTATGGATGGGGTCACTAGAAATACCGCAGGCTAGTGCTGTACTGCTGGTTGAAGCATAGGGCCATGGGGCCGTGCTTAATCAATACCACAGAAGTTGGGCACTATGGCGCGGTCTAGGTGCTCTGAACCACTACCAGCTGTTGGATCCCTGGACTAAAATTATTCATAGACTAATCCAGTGATAGACATCTGCCTGCAGAAGCCGATCTCAATTGAAACCATCCGTTCATATAAAACGGGTGTCTGAGAATCGGCCCTGCAAACACGAATCAATGGATCTAAGCTACAGCTGGGTGGAACAGGAAAAAACTGAATTGCCGTTGCTCATCTACCTGCAGAGGGCTGAGAACCGCAGACCTCAACTGCAGTGTGAGCGCAATGCAGATACATATGAACATTATTTCATCCCCACACCACACTCGACGCGTTTCGCCATAAGGCTCGTCAGGAGTGTGTATCTGTGGTTATCAGGAGAAATATTCAAAGCTGCTG
Source organism: Bufo gargarizans (assembly GCF_014858855.1). Lineage (NCBI taxonomy): Eukaryota > Metazoa > Chordata > Amphibia > Anura > Bufonidae > Bufo > Bufo gargarizans. The sequence continues at coordinate 542,884,758 of NC_058080.1, read as the reverse complement.
AGCCTCCGTTACAGAGACTGCAGCTGTAAGTACGAGGTGTTCATATGTATCTGCATTGCGCTCACACTGCAGTTGAGGTCTGCGGTTCTCAGCCCTCTGCAGGTAGATGAGCAACGGCAATTCAGTTTTTTCCTGTTCCACCCAGCTGTAGCTTAGATCCATTGATTCGTGTTTGCAGGGCCGATTCTCAGACACCCGTTTTATATGAACGGATGGTTTCAATTGAGATCGGCTTCTGCAGGCAGATGTCTATCACTGGATTAGTCTATGAATAATTTTAGTCCAGGGATCCAACAGCTGGTAGTGGTTCAGAGCACCTCGACCGCGCCATAGTGCCCAACTTCTGTGGTATTGATTAAGCACGGCCCCATGGCCCTATGCTTCAACCAGCAGTACAGCACTAGCCTGCGGTATTTCTAGTGACCCCATCCATAGCTGTATCCACCGCAGTGCGGTTTATAGGTCCTATTCATCGACCCTATACTGAATGGATGGCGTCCTAGAATTTTTATATAGGTTAGTCTCCCTTCCCCTTTTTGTTTTCTGAATAAAGTAACAGTTTTAACAGAAATATAGCGTTCCAATCGACAGTGATGGACTATCAGCTGTGTATCCACCTGACTTCTCCACAACGCAACTGACGGTCCCAACCCCATTTATAAGGCAAGAAATTCCACTTATTAAACCTGACAGGGCACACCTGTGAAGTGAAAACCATTTCAGGTGACTACACAAGAGTGTGCAAAGCAGTAATCAAAACAAAAGGTGGCTACTTTGAAGAACCTAGAATATGACATATTTTCAGTTGCTTCACACTTTTTTGTTATGTACAGGTCCTTCTAAAAAAATTAGCATATTGTGATAAAGTTCATTATTTTCTGTAATGTACTGATAAACATTAGACTTTCATATATTTTAGATTCATTACACACCAACTGAAGTAGTTCAAGCCTTTTATTGTTTTAATATTGATGATTTTGGCATACAGCTCATGAAAACCCAAAACTCCTATCTAAAAAAATTAGCATATCATGAAAAGGTTCTCTAAACGAGCTATTAACCTAATCATTTGAATCAACTAATTAACTCTAAACACCTGCAAAAGATTCCTGAGGCTTTTAAAAACTCCCAGCCTGGTTCATTACTCAAAACCGCAATCATGGGTAAGACTGCCGACCTGACTGCTGTCCAGAAGGCCATCATTGACACCCTCAAGCAAGAGGGTAAGACACAGAAAGAAATTTCTGAAGGAATAGACTGTTCCCAGAGTGCTGCATCAAGGCACCTCAGTGGGAAGTCTGTGGGAAGGAAAAAGTGTGTCAGAAAACGCTGCACAACGAGAAGAGGTGACCGGACCCTGAGGAAGATTGTGGAGAAGGACCGATTCCAGACCTTGGGGGACCTGTGGAAGCAGTGGACTGAGTCTGGAGTAGAAACATCCAGAGCCACCGTGTACAGGCGTGTGCAGAAAATGGGCTACAGGTGCCGCATTCCCCAGGTCAAGCCACTTTTGAACCAGAAACAGCGGCAGAAGCGCCTGACCTGGGCTACAGAGAAGCAGCACTGGACTTTTGCTCAGTGGTCCAAAGTACTTTTTTCGGATGAAAGCAAATTTTGCATGTCATTCGGAAATCAAGGTGCCAGAGTCTGGAGGAAGACTGGGGAGAGGGAAATGCCAAAATGCCTGAAGTCCAGTGTCAAGTACCCACAGTCAGTGATGGTCTGGGGTGCCATGTCAGCTGCTGGTGTTGGTCCACTGTGTTTTATCAAGGGCAGGGTCAATGCAGCTAGCTATCAGGAGATTTTGGAGCACTTCATGCTTCCATCTGCTGAAAAGCTTTATGGAGATGAAGATTTCATTTTTCAGCACGACCTGGCACCTGCTCACAGTGCCAAAACCACTGGTAAATGGTTTACTGACCATGGCATTACTGGGCTCAATTGGCCTGCCAACTCTTCTGACCTGAACCCCATAGAGAATCTGTGGGATATTGGGAAGAGAAAGTTGAGAGACGCAAGACCCAACACTCTGGATGAGCTTAAGGCCGCTATCGAAGCATCCTGGGCCTCCATAACACCTCAGCAGTGCCACAGGCTGATTGCCTCCATGCCACGCCGCATTGAAGCAGTCATTTCTGCAAAAGGATTCCCGACCAAGTATTGAGTGCATAACTGAACATAATTATTTAAAGGTTGACTTTTTTTGTATTAAAAACACTTTTCTTTTATTGGTCGGATGAAATATGCTAATTTTTTTCATGAGCTGTATGCCAAAATCATCAATATTAAAACAATAAAAGGCTTGAACTACTTCAGTTGGTGTGTAATGAATCTAAAATATATAAAAGTCTAATGTTTATCAGTACATTACAGAAAATAATGAACTTTATCACAATATGCTAATTTTTTTAGAAGGACCTGTATATAATTCCACATGTGTTAATTCATAGTTTTGATGCCTTCAGTGTAAATCTACAATTTTCATAGTCATGAAAATAAAGAAAACTCTTTGAATGAGAAGGTGTGTCCAAACTTTTGGTCTGTACTGTATATATGTGTATATATACAGTACAGACCAAAAGTTTGGACACACCTTCTCATTCAAAGAGTTTTCTTTATTTCCATGACTATGAAAATTGTAGATTCACACTGAAGGCATCACAACTATGAATTAACACATGTGGAATTATATACATAACAAAATAGTGTGAAACAACTGAAAATGTGTCATTTTCTAGGTTCTTCAAAGTAGCCACCTTTTGCTTTGATTACTGCTTTGCACACTCTTGGCATTCTCTTGATGAACTTCAAGAGGTAGTCACCTGAAATGGTTTTCACTTCACAGGTGTGCCCTGTCAGGTTTAATAAGTGGGATTTATTGCCTTATAAATGGGGTTGGGACCATCAGTTGCGTTGTGGAGAAGTCAGGTGGATACACAGCTGATAGTCCTACTGAATAGACTGTTAGAATTTCTATTATGGCAAGAAAAAAGCAGCTAAGAAAAGAAAAACAAGTGCCCATCATTACTTTAAGAAATGAAGGTCAGTCAATCCGAAAAATTGGGAAAACTTTGAAAGTGTCCCCAAGTGCAGTCACAAAAACCATCAAGAGCTACAAAGAAACTGGCTCACATGCCGACCGCCCCAGGAAAGGAAGACCAAGAGTCACCTCTGCTGCGGAGGATATGTTCATCCTGAGTCACCAGCCTCAAAAATCAGGTTAACAGCAGCTCAGATTAGACCAGGTCAATGCCACACAGAGTTCTAGCAGCAGACACATCTTTAGAACAACTGTTAAGAGGAGACTGTGTGAATCAGGCCTTCATGGTAGAATATCTGCAAAGAAACCACTGCTAAGGACAGGCAACAAGCAGAAGAGACTTGTTTGGGCTAAAGAACACAAGGAATGGACATTAGACCAGTGGAAATCTGTGCTTTGGTCTGATGAGTCCAAATTTGAGATCTTTGGTTCCAACCACCGTGTCTTTGTGCGACGCAGAAAAGGTGAACGGATGGACTCTACATGCCTGGTTCCCACCGTGAAGCATGGAGGAGGAGGTGTGATGGTGTGGGGGTGCTTTGCTGCTGACACTGTTGGGAATTTATTCAAAATTGAAGGCATACTGAACCAGCATGGCTACCACAGCATCTTGCAGCGGCATGCTATTCCATACATTTTGTGTTTAGTTGGACCATCATTTATTTTTCAACAGGACAATGACCCCAAACACACCTCCAGGCTGTGTAAGGGCTATTTGACCATGAAGGAGAGTGATGGGGTGCTGCGCCAGATGACCTGGCCTCCACAGTCACCGGACCTGAACCCAATCGAGATGGTTTGGTGTGAGCTGGACCGCAGAGTGAAGGCAAAAGGGCCAACAAGTGCTAAGCATCTCTGGGAACTCCTTCAAGACTGTTGGAAGACCATTTCAGGTGACTACCTCTTGAAGCTCATCAAGAGAATGCCAAGAGTGTGCAAAGCAGTAATCAAAGCAAAAGGTGGCTACTTTGAAGAACCTAGAATATGACATATTTTCAGTTGATTCACACTTTTTTGTTATGTATATAATTCCACGTGTTAATTCATAGTTTTGATGCCTTTAGTGTGAATCTACAATTTTCATAGTCATGAAAATAAAGAAAACTCTTTAAAGGGAGTCTTTCACCTAAAATGACCATTACACAACACAAACATCATGATAACCATTACATTCCCCATATTATAATCTTACCTTTCATATTGCTGTCCGTCGCCTATTCTCTCTTAAAAACGCTTTTAATCCATATGCTAATTAGGTTCTGAAGGTGCCCAGGGGCGGCGTTTATGCGGCCGGTGCCCAGGCTCCACGGCGCTGTTCAAATCAAACCCCTCCCCTTTCACCCCTCTGGCCCGCCCTCGGTTCGTCAGATACCATCATCCAGTTAATGACAAATCCGGCGCCTGCGCCTGCGCACTCCATTACCCACTAGGGCAGAGGCAGCAGAGCGTTTAATGCGCATGCGCCGGCCCGATCTAGCCGGCGGAAGTAAACTACCAAAATATCGGGATGTACGGGCCGGCGCATGCGCATTAAACGCTCTGCTGCCTCTGCCCTAGTGGGTAATGGAGTGCGCAGGCGCCGGATTTGTCATTAACTGGAGGATGGTATCTGACGAACCGAGGGCGGGCCAGAGGGGTGAAAGGGGAGGGGTTTGATTTGAACAGCGCCGTGGAGCCTGGGCACCGGCCGCATAAACGCCGCCCCTGGGCACCTTCAGAACCTAATTAGCATATGGATTAAAAGCGTTTTTAAGAGAGAATAGGCGACGGACAGCAATATGAAAGGTAAGATTATAATATGGGGAATGTAATGGTTATCATGATGTTTGTGGTGTATAATTGTCATTTTAGGTGAAAGACTCCCTTTAAATGAGAATGTATGTCCAAACTTTTGGTCTGTACTATATATATATATATATTCCTGCCCATCTCTTAACAGGTTAACCTGGTGTGCTGACCACATCCATGTCGCATCACCCGCCAAAAAATGTATTACGGACAAAAATTGGACAGTTCTATAGGAAGCTGGTCCTTCTGTTATGCAAAATGTGTAATGCACATAGCTGGTATCTGTGTTTTGCGTATTCGCAATTTGCAGACCGCAAAAGCGGCAACCGCCATGTGCATGAGCCCTACAGGGGTTCTCATGACATTTTGTCTAATTAGCACATGGTACTAACCTGTGGAGGGAAGATGTTTTCTTGCGTACATTTACCTTAATAAATATGAACTAAAATGTAAGAAAACTCTAGTAGAAGTGTTTTATGTCAACTTAAAGGGGTTGTCCCACTTTGCTTTTTCAATCTTACCAGCAGTAAATGTCCTGATAACTTCCTGGTTTGGCTCCTGTAGTTGAGTGAAGGCCGGCCACGCCTCCTCATGACTCACCCTGAGAGCTCAGTCCTTGCGTGCTCGTTCATGTGGATGAGTCATCCTTCTGGAGCCGACAATGTATGTGAGGCCCCCCCCCCCCCCTCAGTATAATAAGTGAGTGAGGCCCCCCCCCCAGTATAATAAACTTGTGTGCCGCCCCCCACCCCAGTATAATAAACATTGAGTGCGGCCCCCCCCCCAGTATAATATACATTGAGTGCACCCCCCCAGTATAATATACATTGAGTGCGCCCCCCCCAGTATAATATACATTGAGTGCGGCCCCACCCCCCCAGTATAATAAACATTGAGTGCGGCCCCCCCCCCCCCCAGTATAATAAACATTGAGTGCGGCCCCCGCCGCCAGTATAATAAACATTGAGTGCGGCCCCCCCCCCCCAGTATAATAAACATTGGTGGCGCAGTGGGAAGTGCCAATGAGGGTTAAAAAAATAAATAAAAAATTAACTCACCTCCACCAATTGATCACGCAGCTGCCGGTCTCCTGTTCTTTCTTTAGGACCTGTCAAAGGACCTGTGGTGACATCACTGTGGTCATCACATGGTACATCATATGATCCATCACCATGGTAATGGACCATGTGATTAGCTCAGTGACTGTCACCACAGGTCCTGAAGCAAGAACAGGAGACCGGCAGCTGCGCTATCAATTGGTGGAGGGGAGTTAATTTTTTATTTATTTTTTAACCCTCATTGGCACTTCCCACTGCGCCACCAATGTTTATTATACTGGGTGGGGGGGGCCGCACTAAATGTATTATACTGGGGGGGGGGGGCCGCACTCAATGTTTATTATACTGGGGGGGGGGCCTCACTCAATGTTTATTATACTGGGGGGGGGGGGGGCCGCACTCAATGTTTATTATACTGGGGTGTTCGGGGGGCGCACTGCGCCACCAATGTCAATACAAATGCAGGAGGTGGGTGCCGGAGTGAAATAGCCGGCACCCGACCTCTATGATAGGGGGCTGCGATCAGCGGCAGTTAACCCCTAAGGTGCCGCTCCCTGTCATAGAGGTCGGGTGCCGGCTATTTGATTCCGGCACCCGCCTCCTGTATTTGCGCATGCGCGGACGTGCGCGTACTCGTACGAATAGAGAGGCGGCCCGATGACTGTGTTCAGCAGTTGTGCGCAGGCGCGGCACAGCGATGCGGCCGGCCAGAAGAGGCCGTATCCATGGGATACTGAAATAAACAAAGGGATCGCATATCTGGATTTATTGAAAGGTAGCTTTTTGATAATGACATAGATAGGAAGATATGTTCTGTGGGGGTAAATAAATTAGATAAAACATATTTAATGAAGAGGGACAACCCCTTTAAGCTCACCTCTTTACTCTGTAAGAGGCGAGTCAAAAATGGTTCTCTGTGCTGTGCCACAAGGTTTGGTCTGTCCTGGGAAATCCTTTCTAGAACCTGAGGAAAACAACAGAGGTGCATATGTTCACTCAGAACGTCATTTTATTAAACCAATCAATAAGGAATCATTTCCTTTGCACAAAACACTATAAGAGCACCTCATATACGTTTGTAAAGTAACAGAATTGTATAACTGTAGATGTCATGTGTTTCCAGTCAGTCTATTCATTAATATAAACATATAGATTAAATACACGTAAAGAAACATTAGTATCCAGGATTACTAATCAAGGATTTCTGGGGTTTTACATTACCAACATATCGATGACTTATCCACAGGACAGGTCATCAGGTCAGCGAGGGTTACACCCGGCACCCCCGCCAATCAGCTGTTGGCAGCAGTAGTGGTTCCAGAAGTAAACAGCGTATAGACAACCGCTTTGTGCACTGTGTAATGGCAATTCTCAAGTATATCATCTAAGGGTTCATTCACATGTCCATTAGGTAAATACAGTATTCTGTCCTGGCAGAGGGGCACTGCCAGATCCCTATTCACTATAAAGGGATTCCACAGACATCAGGCTGGTCTACAGCATAAATACCAGATGTCTGCCAGAAAACCACTGCTGCACGCAGCAGTATTTCTCTGGAGAACGCCGGCATTCGGATCTCATTATAGTGAATGGGGATCTGGCGGTGCTTGGCTATGCCCGATTCGGTAGCTCTGGTAGACAGAGTACCGGATTTACCTAACAGAGATGAGAACCTATCCTTAGCTCCAATGTACTTGAAAAGGAGTTGAGCTGCAATACCCCAAAACAGCCAATACACAGTGTACAGAGCTGTGTTCCTGTCGAGCTGATCGGTGGGGTGACACCCTGACTGATCTCATACTGATGACCTATTCTTTTTTGGTCCTGGAAAGGCTTCATTCTGTGAATGGAGTTGACACAGAGGCAAAAAGACTACACTATGGATCCTGTGTCTCCGATAGAAGCATTCTCTCCTAGAAGTAATGCAAGGGAATAATACAGCATGCATCAAAGGACAGAATATATAGGGGAAAACCTGTATGAGTCTCTATATAGAATAGAAGACACACAGAGGGATAATACAAGCCTATTGAATTCTACAGGCACTGTAAATATAGATTATTTTAGGCATCTGTAAGTGGATCCCGACAGAAGAAAACTTCACTTCCTCAGTCCTGCCTGTAATGAATGCCGCAATATAGGTCTGTCATGCAACTACCTACCTGCTGTCAGACCCCCTTTCATTTACCTTTTCTAGCTTCAGGAAAAAACTGGAAGAGCTGCTACAAGCCATCTGCGTGGTGAAGATATAATGGAGTAATGGAAGCAGCTCATCACCAGAAAGGGTTTTCAGTACACGTGCTGCTTCTAACGCCTGGACAGCCTCATCTAGATGCTTGTCTTTACAGCGCTTCACTGATGATCTGTGGAGAAATAGACAATACCATGACAAAAGGATAGCCAAAAGCAGAAGATGTGGGAGTGGGCAGCACGGTGGCTCAGTACATAGTTAGGCTACTTTCACACTAGCGTTCGGCTGTCCGCTCGTGAGCTCCGTTTGAAGGGGCTCACGAGCGGACCCGAACGCTTCCGTCCAGCCCTGATGCAGTCTGAATGGATGCAGATCCGCTCAGACTGCATCAGTCTGGCGGCGTTCAGCCTCCGCTCCGCTCGCCTCCGCACGGACAGGCGGACAGCTGAACGCTGCTTGCAGCGTTCGGGTGTCCGCCTGGCCGTGCGGAGGCGTGCGGATCCGTCCAGACTTACAATGTAAGTCAATGGGGACGGATCCGTTTGAAGATGCCACAATATGGCTCAATCTTCAAGCGGATCCGTCCCCCATTGACTTTACATTGAAAGTCTGGACGGATCCGTCCGAGGCTATTTTCACACTTAGCTTTTATATGCCAATATAATGCAGACGGATCCGTTCTGAACGGAGCCTCCGTCTGCATTATTATGATCGGATCAGTTCAGAACGGATCCGATCGAACGCTAGTGTGAAAGTAGCCTTAGCACTGCTGAAATCCCGGGGTTCGGGGATCCAACGTGACCAACATCTGCATGGACTTTTACCATCATCCCCTCTAATGCTACTACAAGTGAGCCTGGAAGAGGCTGGGTTCAGACTGTATCATTTTTGTCTACACAGTGAAAATGCCGGTTTTTACGTTGCTAGGAATTTCATAGCTACCAATGGTAGTAACAATTCCAGGATCAGTACAACACACATCACACATAGTGAACTTGCCGGCTAAAGTGCAGTGCATTTTTGGACGCAGCAGAAGGTGTTTCTGTGGCAGAAGCAATGCCACAGATCACATATATGCAAGTCCTGATCAAAAGTTTAAGACCACTTGAAAAATGGCAAAAAATCATATTTAGTATGGCTGGATCTTAACAAGGTTCCAAGTAGAGCTTCAACATGCGACAAGAAGAAATGAGAGTGAGACAAAACATTTTTTGAGCATTCAATTTAATGAAAACAACGAATAAACTGAAACAGGCTGTTTTTCAGCTGATCAAAAGTTTAGGACCGCATGCCTTTAAAAGGCCAAATCTGTGCAAAGATGTGGATTCATTGTCATTTTCTGTCAGGAAGTCACATGTTGTGATGGCAAAGGCAAAAAAACTCTCCCTTTTTGAACGTGGTCGGGTTGGTGAACTGCATAAGCAGGGTCTCTCACTTGTGCCATCGCTGCTGAGGTGGGACGCAGTAAGACAGTCATTTGGAATTTCTTAAATGATCCTGAGGGTTATGGAACAAAAAAGTCAAGTGGAAGTCCCCAAAAAAATTTCATTAGCACTGAGCCGGAGGATCCAATTGGCTGTCCGTCAAGACACTGGACGATCCTCGACCTAAATTAAGGCCCTTACTGGTGCTGACTGCAGCCCCATAACCATCAGACGGTATCTGAGACTGAAGGGCTTCAAAAACAAAAAACGTCTTCAAAGACCTCGTCTCCTTGAACGCCACAGAACTGCTCGTTTGGACTTTGCAAGAGAGCACCAAACATGGGACATTCATGGTGGAAGAAAGTTTTATTCTCTGATGGTCCTGATGGTTTCCAACGTTACTGGCATGACAAGCAGATCCCACCCGAGATGTTTTCTACGCGCCACAGTGGAGGGGGCGCCATAATGGTCTGGGGTGCTTTTTCCTTCAGTGGAACAATGGAGCTTCAGGAAGTGCAGGGGCGTCAAACGACCGCAGGCTATGTCCAGATGTTGCAGAGAGCATTCCTCATGACTGAGGGCCCTCGTCTGTATGCTAACGACTGGGTTTTCAACAGGACAACGCTACAGTACACAATGCCCGCAGGACAAGGGACTTCTTCCAGGAGAATAACATCACTCTTTTGGCCCATCCTGCGTGTTCCCCTGATCTAAATCCAATTGAGAACCTTTGGGGATGGATGGCAAGGGAAGTTTACAAAAATGGACAACAGTTCCAGAGAGTTGATGGCCTTCGTGCGGCCGTCTTCACCACTTGGAGAAATGTTCCCACTCACCTCATGGAAACGCTTGCATCAAGCATGCCGAAACAAATTTTTGAAGTGATAAACAATAACGGCGGAGCTACTCATTACTGAGTTCATGTTTGGAAGTTGGATTTCTGTTTTGGGGGGTTTAGTTTTTTTTGGGAGGTGTGGTCCTAAACTTTTGATCAGCTGAAAAACAGCCTGTTTCAGTTTATTCGTTGTTTTCATTAAATTGAATGCTAAAAAATTGTTTTGTTTCACTCCCATTTCTTCTTGTTGCATGTTGAAGCTCTACTTGGAACCTTGTTAAGATCCAGCCATGCTAAATATGATTTTTTGCAATTTTTTAAGTGGTCTTAAACTTTTGATCAGAACTGTATCATTGTCCCAATACTATATACAAATGCAGAAATCTTTAAATTGATTTTCCAGGATGTTTATATCCTCAGGATAAGCCATCAATCAGATCGGTGGGTCCTACATTCCACGCTGCCACCAGTCAGCTGTTTGGGAGCAGCGCTGCAGTATCCAGCTCTGTCCACTCCACAATGGAGAGAGATTGGTGGCTCCAGCGCCGGAGCTACTCCGGAATGTTAAAGGGGTTGTCCAATTTATATTTATTGATGACCTATCCTCAGGATAGGTCATCAATATCAGATCGGCGGGCGTCCAACAGCCGAGACCCCCGCCGATCAGCTGTTTGAAGAGAAGACGCGCGCTGTGCCAGCGCTGCCTTCTTTTCATTGTTTACCTGCTCGCTGTCGCATCTGCAGCGGTGAGCAGGTGTAATTACACCCAAGCCGTCCCATTCATTTCAATGGGACGGCTCGTTCTTATACACTTCCATAGGAGCGATCCGTCCCATTGAAATGTGTGGGAAGGCTTGGGTGTAATTACACCTGCTCACCGCTGCAGATGCGACAGCGAGCAGGTAAACAATAAAAAGGAGGCAGCGGTGGCACGGCGCGCGTCTTCTCTTCAAACAGCTGATCGGCGGGGGTCCCAGCTGTCAGAAACCCAGCTATCTGATATTAAATATGCTGCCTCTGTATACATACATTTAGCATCAACACAGTCTAGGGGCCTCCATTACAGTCCTCGGGAAGCCACCCAGCTCTCCAAAGATCCTGAAAGATAATTCTGCCATTATAATTCCCTTTTCCCATATTGCTGCATAATCAGGCAGGTTTGCCATTCGGGAAGTTAATGAGGTATACTGGAGACCAATGTAGACATATAGCATACTCACTGTTGTCCTGATGCCATATGTATGTACCAAGTGTGGTCACCATTATGATGACCCTGTAGAGGTTTTTACCCAGCTCTCCCACACTGTTATGTAGTGATAATTCCTCCCATATGGCCAGACTGACTTGTCACCCTGCACAGCACAGACTACAGAGCCCCAATACATTGTGTGTGTCTGTGATACAGTATCAGAGCAGCAGGACATCACAGCCATACACAGGATGTTACCCAGCTTTCCCTCATGGCACATTACCAGTTCTGCCTAGGTACACACGGATATACTGCAGGATACTGTAGGATAATTAGTCGGATTGCTATTCAGGAAACCAAGGTAAGAAACCTTTTGCTTTTTTAGCCCCAAAAAGATGATTCCCAAGTGTCCATAGTCTCTGTCTGGTAGTCATTTCCCATCCTGAACACTGCCCCTGTGATGGGACCTTTGAGCATTATAATGATCCATAATGCTGCGTATCCCAGCCCGACAGCGGCTGTAATGAACTGTACTCACATAATGCCATCAGTTCAAATCATTACAGCTGATGACGGGCAGGGACACACAGCATTAAAAATCATTAAAAGGCCTCATGCACACGACCGTTGTGTGTTTTGCGGTCCACAAATTGCGGTTACGCAAAACACAGATGGCATCCGTGTGCATTCCACAATTTGAGGAACGGCACGGACAGCCATTAATAATAGGACAGGTTACATTTTTTTTACGGAGCAACGGATGCAGAAAGCACACAGAGTGCTGTCCGCATTTTTTGCGGCCCAATTGAAGCTTATGGGTCCGCATCCAAGCCGCAAATACTGCGGCTCGGATGCGGACCACAACAACGGTCGTGTGCATGAGGCCTTATGCAGTGAAGTCCCATTACAAGAGCAGAGTTCAAGCCAGGAAACTATGCTCCCACACGGAGCGTGTTTCCCCACTGTCAACTCACTTGTCTGGGATGGGCCTAACCCTGGGTTCACACCTGAGCGTTTCTGAGACGCGCATAAAACGCGCGTATTTGTCGCGCGTTTTTATGCGCGTTTTTTGCAATAGTAAACGCGCGTTTGTGTGATTGACTGCAGTGTTGTCCAATGAGTCTATGGCCCAAACGCGCGACAAACGCCCCAAAAAAAGCTCAAGTACTTGTTTATGCGTCGGGCGTTTTACAGCGCGTTCAAACGCGCTGTAAAACGCTCAAGTGTGAACCAGGGCCATAGGGAAGCATTGGTTTTCACGTGTTGAGCGTTTTACAGCGCGTTTGAACGCGCTGTAAAACGCTCAGGTGTGAACTTAGGGTAAGTGTATGGTCACACATTCAGGTTTATGCAGTTTCAGAAGTGAAAATCAGAAGTGGATCATAAAAGGAGAGAACATATCAAGGGCTGATACTTCTCGTTTACTCCCGATTTTGGCTTCAACAGCTGCATCAAAAAACCTGAACGTGTGGCTGTACCCTTAGACACCAAAAACTGTTTCACTGCAGAAGGTTGGGGAGGTCTCGCGGCAGTTTCGCTGCAGCAGGCCGGGGGGCGGTTTCGCTGCGGCAGGCCGGGGGGGGGGGGGCGGTTTCGCTGCGAAAGGCCGGGGGGGCGGTTTCGCTGCGAAAGGCCGGGGGGGGGGGGGGGGGCGGTTTCGCTGTACCCTTAGACACCAAAAACTGTTTCACTGCAGAAGGTAGGGGTGGTCTAGCGGCAGTTTCGCTGCGGCAGGCCGGGGGGGCGGTTTCGCTGCGGCAGGCCGGGGGGGGCGGTTTCGCTGCGAAAGGCCGGGGGGGGCGGTTTCGCTGCGAAAGGCCGGGGGGCGGTTTCGCTGCGAAAGGCCGGGGGGGCGGTTTCGCTGCGAAAGGCCGGGGGGGCGGTATCGCTGCGAAAGGCCGGGGGGCAGTCTCAAGGCGGCAGGCTGGGCGGTTTCGAGAAGGCAGCAGACTTTTGTCCGCGCCAAAAATAAAGGCTAACGAAATGGTGATGGAAATCTACCATAACATGTACATTTTGGTGCGAACACGCTGAGAAATCTACATGAAAACTTGTACAGCAGCAGCAGCAGGCATAAGCCTTCCACCACAGAAAGCACATAACCTGCTCACTGCTATCAGGCAATGTGTAGTAATGCACGGACAGCTCGTCAGTACACACTGCAAGGCTATATGAGAGGGAAGCTGGACGGGGCACTCACTCTGCGAACTGGCTGAGCGCCTGCGCCACTGAACACAGGGAATGCAGCCCCTGCTCCTGATAGAAACGAGCACACTGCCCGGGCTCCATCTCTTCAGCGTGGGCCATCCTGGAAGCAGCCATCAGCTGTCAGCCCTGCCCTCACCACAGTGTACTTCCCACCAGTGGTAACGATGTCCGCGCTGCACATCGCCCCCTGCTGACGCGGAGGAGAACTGACACCGGACAGCAGCTGCTCTGCAGCTTTGACCATGGGGCCGACGTGCACCGGTCTCTATGAAAGCAGAGCAGTTTCCCACCGTATTTGTGTCTTGTGATGCAAATACAGTTGATATATTACAGCAGGAGCCTGTGCTGCAATCCTGAGGGGTCGTGGTGACAGGACAGCAGCATCCCTTATACAGGGTGAAACCTGGGTCAGTATTGTCACCAACCTGCGTTTACTTCGGGATCTACACAGGACAGTGAAAGAGTAATTTATGAAAAATGAAGGTCAGAGAATGGTACATGGTGTAAGGGTACTTTCACACTTGCGTTAAACTTTTCCGATATTGAGTTCCGTCCTAGGGACTCAATACCGGAAAAAAACTGATCAGTTTTATCCTGAACTTGCATTCTGAATGGATGCATCAAGATGTCTTCAGTCACTGTACGGTTTTTGGACGGAGAAAATACTGCAGCATGCTGTAGTATTTTCTCAGTCCAAAATTCTGGAACATTTGCCGGAATGCCGTATCCGGCATTATTTTCCATTGAAATGCATTAATGCCGAATCCGACCCCAAGTGTTTCGGAAAAACGGATTGGGGTTTGCAGTCTGCGCGTGCTCAGACCTTTAAAAATGTGAAAAAGATAAATACTGGATCAGTTTTTCCGGATGACAACCTGAGAGACAGATCCGGTATTGCAATGCATTTGTGAGACGGATCCGTCTACAAATGCTGTCTGTTTGCATAGCGATGGAACTGCCTTCCGGAATCCAGCAACGCTAGTGTGAAAGTACCCTAAGCCCTGCTTGGTGACTCCTCCACATCGCAGAGTTCTTATCCACACTGTAGTTCATTCAAAACATTTCTTGATTTTTCCTGTAAGAGGAAACCACTTTTCTTTTGAATTCACAACAGTAAATTTATTTTAAGAAAAAATCCATACCTCCCCAACCATCCTGCATTTCAGTGGCCGAGGTATGTCCTGATTTCAGCTGAATCTGCATTCTGAGGATGCAGTGGTGACACAGAGAGCCCCCAGCTCCCTGCTCCACCATTCACCGACCGCACTTTACCCAACAACCACGTGACCCAGCCAGAGCCCTGACTTGAACCCAATCAAACATCTCCGGAGCGACTTGAAAATGGAGGTCTAACCAATGGTCCCCATCCAAGCTGAGAGAGCTTAAGAGGATTTGCAGAGAAGAAGGGCAGAAAATCCCCAAATCCAGATGTGTAAACCTTGTGGCATCATCCCCAAGAAGACTGGAGACTGTAATCACTGGCAAAGGTGCTTCCACTAAGTACAGAGTAAGGCTACATTCACACGACCGTATGTGTTTTGCGGTCCGCAAATTGCGGATCAGCAAAACACGGATACCAGCAGTGTGAATGTAGCCGGCCCTATGATAGAAATGCCTATTCTTGTCCGCATCTTTTGCGGCTCCATTGAAATGAATGGGTCCGCAAACACTCGGAATTGCGGAAAGGATGTGGAGCCAAAAATACGGTCGTGTGAATGTAGCCTAAAGGGTCTGAATACTTACGTCAATGCAAGATTTTAGTTTTTCCTCTTCAAAAAATTCAAAGATTTTTAACCTTCTGTTTTCACTTTTAATCATGGGGTACTGAGTGCAGAATGATATAACAACATGATTTTTTTTTTTTTTTAAATTTAAGACAAGACCACAACATAATATGTAAGAAAAAAAGTGGAATGGTCTGAAGACTTTCCGAATGCATTGTATGTATACACTCCTCAACAATTAAAGAGGAGCTTTCACCACTCCTGACATGCCTGTTTTAATAGCCACATGCATTCCCCATGTAATAACAATTCTGAAACATCTAGTCTTATGGCTGTACGTTGTGCCATTCCTTTATTATTTCTACTAGAAGTTATGGGTGAATTGCTAGCAGTCTGCAGTAAGGGTACAGAGGGGAGGTAACCAGTCGGGGGGTGTACGCTGTGCAGGTACACCCCCCCCCCCAATTGGTTACCTCCCCTCTGTACCCTTACTGCAGACTGCTAGCAATTCACCCATAACTTCTAGTAGAAACCATAAGACTAGATGCTCCAGAATTATTATCACATGGGGGATGCATGTGGCTATTAACACAGACAAGTCAGGAGGACAATGTTGCGTGTTATAAAGGGAAGTGTTATGTGTTAATATACACGTGTGTGTGTGCATTCATTTAGTTTCAGGCCTACTTATGCAGGGAGATGTTCCTGACACATTGCACAGGAAAATGCTAGTCAGATCCCTTTTTGTTCTTCTGTGGGTGAAGCCACAGGAGGTATATAGATACTGAGGATCGCCCATTGTTCTACTGTATCTAGTGGTGAACGAAGTGAGCTTCAGACCATATATCTGAAGTCGATTCTGTCAAAAGCGTCTCCGTACAAAATTCAAATGTATGGGCTCGCCGAGGTGAAATTCGTTATCGCCAAAGTCACGCGAGACTTCGGTGAATAACTTCGGACATCAATCATTCAACTTGAAAAACAATTAAAACTGGGATCTGAAGTCAGCTGACACATATGCAACTTGTGCTGCAACCCCATTCACTTCTGTGAGATCACTGCTGTGTATTTGTGTGTGTGTGTGTACATATATATATATATATATATACACACACACACACACACAGTGTATATATAAATATATATATAAACATTTTTTTTTTTTTTTTTACAAAACATTATCAGTAACTCAAAATGGTGCCAAAAAATACAACTTGTCCAATAAAAAACAATCCCTCTTACAACTACATTGATAGAAAAATAAAAGAAAGTCAAAGGTTTTTTCAAAGATTTTAACACTGATGACCCATCCTCAGGATAGGTCATCAGTATCTGATCAGTGGGGGTCTAACACCAGGGACTGAGAAGGCACCGGAGCTCCTGTGAGCTCCACGGCCTTCTCTCTGCTTTTCCTAGGCAAGTGACGTCACGTTCATCGTTCTCGTGGCCTAGGAGCAGCTCAGCCCCATTCAAGTGACTGGGGCTGAGCTGCGATACCAAGCATAACCACTATACTATGTATGGCACTGTGCTTGGTAAGCTGTGAGAAGGCAGCAGAGCGCACAGGAGTTCTGATGCCTTCTCAAAACAGCTGATCGGCGGGGGTCCCGGGTGTTAGATCCCCACCGATCAGATACTGGTGACCTATCCTAGGACAGTTCATCAGTAAAAAATCTCAGAAAACCCTTTAGCTGTAAATAATGATAATACATTTCCTTTAGCCCCTTAATACAAAATGCCATACGTATACATGGCTGGTAGTGAAAGGGTTGTCCACTTTTGTAATATTGATGACCTATCCTATCAATATCAGATTATGACATTATTTTACCCACATGATGAATGCCATAAAACAGAAAAATAGAAAATGGCATAATTACTTTTGTTGATCTTGCCTCACAAGACAATGAAATAAGAAGTAATCATAAAGTCACATGTACCCCAAAATGAAAATGTCAACCCATGAAAATGTGACATCATTCATTAAAATGTCAACCCATCCCCCTCGCACAGCTCTGTTCATGGGCAAATGAAAAAATTATAGCTCTTAAGATATGGCAAAGTCAAAATGCTAAAGTAGTAGAACAAAATAAATATACAGTGCATATCTGTTATTGCTGTGACTGTACTGACTGCGGAATAAGCCTATCATATTACTTCTGCTGCATGGTGAACAGCGCAAAATGTATAAGGCAAAAACAATTCCTGGTTTTCTTTTCTTCCCTCCCAGAAAAAGTTAACAAAAGATAATTTGCAAGGCTATATGTGAACCAAAACTGTGGCAGTTTAATTAGCCCCTTAATGCAGAACAATTTACAAGATCGTCATCAGTGGTCGTCAATAGTTCCTGCAGGATTCCATACGTGTTTTATAATTATCCACCTCTACTTTCAAAACATGTAGATTCTGCGTGTGTCAGGTTCTCCTTCTGCAGTCCCGAATGGTGCTGGTTGGTCAACTGGCTTCATTAAAATTGAAGTTTGTGTTGGACATAGGCTGTATGTTCTGCTGGATTAGATTTCAGTGAGTGGCCTTTTTAGATTGATTGTTCTAAGGTTATTTTCGGACTGGGGTCCTTGAGTCTACCAGAGAAAATTATTCTCGGGTCCCAACCCTATATATCATCAATAATAGGTTTTGAATGATCAAAGAAATCATCTCCAATGGCAGAGCCAAATGATCTTTTGGTCATGGACCTTTGGGGTCTACTGGAGGATCCTCTGGTAGTCTGGTAAGCCAGTCTGACTCTAAGGTACAAAAAAACTATAAGTAACTTTCCTTTTCCTAAACCTGTCACCTCCAAAACCATTTTAAACCGACATCATTACCTTACAGTAGCTCCCAGTGAGTTCCTAATCATGTTTTTCATTCCTCCACTGGTTCTTGTATACTTTATAAAAACACTGTCAGCGTCAGCTTGAAGTCAAGTGGGCAGCGGCCTCCTTGCTTCAAGTCAAGCTAAGCCCGCCCCTTACCCGTCCTCCCTTCACTGTGTTTGACATCCTGCTGTGCGGCTGGGATCGTGCAAGTCTCGCGCATGCACGGTGCACTCTTTGTCACTGCGCAATCCGGTCTCCCACACTCAGCCGGCCGCTTTCCTCTCGCCCGGCGCATGCGCCGGGCGAGCGCGCACGATGGAAGAGCCCGGCGCATGCGCAGAGAGAGGAAAGCGGCCGGCTGAGTGCGGGAGCCGGAGACGGGATCGTGCAGTGACAAGGAGCGAACCGTGCATGCGTGAATCTTGCACGATCCCAGCCGCACAGCAGGATGTCAATCGCAGTGAAGCAAGGAGGCCGCTGCCCACTTGACTTCAAGCTGACTCTTATGTTAGTGAAAACACAGATTAAGGCAACATGCATACGACCGTAAGTGTTTTGCGGTCCGCAAAAAAAAATGGGTGACATCCATATGTCATCCGTTTTTTTTTTTTTTTTTTTGCGTATCCATTGTAACAATGCCTAAAACGGAGAAGAATAGGACATGCTGTCCGCATTTTTTGTGGACCCATTGAAATTAATGGGTCTGCATCCTATCAGCAAAAAAAATGGAACGGACACGGAGACAACGTTCGTGTGCATGTAGCCTAAAACAGCGTTTTTATAAAGTATACAACAACCAGTGGAGGAATGAAAACTATGATTAGGAACACACTGGGGAATACTGTAAGGTAATGTTGGTTTAAAATGTGTTTTGGAGGTGACAGGTTCCCTTTAAGATGTAGTAGAGGTTTTGCGCCACACATTTTCCAGCAAACCTGCAGTAGCAAAATCGAATTATGGAATATGTTGATTCAAGCCTTTCAAGTCCGGAGCCCAATGACATTAGTGTTTGAGGGACTTGATTACAAATGGAAACCCTGTGCACGTAGCCTGCAAATACAGGTATCAACTGTAGGATACTTGTCGTATGTTCTAAACTGTTTTCCTGTGTGGCACGTTACATGGTTTCTCATCTTTTGTGCTTTGCTGGAACATTACAATGATCTTATCGAAGTAAACAGCTCCTGACTTAATCCTTCCCCCTCCTCTTCGCTTTTATTACCCTCAGATAACTCAAATCCTTTTGATAGATCTGTTTCCAAATCCCTTAATTCCTTATACAAAGGGAAAGGCATTTGTTCTATTTTCTGACACCGAAATCTGTAGGAGAGTGTGATCTCTGCTCACCTACCCTTTGGTGTGTGTGATTAACTCTAGAAATTCATTGCTTTTTTATTACAGCTCATCCTGGAAAATGGTTACAGTGTACCTAAACTTATACATAAAGTTTATTAAAACCTACTGTAAATACCCTAAAATGATTTTTTGTAATATACTTTATTTATTTGTTTATTGCTTTCCATGTGATATAGGTACTGAATGTTAAGATGACTATAGCACTTTGCAATCCATACTCCAGTACATTGCTGTGTATAGGAGTACGGATTCCCCTGCGGCAGCACTGAGCGCTGCTCCATAGCATATTGTTGCTCCTGTCTGTCAGCCATGTGCTATGGAGCTTCTGCTTGTACAGTGCTCAATGCGGCTGCAGGGGAATCCGTACTCCGTACTGGAATATGGATTGCAAAGCGCTATAAGTACCTGAACCTTAGGTGCCTAAATCACATGGGGAAAAAAAGCATATTAGAAAAAATTATGTATTTTATTTATAAGTTTAGGTACACTTTAATAAATACAAAAATAAACTGTAATATGAAATGTGTGTACATACTGCTGTGAATGTGTTCAGCAGCATCCCTATAATCTGGTGTGTACCGCACGACAACTTAAAGGGGTGGTCAGGTTTCAAGAGATAATTGGACAACTCGGGGTCAACCTATAATAAACAGTGATGGTCAGTTCGCAGTGTTCGCCAATGAACACATGCGGGCTGCCATCTTGACTCACCCGTCCGGCGATGCACAGGTGAGCCCTTACCTGTGCCGGGAGCCGGTCTGAAATCAAACGCGGTCAGTGGGAGCAGGCAGTTCCAAGGACAGCCTGATGAAGGCCCCCGGCGGCTGTTCCCGGAACTGCCTGCTCCCGGTGACCGCATTTGATTTCAGGCCGACTCCCGGCACAGGCACAGGTAAGGCCTCTTTCACACTTGCGTTGTCCGGATCCGGCGTGTACTCCACTTGCTGGAATTACACGCCGGATCCAGAAAAACGCAAGTGAACTAAAAGCATTTGAACACGGATCCGTCTTCAAAATGCATTCAGTGTTACTATGGCAGCCAGGACGCTTATTATGGTTGCCATAGTAGTAGTGGGGAGCGGGGGAGCAGTATACTTACAGTCCGTGCGGCTCCCGGGGCGCTCCAGAATGACGTCAGAGCGCCCCATGCGCATAGATGACGTGCCATGCAATCACGTCATCCATGCGCGTGGGGCGCCCTGACGTCACTCTGGAGCGCCCCGGGAGCCGCACGGATGGTAAGTATATCGCTCCCCACTACACTTTACCATGGCTGCCAGGACTTTAGCGTCCCGGCAGCCATGGTAACATTTCAGAAAAAGCTAAACGTCGGATCCGGCAATGCGCCGAAACGACGTTTAGCTTAAGGCCGGATCCGGATCAATGCCTTTCAATGGGCATTAATTCCGGATCCGGCCTTGCGGCAAGTGTTCAGGAATTTTGGCCGGAGCAAAAAGTGCAGCATGCTGCGGTATTTTCTCCGGCCAAAAAACGTTCCGGTCCGGAACTGAAGACATCCTGATGCATCCTGAACGGATTTCACTCCATTTAGAATGCATTAGGATAAAACTGATCAGGATTCTTCCGGCATAGAGCCCTGACGACGGAACTCTATGCCGGAAGAAAAGAACGCAAGTGTGAAAGAGCCCTAAGGGCTTAGGGTACTTTTACACTTGCGTTTTTCTTTTCCGGCATAGAGTTCCGTCACAGGTGTTCTATACCGGAAAAGAACTGATCAGTTTTATCCCCATGCATTCTGAATGGAGAGCAATCCGTTCAGTTTGCATCAGGATGTCTTCAGTTCAGTCGTTTTGACTGATCAGGCAAAAGAGAAAACCGCAGCATGCTACGGTTTTATCTCCCCCTTCCCCATACTGCCGACCATAATGTGTCCCAGTATACAATTCTACTGTACAGAGCCCCCATATAAAATACCCCTTCTTTGTGGCCTCAGTAGATGCCCCTATAGTGCTAGTAACAAGAGCAACCCCCCCCAATCATGTGCCAGTAATAATGGCCCCCCATCATGTGCCAGTAATAATGGCCCCCCATCATGTGCCAGTAATAAGAGCCCCCCCCATCATGTGCCAGTAATAACAGCCCCCCATCATGTGCCAGTAATAACAGCCCCCCATCATGTGCCAGTAATAACAGCCCCCCATCATGTGCCAGTAATAACAGCCCCCCATCATGTGCCAGTAATAACAGCCCCCCATCATGTGCCAGTAATAACAGCCCCCCAATGTGACAGTAATAACAGCCCCCCAATGTACCAGTAATAACAGCCCCCCAATGTACCAGTAATAACAGCCCCCCAATGTGCCAGTAAAAGTATTGCATATATATATAAAAAAAACAAAAAGAACCCACTTATACTTACCTCAGTGTCAGCAATACGATACAGGCCTCTTTTGGCCTGTGTCCCGCCCTGTGCCGGCCTCTAATAGGCTGCCGGCCTAGTGCCTGAAGCCTATCAGAGAAAGGAACACCCCTCTCCCTCCCCTGCCTCAGCACAGCCATCTGTATCGCTGTCCTGAGGACGGCAATACAGATGACTATGGAGATGAGCGCTTCCACAATGGAAGCGTTCATCTCCCTGTGCCCCCCCGCCGCCGCCCCAATTTCCCCGTTGCCCCCCCTGGATCCGCCAGTGGCTGTGTTGGCCGCCAGGCGCCCCTGTTGCGATGGCTCCCTGTGCAGCCGCACAGCTCGCACACCCCAAAGGCCGGCCCTGTGTGCGCCCATAGATCAGTTTTTGAGCACACATGGGGTATTTATGTAAACTCCAGATTCAGGGTAATAGATTTTGGGTTTTGTTTGCCTGTTAACTCTTGATGTGTTGCAGAAAAAATAGATTGAAATTTAAATCTGCTAAAAAAAAGTGAAACTTTTTTTCATTTAATTCTCGTGGGGCACCTAAAGGGTTTACAAAGTTTGTAAAATCAGTTTTCAATCGCTTGAGTGGTGTAGTTTCTAAAATGGGGTGATTTATGGGTGGTTTCTAATATGTAATCCTGAAAAAATTGGGGTTTGGAAATGTTCTTAAAAATTTTAAGATTTGCTTCTAAACTTCTAAGCCTTCTAACGTCCCAAAAAAATAAATTTCAAAATGATCCAAACATGAAGTAGACATATGGGGAATCTAAAGTAATAACTATATTTGGAGTTATTACTATCTATTTTACAAGTACAGAAATAGAAATTTGGAATTTTGCTAATTTTCCCAATTTTTTGGTAATCATTTTTTTTTTTTTTGAAATTATAATTTTTTTGACTCAATTTTACCACTGTCATGAAGTACAATATGTGACAAGAAAACAATCTCAGAATGGCCTGGATAAGTAAAAGCGTTTTAACCCCTTAGTGACCAAGCCTGTTTGGGCCTTTATGACCAAGGGTTTTTCTTCCTTTTTTCATGGTCTCGTTCCAAGAGCTATAACTTTTCAATTTTTTCGTCTATATAGCTTTATAAGGGGTTGTTTTTTACGGGACAAGTTGTAGTTTTTAATGGCGCCATTTTGGGGTACACATAACTTTCTGATTAACTTTTATTAACTCTTTCTGGAGGGAGATGGGGAAAAATAGCAATACCCCTTTTATTAACCAAAAAAATGCTTTTGCATTGCCACTTCACAAGACCCATAACTTTTTTTTTTCTATGGAGTTGTGTGAGGGCTTTATTTTTGAGGGACGACTTGTATTTTTCATTGGTATCATTTTGGAGTAAATGCCGCTTTTTGATCGCTTGTTATTAAGTTTTTTTCAGAGGAAACTAAGAATAAATTAGAAATTCTGTATTTTTTTTTACGGCGTTCACCGTAGGGGATAATTTATGTAATATTTATGTAGTCCGGGT
Source organism: Bufo gargarizans (assembly GCF_014858855.1). Taxonomy (NCBI): domain Eukaryota; kingdom Metazoa; phylum Chordata; class Amphibia; order Anura; family Bufonidae; genus Bufo; species Bufo gargarizans. The sequence goes on along the minus strand of NC_058080.1, from coordinate 542,861,270 downwards.
CGTTACGGACGCGTCAATACCAAATATATGGGGGATATTTTCTTTTTGCAATTTTTTTCATTGAAAAGTGTAATTTTAATGGAAAAAATGAATTTTTTTTATTTTATGGAATTTTTTTATTTAATAAATGTGTATTTTTTTTTACTACTTAATAGTCCCACAAGGGGACTATAATATACAGTATTTTGATTGCTTTTAAAATGTAATGCATTATCTCTATAATGTATTACAGTTCGATAGCAATGCTATTCAAACATTGACCAGCAGGCTGCGCCAGAGAGGCACAGGCTACTGGAGATAACTGAAGACAGACTGGGGCCCTGATCGGAAGCGAGGTAAGCTTCCCAACACATAAGCACCCCGCGATCGCATTTTCGGGGTGCTGATGGGAGACAGAGGGAGTCCGCTCCCTCTGTCACCACTTTACAAGCAGCGGGCGCCATTGTGCCCGGCATGTAAAGGGTTAAACAGCCCGAATAAGCACTCCTGCCGGTCCGGGCTGTTAGAGCAGGGCCCCGGCTCTCATGTGAGAGCTGGGTCCGCGCTCCCCGCTGCACGGCCCAGACTTAGGCTGGGCCGTAAAAACGCGGCTGCCCAGCCTAGGGTCCCTAAGTGACCGCCGTAAAAAGGTGTATGGGTGGTCACTAAGGGGTTAAAATTATTACCACATAAAGTGACACGTCAGATTTGCAAAAAGTTAATACTTTCACACATTGGAAGTCAATGTGTGTCCAAAGTTTAGCTTCACTCTGTAATGCCTCATGCAGACGTCCGTGTCAGTTTTGGATTAGTGGTAACACGGACCGTGTTCAATCCGTGTTTTCTCCCGTGACAGATCCGTGTTGGGTCTGTGGGTCAGTTTTTTTGCTGTTGCATCCGTGTTTTACTGACACTGAACAGCTGAAAAATAATTTTCAATTAATCTGTTTTTAATGATCCGTGAAACATGGATGCAACACGGATGGCATTCGTGGTTTTCATGGACCCATAGACTATATTGGGCGTGATTGATCCGTGAATACGGACAAAATAGAGCTTGCATCCATGCTAAAAAAACGGACCCACGGACCGCACTGAAACACTGATGTGTGAATACACACATTAAAGGGACTCTGTCACCAGTTTCTAACCCCCCCTTTTATAACTATGGTTCTCTCCATGGTCCCCTTCTCATTACAAAGCTGTTGTTATAAGTTAAATCCGCCGTGTAGTTTTCATAAAAATCGCTTTTATCTAACCTGTCAATCTTCAGGATAAGGTGCCCAGGGCGTTTCTGATGGTCTGAATCTGCCGCTCTTCGCCGCCGCCGTTGGTGCCCAGCTCCTCCCATGATCCTTTCAGCGCCACCTCGATGTAATGCAATCCGCCTCCGGCTCTCCTCAGTGCCCCCTCCTCCTTTTCAAAGATCTCGCGCGTGCGCACAGGCCTGTGCCTGATGCGCCCGTGCGGACGTTTCGATTCTGCCTCGTTGAGCGAAGTGCGCGAACGCGCGCGAATATGCGCGAACGCGCGCGAATATGCGCGAACGCGCGAATGCGCACTTCGCTCCACGAGGCAGAATCTAAAAGTCCGCACGGGCGCATCAGGCACAGGCCTGTGCGCACGCGCGAGATCTTTGAAAAGGAGGAGGGGGCACTGAGGAGAGCCGGAGGCGGATTGCATTACATCGAGGTGGCGCTGAAAGGATCATGGGAGGAGCTGGGCACCAACGGCGGCGGCGAAGAGCGGCAGATTCAGACCATCAGAAACGCCCTGGGCACCTTATCCTGAAGATTGACAGGTTAGATAAAAGCGATTTTTATGAAAACTACACGGCGGATTTAACTTATAACAACAGCTTTGTAATGACAAGGGCACCATGGAGAGAACAATAGTTTTAAAAGGGGGGGTTAGAAACTGGTGACCCTTTAAAATGAATAGGGACGTGTGCTGTCCGCGGAGAACACGTACAGCACACGTCTGTGAAACACTGACGTGTGAATGAGGCTTAATATGGTTCTTCAAGCTCTTATATAGGCCTCTGTGGAAGATGCTCGTGAAAATCCTATTACTATGCTTGTTATATTTACTCTATTTCATTGGTATACTTTATAATGTTACCTCATGTTCATGTTTATCCCCTGCAAGAGGTTTTTTTGGGCAAATTGTTGCCCTTAAAAATCGAATAAATACTTTTGAAACATCAAAACTGCCCTTAAAGCCACATCACAACTTAAGGGGTCACTTATTAAGACCGGCATTTTAGGCATAACTTTGGCGTATCCAGTCCCGGTCTAAATGTGAGCCAACTTCCTTGGTGGGTTACATTTAGACCATTTTCTACGCCTAAGGCCTCATGCACACGACCGTGGTGTGTTTTGCAGTCCGCAAATCGCGGATCCGCAAAACACGGATGGTGTCCGTGCGCGTTTCGCAATTTGCGGAACAGCACGGACAGCCTTTAATATAAATGTCTATTCTTGTCCGCAAATTGCGGACAAGAATAGGACATGTTATATTTTTTTTAGCAGGGCCACTGAACGGAGCAATGGATGCGGACCTATTGAAGCGAATGGGTCCGCATCCGAGCTGCCAAAACGGCGGCTCAGATGCGGCCAAAACCACGGCCATGTGCATAAGGCCTAAAACAGACGTAGAAAAAACCTTTGCACCGCAATATGCGCCAGAAATACACCTAATATAGGCATATTTCTGATCGTAAATGACCGCCTTAAAGGGGTTGTCCGAGTTATGAAAAAAAAAATATATAGCACTGAAAATCTGATATATAACTGAGCTAAGCAAGTTTTATGGAAAAAAATATATACAGTGGGATGCAAAAGTTTGGGCAACCTTGTAAATCGTCATGATTTTCCTGTATAAATCATTGGTTGTTACGATAAAAAATGTCAGTTAAATATATCATATAGGAGACACACACAGTGATATTTGAGAAGTGAAATGAAGTTTATTGGATTTACAGAAAGTGTGCTATAGTTGTTTAAGCAAAATTAGGCAGGTGCATAAATTTGGGCACTGTTGTCATTTTATTGATTCCAAAACCTTTAGGCCTCTTTCACACGGGCGTCATGTTTTTTGCCCGGATAAGAGGCGGGTGCGTTGCGGGAAAATGCGCAATTTTTCCGCACGAGTGCAAAACATTGTCATGCGTTTTGCACTCGCGTGAGAAAAATCGCGCATGTTTGGTACCCAAACCCGAACTTCTTCACAGAAGTTCGGGCTTGGGATTGATGTTCTGAAGATTGTATTTTTTTCCCTTATAACATGGTTATAAGGGAAAATAATAGCATTCTGAATACAGAATGCTTAGTATAATAGGGCTGGAAGGGTTAAAAAAAAATTAAAAAAGTTAACTCACCTTATCCTCTTGATCGCGTAGTTCCCGGTCGGTCCCTTCTTTACTAGCTGTGGGCTAAATGACCTGTGGTAATGTCAGATCACATGCTCCAATCACATGGTCCCAGCTGTATAATGACACTGCTAAGGGAGTGAATACAAGTGCTGCGCTGAGTGACATGTCTGCCTGCTGGGAGACTCTGCAGCATGTTGTATGTGTAGGACTACAAGTCCCAGCTGTATAATGACACTGCTAAGGGAGTGAATAAAAGAGCTGCCCTGAGTGACATGTCTGCCTGCTGGGAGACTCTGCAGCATGTCGTATGTGTAGGACTACAAGTCCCAGCTGTATAATGACACTGCTAAGGGAGTGGATACAAGTGCTGCCCTGAGTGCTGGGAGAATCAGCAGCATGTTGTATGTGTAGGATTACAAGTCCCAGCTGTATAATGACACTGCTAAGGGAGTGGGTACAAGAGCTGCCCTGAGTGACATGTCTGCCTGCTGGGAGACTCTACAGCATGTTGTATGTGTAGGACTACAAGTCCCAGCTGTATAATGACACTGCTAAGGGAGTGGATACAAGTGCTCCCCTGAGTGACATGTCTGTCTGCTGGGTGACTCTGCAGCATGTTGTATGTGTAGGACTACAAGTCCCAGCTGTATAATGACACTGCTAAGGGAGTGAATACAAGTGCTGCCCTGAGTGCTGGGAGACTCAGCAGCATGTTGTATGTGTAGGACTACAAGTCCCAGCTGTATAATGACACTGCTAAGGGAGTGAATACAAGAGCTGCCCTGAGTGACATGTCTGCCTGCTGGGAGACTCTGCAGCATGTTGTATGTGTAGGACTACAAGTCCCAGCTGTATAATGACACTGCTAAGGGAGTGGATACAAGAGCTGCCCTGAGTGACATGTCTGCCTGCTGGGAGACTCTGCAGCATGTTGTATGTGTAGGACTACAAGTCCCAGCTGTATAATGACACTGCTAAGGGAGTGGATACAAGAGCTGCCCTGAGTGACATGTCTGCCTGCTGGGAGACTCTGCAGCATGTTGTATGTGTAGGACTACAAGTCCCAGCTGTATAATGACACTGCTAAGGTAGTGAATACAAGAGCTGCCCTGAGTGACATGTCTGCCTGCTAGGAGACTCTGTAGCATGTTGTATGTGTAGAACTACAAGTCCCAGCTGTATAATGACACTGCTAAGGGAGTGGATACAAGTGCTCCCCTGAGTGACATGTCTGCCTGCTGGGAGACTCTGCAGCATGTTGTATGTGTAGGACTACAAGTCCCAGCTGTATAATGACACTGCTAAGGGAGTGGGTACAAGAGCTGCCCTGATTGACATGTCTGCCTGCTGGGAGACTTTGCAGCATGTTATATGTGTAGAACTACAATTCCCAGCTGTATAATGACACTGCTAATACACACAGGATCTTCCCCCTACCTTCTTGTGCAATGCTCTCTCTAGTATATCGGCTCCAGTGCCCAGAATTGTCCCTGCCTGCAGAGCTGTGCAGCTGAAAGGGTTAAGAATCCTAGCAGAGAGTAGACGGCAGTGAAGGGGGGGGGGCGTGGCCAGCACAGTGACCTTTCGTTTACAGCAGCGGTTCTCAACCTAGGGGTCGCGACCCCTTTGGGGGTCGATTGGCCCTTTCCGGAGGGTCGCCTGAGGCTTCCTATTAGGGCTGCACGATTGTAGCGTTACATTACCCTACTTCGTGAGATTTCCCTACCTCCTGACTTCCCGTCGCACTGCTAATGATGTGAGGAGGCGTTCCTGAGTTTTGACGATCTGCGCATGCGCAAACCGACAGTTTATGGAAAATCTCAGCAGGAGTTCAGCTTCACACCGGGACACTGCGCATGCGCCGGCCGGAGTTAGCCGCGCTTGCGCACTGGGCCGTAATATTTCCCTACTAAGGCTCTCCTGCGCATGCGCAGTGTCCCGGTGTAAAGCTGAACTCCGCTGAGATTTTCCTATAAACTGTCGGTTTGCGCATGCGCAGATCGTCAAAACTCAGGAACGCCTCCTCACGTCATTAGCAGTGCTGACAGGAAGTCAGGAGGTAGGGAAATCTCACGAGGTAGGGTAGTATAACGCTACAAATAGGAGAGAGATTGTTTCACACAGGAGTAACATACTTTACACGCAAAGATATGTGCGCAGTTTAGGACACATGAGGGGACACATAGGGCCATGAGGGGGACCAGCATAAGATGCTATATGTCTTATGCTGGCCCCCCTCATGGCCCTATGTGTCATAGCACACATCCCCTATAACAGCGAACTCCACAGATCCACCCCATAACAGTGCCATCCACAGATCCCCCATAACACTGTCCTCTACAGATCCCCCATAACAGCGTCCTCCACAGATCCCCCATAACAGCGTCCTCCACAGATCCCCCATAACAGCGTCCTCCACAGATCCCCCATAACAGCGTCCTCCACAGATCCCCCATAACAGCGTCCTCCACAGATCCCCCATAACAGCGTCCTCCACAGATCCCCCATAACAGCGTCCTCCACAGATCCCCCATAACAGCGTCCTCCACAGATCCCCCATAACAGCGTCCTCCACAGATCCCCCATAACAGCGTCCTCCACAGATCCCCCATAACAGCGTCCTCCACAGATCCCCCATATACAGCGTCCTCCACAGATCCCCCATATATCAGCGTCCTCCACAGATCCCCCATATATCAGCGTCCTCCACAGATCCCCCATATATCAGCGTCCTCCACAGATCCCCCATATAACAGCGTCCTCCACAGATCCCCCATATAACAGTGTCCTCCACAGATCCCCCATATAACAGCGTCCTCCACAGATCCCCCATATAACAGCGTCCTCCACAGATCCCCCACAACACAGCGTCCTCCACAGATCCCCCACAACACAGCGTCCTCCACAGATCCCCCACAACACAGCGCCCTCCACAGATCCCCCACAACACAGCGCCCTCCACAGATCCCCCACAACACAGCGCCATCCACAGATCCCCCACAACACAGCGCCCTCCACAGATCCCCCACAACACAGCGCCCTCCCACAGATCCCCCACAACACAGCGCCCTCCACAGATCCCCCACAAGCCACCAACAGCGCCCTCCACAGATCCCCCACAACACAGTGCCCTCCACAGATCCCCCATATAACAGCGTCCTCCACAGATCCCCCACAACACAGCGCCCTCCACAGATCCCCCACAACACAGCGCCCTCCACAGATCCCCGACAACACAGCGCCCTCCACAGATCCCCCACAACACAGTGCCCTCCACAGATCCTCCATATAACAGCGTCCTCCACAGATCCCCCATATAACAGCGTCCTCCACAGATCCCCCATATAACAGCGTCCTCCACAGATCCCCCATATAACAGCGTCCTCCACAGATCCCCCATATAACAGCGTCCTCCACAGATCCCCCACAACACAGCACCCTCCACAGATCCCCCACAACACAGCGCCATCCACAGATCCCCCCACAACACAGTGCAATCCACAGATCCCCCCACAACACAGCGTCCTCCACAGATCCCCCACAACACAGCGTCCTCCACAGATCCCCCACAACACAGCGCCATCCACAGATCCCCCACAACACAGCGCCAATTACAGAACTACCTAACACCTTGTAATAGACTGGCATACATCCTGCATATCAGATATTTCATTACAATTCATAACAGTGGCAAAATAGTTATGACGTAGCAAGGAAAAAATGTAATGGTTGGGGGTCACCACAACATGAGGAACTGTATTAAGGGTTCACGGCTTTAGAAAGGTTGAGAACCACTGGTTTACAGGCTTGTAAACGACCTTTATCAGAGCAGGGAGAGAAGCTGACATCACAGGTCATGTGACCCTCAGTGAAATCTGATAAACCAGGCCACTGCAGATAAAGTGAGTTAATTGGAATGCTGTTACATTTGCTTAGTTAGGAACATAGAAAGAACAAAAAATAACTCGGATAACCCCTTTAATGTCTGAATCCAGGCCTACCTGACTTTTTTGTATTCTGTGTCGTGTGACCTGGCAGTCATGTGTTACTACGCTAACTCTACCCCAGGGGCATATATAGAGTGACCAGATGTCCGGCTTATTGGCTCCCTTGCGGTCCTCCCTCAGGTTTAAGGCCTGGATTAAATTGCAGTGGCTTGGAGAGTAGCATTGGGCTGTCTGACCTCGCCCTGCTGCAACAAAACTCACTGAGGCTGGCTCAGAGGAGCACTGTAATCATATATAATACATGATAATACCTTTAAGGGAAGGCCCCTAGCCTGCATTATTTCCCGAAAAATTCATACTTACCTCCTTCCCACTGCTCCATTGCTGCCATTCCTCCATCTTCAGATCTTTGGCTTGGTTTCTTCCAGCTATTGCATGGACATGGCCACATGTGGCACTGAAGCCCATGACTGCTTAAGCCAGGCATTAGCTGCAGTGACCATGTCCATGCCCTGGTCAGAAGAAAGCAAGCTAAGGACTGGAAGGTGCAGAAATGCGAGGCAGCGTGCAGGACTGGATCGGTGGGAAGCAGGTGAGCAAGAATCTTTCAGGAGGTGATGCAGGATAGGTACCTTTGTTTAAATGTTAGGGAGTTTTGCAAGATTATCATACTGTGGATAGGTCATCAGTGTCTGATCGGTGGGAGTCCTACACCTGGGACCCCAGCTGATCAGCTGTTTGAAAAGACAACGGTGTTACTGTGAGCGCTATGGCCTTCTGTAACAGCGGCTGTGGGGCACCGCTGTTCCCCCGCTTACCGCTGCAGTCCTGGCCTCTGTCGGGGTGTGTGCTGTGCTTCTGAGGGTTCCGCTCCACAGCTTCCACTGGTTTCATGTTACACTGCTCTAAGGGTGGAGCACATCACTCCCTGGGCTGTGTGGGTTAGGTCAGGTGACCTTGCTGACCAACTCTGGCTCTCCTGCAGGTACTAAAGTGGCTCAATCCTCTTCCCAGATGCCTCAGTGTCAAGGTCCTTGCGTTTGTTAGTTCCTGATACTCACGTGTGCTCCTGACCTATACTTCGTTCCTGGATTCTGCTTATCGTCTGATCCCTGCCTGCTTGCTTGCTTTGACTCTCTTGCAGCCGACCCGGATTCCCTGACTTGTACCTGTGCCACCTGCCCTGACCTATTGCCTGTCTGACTACGTCTCTGCCGCATCCTTCGGTTCTGCACCGTTGCTCCTGGTAACGTCTCTGCTCACCTGACTACGCTTATACTTCTGATACCTACTCAGGTACGTCCTGGTACGCCCGGACTAGCAGCCACTGACTCTGGGATTACTCTGGAGTAGCCCCTGGCAACTCCCCTAATGGCTCAAGTCTATCCTCACCATCAGAGGCTCTAGTGAAAACCAGGTAGTTGCTTAGACACGCCCCTCCAGAGTATAGCCAGTCAGTGGCACAGTGGGGTCACACCCGCTGATCCGTGACACCTTCTCTCAGCTTTTCCTAAGCCAGAGACAACACAATAATCTGTCACATTGAAGTGAATGGGACTGAGCTGTGATATCAAGCACAATAAGCAAGGAGAAGGCCGCGGTACTTACAGGAATGCCGATGCCTTCTCAAACAGCTGATCAGCAGGGGTTCCGGGTGTTGGACCCCCATCAATCAGTAATAAAATCTCAGAAAACCCTTTTAAATTTGCCTTTAAAGAACAAGTCATTTTTGGCCACAACTTTTGCTGACACAGCTTTATTAGATCCTGTATATTATCATGTGGATATAATTCAACATTTAATGTATCTTTTTTATAATGCATAGAAATTCCACCATTTTCATCTCAGCTTTTACGTCATTCACTCAAAAATAGCACATTCGTTTTAAAGTACCGGATGGTATGGTTTTGTGGATACCAAATATGTATATGTTTTATTATTTTTGTAATAATTATTTAATGTGGAGAGCTTGCGCATGCATTGCTTATAGAGGCTGCTTGCATATATGTGACCGTTCCGTATTTAATGGTATCTCCAAGCACAATTTGCCCCCTGAAATTCGCATATCCAGCTGTGTGGGATCATAATGTTTTATAAAGATTGTGAGGAATGAAGTTAAAAATGAATTAAATCATCATGGTAGATCCAACTGTAAAGTTATATATTTTATACATACAAATATAAAGCAATGCACATCAAATAATGTACAGAACAGATAAAGGAAGAAATCTAAAGGCCAGCTATGATTCCATGGGGCCAAACATTGCCCAGTGATATGTTATTGAACTCAGTATGACAGGTCTGTCAGATTTTGCAGGTATTTTGGTGTTGAGCTAAAATGGAATAATTGTTCTTGGTAATCCCTCTCTGTTGTGTGGAAGCAGTTTTGATATCAGACTTTTTATTCCTGTACACAATGCCCATCACACAATCTGCCTGGCGCCCCAGATGCAAAAAGCAGATTCTTATTTTTTTTCCAAGCTCTGCTTGGATTAACGAGATCTCAGATGCACAACTCAGAGTGAACAAAACCCCCTGAGATTAGAGGGCCAGTTATCGTATTCACTGAGGTTTAGCATTTCTGTCCAGGGATTATGGAAGCTTTTTTTTTTTTTTCTCTCCCCCATGAAATAGTTTGAGTTATAAAGTGGCAGCTTTAGAGGAAAGAAATAAAGGTATTTAAAATACAGACAAGTCGAGGAATGAAAGGAAAATACTTTAAGCTGAAGTATTAAAGGTAAAGGGGGTCTCTTGTACAAGATGAGATGTTTTATAAGGCGAGCAATCATATCGGAGAGAGACGGTGTAGAGTCAGCACTGCGGAGGCGCACTCGCGGCATGTCATCCAGCAAGGAAAGTGTTAAAAAGAAGACACAGCGTCCCTTCTCTATTGAAAGCATCCTCTCTCTTCCTCCACCTAAAATAAAACAAAAGCCTAATGGTGGCCAGCAGGGATCAGCATGGCCACCAAGTGGGCAATGTCAAGTGACTACATGTCAAGATGACCCACCCGTGCCTGGATGCAAATGTTGCTGCTGTGTCCATTTCAGCCACCACTCTGGACAGGATCCACCATGGCTCAGTGAGTATGCCTGTAGCTTGTGGTAAATACTACTACTGTGAAGGGTTGTAGAGCTAAAATAATGCATAGCTAGTAACTTTTAGCAGGTATTTATAAGGGATGAGCATCAATTTGTACTTACATGTGACTGTTAGGAAATCAGTATTGTGTGCCTATTGTCATTTGCAAGCGCTAAAGGAGCAGAATCCTATCTTTTCCGTCTCCTTTCTTTATCATTTCTTAATTAAAGTAGCTAAAACAAATTTGCCATTTTTTGTGTGTTATTTTGTAGGATTTCTGATTCCTCCTCCAATGGGAAATATAATGGTGTTAAATGGTATTTATCATGTAGACAGAGTTATTACAAGGCACTTACTTATGTATTGTGATTGTCCATATTGCCTCCTTTTCTGGCTTGATTCATTTTTCATCACTTTATTCACTGATCATTTCCAGGGGTTGCGACCACCCTGCAATCCAGCAGCGGTGGTCATGCTTGCCCACTATAGGAAAAAGAGCCAGCCATGGTTGGGACGTAGGGAGTGTACATAGGAACACGTGCGCAGCAGCTTCCGTCCCGGCCACCTGGTATCTATGCTGCAGCATTAACCCCTGGAAACGAGCAGTGCATAATGCGACAGGAAAATGAATCAAACCAGCAAATGAGGCAATATGGACATATATACAGACGTGGACAAAATTGTTGGTACCCTTTGGTCAATGAAAGAAAAAGTCACAATGGTCACAGAAATAACTTTAATCTGACAAAAGTAATAATAAATTAAAATTCTATAAATGTTAACCAATGAAAGTCAGACATTGTTTTTCAACCATGCTTCAACAGAATTATGTAAAAAAATAAACTCATGAAACAGGCATGGACAAAAATGATGGTACCCCTAGAAAACACAGAACATAATGTGACCAAAGGGACATGTTAATTCAAGGTGTGTCCACTAATTAGCATCACAGGTGTCTACAACCTTGTAATCAGCCATTGGGCCTATATATATGGCTCCAGGTAATCACTGTGTTGTTTGGTGATATGGTGTGTACCACACTCGACATGGACCAGAGGAAGCAAAGGAAAGAGCTGTCTCAAGAGATCAGAAAGAAAATTATAGACAAGCATGTTAAAGGTAAAGGCTATAAGACCATCTCCAAGCAACTAGATGTTCCTGTGAGTACAGTTGCACATATTATTCATAAGTTTAAGATCCATGGGACTGTAGCCAACCTCCCTGGACGTGGCCGCAGGAGGAAAATTGATGACAAATCTAAGAGACGGATAATCCGAATGGTAACAAAAGAGCCTAGAAAGACTTCTAAAGAGATTCAAGGTGAACTTCATGCTCAAGGAACATCAGTGTCAGATCGCACCATCCGTCGTTGTTTGAGCCAAAGTGGACTACATGGGAGACGACCAAGGAGGACACCATTGTTGAAAACGAATCATAAAAAAGCAAGACTGGAATATGCCAAACTACATGTTGACAAGCCACAAAGCTTCTGGGAGAATGTCCTGTGGACAGATGAGACAAAAATCGAAGTTTTTGCCAAGGCACATCAGCTGTATGTTCACAGACGAAAAAATGAAGCATATCAAGAAAAGAACACTGTCCCTACTGTGAAACATGGAGGAGGCTCTGTTATGTTCTGGGGCTGCTTTGCTGCGTCTGGCACAGGGTGTCTTGAATCTGTGCAGGGTACAATGAAATCTCAAGACTATCAAGGAATTCTAGAGAGAAATGTACTAGCCAGTGTCAGAAAGCTTGGTCTCAGTCGCAGGTCATGGGTCTTGCAACAGGACAATGACCCAAAACACACCGCTAAAAACACCCAAGAATGGCTAAGAGGAAAAAATTGGACTATTCTAAAGTGGCCTTCTATGAGCCCTGACCTCAATCCTATTGAGCATCTTTGGAAGGAGCTGAAACATGCAGTCTGGAAAAGGCACCCTTCAAACCGGACACAACTGGAGCAGTTTGCTCATGAGGAGTGGGCCAAAATACCTGCTGAGAGGTGCAGATGTCTCATTGACAGTTACAGGAAGCGTTTGATTGCAGTGATTGCCTCAAAAGGTTGCGCAACAAAATATTAAGTTAGGGGTACCATCATTTTTGTCCATGCCTGTTTCATGAGTTTATTTTTTTACATAATTCTGTTGAAGCATGGTTGAAAAACAATGTCTGACTTTCATTGGTTAACATTTATAGAATTTTAATTTATTATTACTTTTGTCAGATTAAAGTTATTTCTGTGACCATTGTGACTTTTTCTTTCATTGACCAAAGGGTACCAACAATTTTGTCCACGTCTGTATATGTATAGATGCTGCTGCCCAGCATAGGAGGTAAATATGTATTCGCCTGGTATGACTCACCTTGTCATATAAGTAAAAAATGAATATATAGATAGTATTAGTCAGGCACTCACCAACTGGCACGACACAGATATGTAAAAGCGCGTTTATTCGTATCAATATGAGCGGTATAAAAAAGAGGGGCGGTATATAAAGGATAATTGGCAAAAGAATAAGAATTCACACCTTCTCTGCATTTTTTATTCAAAGATATCACCTTCTCTGCATGAAGAGACAGTTACCTAGGATTTAAATTTTTTCTACATTTTTTTTTTTTACCTGTATACCGATATTACTACATAGATATTCTTGCTAGCAGACAGCAGTATTGACATACTACGTTCTAATACCATTGTGAATTAATATTCTTTTACCAATTATCCTTTATATACCGTCCCCCTTTTTTATACCGCTTATATCGATACGAATAAACGCGCTTTTACATATCTGTGTCGTGCCAGTTGGTGAGTGCCTGACTAATACTATCTATATATTCATTGTCTGCACATTGTATGCAGGCGTCAGCATGGAAATACATGCACAGAGCATAGCATCCTCACAGGGGCTGTTGTGGTGCCCACCAGTACCATTGACATAATATACCGGTAGGTTTCTGCAACTAGTTTGTGTATTCTGCCCCTTAGCAAAAGCAGCTTGCTCATAAGCGTACGGCCACACGGTCAGGTTTTCTGATGCAGTTTTGGAAGCCAAAATCAGGAGTGAATGCTAAAATAAGAGAAAGTATAAAGAACAGATAAAAACTTCTCTTTTTTTAATTCACTCCTAGTTTTCGCTTCCAAAACTGCATGCAAAAACCTGACCGTGTGGCCTTACCCTAAAGCAGGCATGTCCAAACTGTGGCCCTCCAGCTGTTGTAAAACTACAACCCCCAGCATGCCCTAATAGATGTAAGCTATCCAGGCATGCTGGGAGTTGTAGTTTTGGAACAGCTGGAGGGCCGCAGTTTGGACATGCCTGCCCTAAAGGAAATGTTACTATAATTCTTTGTTGCCTTTAGAAATGTAAATATTATTTTCTGGTATGTTAAAACTTGTGTCATTTTATAAATATTTATCTATAACTATAACACAGGCTCCCAGTTACACTGGCCTGTACAAATAATCAGTACAGTCCCTGAAGATGGAGGAAAAGTCATCTATAACGGGATCCAAACAGTGAATAATATGCCAGTCATTCAGCGTAGGACTCGTCGTCACCGTACGATATTCACAGAAGAGCAGTTACACGCTTTGGAGGAAACCTTCCACCAGAACCAGTATCCAGATGTCATTGCTAGGGAACAGTTGGCTGGCCGGATCCATCTCAGAGAGGAGCGAGTGGAGGTAACATGAACTGTAAAAAGTCAACAAACAGAACGTGATGAAAATGTATCAATGTAAGGGATGGTGAAGGCCTCATGCAAACTGCCGATCCGCTAATCAGACAAGCAGTCCATGTGCCATCTGCTTTTTGTTTGCGGACTCATTGACTTTTAATGGGTCCGCAGTTCGCATTTTGATAGAACATGTCCTACACTTGTTCACAATACGTGGGCTGCACATGGACTGCTTCCGTATTTTGAAGATCTGCAGTTTGCGGACCGCATAAGGCCTAATAGTGAAAGTATATGAAGAGAGCCCTTAGTGTTTATTTTGTCATTTTAATGCACAGAAACCCTACCTTATTCAGTGCTCTCCTTACATACATTTCTACTCATGTAGTTTTTCCCCACCATCTTATAAATAAAAAAAAGGGACACTCGTAATATTTGTGCATTGGATATAATCAATGATACATGTTATACAAGGTGGCCCATGAAAAAGTAGCCCGCCTCCAGCAATAGTATGACAAGATGAACCAGCAAGTGGATTTTAATTTTTTTTTTTAGAACTCATAAGTCATAAAAGATGCTGAAAGTGGTCCCCGTTCACGTCTCTGCATCTTTGGCCACGTTGGATTATGTTGGTGTATACTGCTTGTGATGCTGCAGATGGTGTTTGTGAGGTTTTCCTTGAGTTTATCCTATTCACTGACACTGAGCACCAAACACCAATTTTTTGGTCGTGAAGTGGTGTTTTTTTAGTCAAATGGGGTTTTCAGCGGACCGGAACATCGTATTCTGGGAATTTACCTGACCTGATAAATGAAACCAAGCTTCGTCCGTCATAAAGTACAGCAATGGGTCCAAATATTTAGCTTTGTCAGACTCTTTCAGTTCCTGAAAGAATAAATCAGTCTTAATTGCCCATAGCAACCAATCAGAACTCAGCTTTCATTTTCTCAGAGCCCTGTAGGACCTGAAAGCTGAGCTCCGATTGGTTGCTATGGGCAACTAAAACTGATTTATTATTCAGTTTGATAAAAGTGGCCTTTTGTGTCAGAAAGACGGTGTTCTCCCTGGAACAGCAAATAGTGATTGTGGAAGTGCAGCGGCCCGGACTGCAGGGGCAGTATGTGAGTGCATGGTGGGCTGATGGGGGTAGTAGTCGTACTCACGGTTTTGGAGCTCCGGGGCACTCTCTATTGCAGGGAACACCAGCCAGATGGAAGTTGAGGTGCCCTTGATGGTAATGGGCATGCTTAGGGTGCTTTTGTGGCTGGGCCCCTGTGTTCGTGGCGCCAGCACCGTAAGGTGCAATTAAGGTGGAGCAGAAGAATGAGGAATGAGACAGTAGTTAAACCAAACAGGAACTTTACTTATCAGATGTAGTAAGGCATCCAATATCATCACTTTGTGTTGCATACAGATAGCAAAAAGGGTAAAGCTGCAAATTCAAATTAGCAGGCTACCTGAGGTGAAGTGTAGAGGTTAACTACAGCACACTTTAGTAGAGGTGATGTTCTTACTTGCACTTGGTTCCTTATCTTGCTTTTGTTACTCAGCCTTTTAATAGTAGTTTAGATCCTCTGTAAGTGAGTATTCTGACAGATGGCATTTCTGTCCTTGGTTACGGTGGGCAGCCGATAGCTTAGAAACTCTCCACCTAATGCAAAGGTGACAAAAAATGATAAACGGCAGTTATCTTCCTTTGCCAATAGTCTATAGTTTAGTAATCCAGCAACCCAAGAGCAATCTCCCTCATGTCGTAGGTTTATTCCGGCCGCCTCTCGGCATGTTTGCCATGCTGCCGCCGGAACTCTGGCCCGCCCCCATTATAGTCAATGGGGCCAGAGCGGTAGTCAGGGGGCACGTCTGCACTAGCAGCAGCAAGGATCCGACAGGCTGTTCACCCGCCGGATCAGCCTGCCGGAGTTCCTTGGTACTAGTGTGAAAGTAGCCTTAGGCAGTTTGATTTTGAGATATTGGAGGCGGACTACTTTTTTGTGGGACACCCTGTATAAGGCCTATTTTGCATGTGGTACAAGGAGAGGGGAAGCATTTGTGATGTAAAAGAGGCCTAAGTGGGAACATGGGTCAAGGTTTGAGCACTGAAGATACTAAATCAGATTAATGTTAGAAACAAATTAGGAAATTATGAGCCTACATTGAAAATGTGAAATAAGTACATATCTGGACTGGCCTAGTGTTTGTCTAAGTATACTTCACATATGTGACTGTGTCATTGTGCATTCTATTCACATGAAAGGGGTTTATAGGATTAGAAAAAACATGGCTGCTTTTTCCCCAAAATCACTGGCACTAGTCATGAGCAAATCGATTTGTACTAATCAATCATGCTTCTTGAGCAGATAGGGGCTAACCCTGCTGCTCAAGACTCCCACCTGCTCCTGACTGACAGGGCCATACAGCTTGCTTGGCTGTGCCAATCTTTCCTTGCACCTGTGTTGTTGCTTGGCACAAACCCAGAGCATCTGCTGCTGGTACCTGAGTAGCGCAGATGCCAACTCTGCCATCATCGCTTCACTTCCAGATAAACCAAAACGTGAGTGGCGCATGTACAGTTGGCATTGTACTGGTCCGGTAGCAGCTGCAGATCCTCTGCACTTGCACCACTACTTGGAGCAACAGCACAGGAGCAAGAGGACACGGCCAGGCAAGATGTTTGGCCCTCTCAATCAAGGGGGATCCTCTTGAGCAGCGGGGCCAGCCCCTTGCTACTCAAGAAGGCAGATTTTTTTTTTTTATTTTAGCAAATTTGATATACGTGAATCAATTAGCTCATCACTAATTGGCACCAGGGGTGGACTGGGAACTTAAAGGGGTATTCCCATTACATACAATGGGGGCATACCACCATTCCTCCATTGTCTGATAGGTGCGGGTCTCGCATCTACAACGAGAACGGAGTGGGGAGAGCTGTGGCTGGAGGACCGTCCACCACCAAGTGCTGCTCACATAGAAGTAAAAGGGAGCGCATCGTGCACGCGCGGCCCCTGCTGCTCCCATTCATTTCTATGGGGCAGATAGAAATAGTCGAGCCAGCGCTCGGCTATTTTTGGCAGCTCCATAGAAATGAGAAGAGGGCGGCTGTGCATGCGCAGTGCGCCCTCCGTTCATTTCCCCGCTTCGTTGTAGGTGCGGGTTCCAGAGGTGGGACCTGCACCTATCAGAGACAACAGGGGCATATCCTAGCGATATGCCCCATTGCCTGAGATGGCAAAACCCCTTTAAAGTGGTCCTGGAAAAAAAAACTAAAAGTGGCCCCAATGTTGAAGGTGGGTTCAAATTGATAGAAGGTGGGGCAACAAAAGTAAGCAGGGATAACAGAAGTAGAGGAGGCAGCAATACCATAGTGCAGCACAAAATACCACCCCAGAAGCTGTCCCTCTGTAGTGAAGTTAGATGTGGACCATATCAGTACATCAGTGAGGCAGCCCTACCTTCAGCATGCTGTCTGGACTTACTCTAATAATGACCCCTATAGTTCCCCCAGTAGTATATACCCGACCAGCAGCAGTGAGGAGGGCTTGGGTGGCCCTATGGGCATTGGCCCAGCAGGAAATTTCCCTGTAGGGCCTATGGCCAGTCTGCCCCTAATTGGCACACTTATCCATAGGTTGTGTGTTATATTGCAGCTGGCCCCATTGACTTCAATGGAGCTGACCTGCAATACTAGACACAACCAATATGTGCCCCCTTTAAAAAAACAGCCATATTTGCCTAATCCTGTGCAAACCCTTTAAGACCTAATGGTACATTAGGCACTTGTAGGGCTGCATTGCTGCAGTGTATCGTTTTCATGTGCCTGTTTGAAGGGGTAGCGTTAAGGATAGTAAACCCTATGACCTATATGTGGCTTGATTTGATGTATAAACCATTCCTTTTTGTGGAACAGGTATGGTTTAAAAACCGAAGAGCAAAGTGGAGAAGGCAAAAGAGAGTTACAACGTCCATCATCATCCTCCAAGGAAACAAAAAGGGAGATGACTCTTGTTAGCGGTGGATGAGGAGTCACGATGAGCAGTAACAAGAATCAATAAAAAATCCTTGTCGTCTTTTCTCTATTAGAAGACTCGGGCTTTACATTTGTACCAAATATTTTCTCTACTTTCTATATGTGCTTAGTTTTCCAATGCGGTTCATTTAGTCTCTATGGAATAAAAATTTAGAGTTAACGGGTGTGTTTGATAAATGTTTATTTTTTATGACATCTGCAGGGCAGATAAAGCTTTATTCACACGTCAGTGATTGTGAGTAGAGATTAGCGAATTCCTATTGAAAAGTAGCAGGGTGCAATGACAGGGAGCTGCAATAGCGCCGCCCGCCATCATTGTACCCTTCAGATGCCGAGTTCAAACATGATTGCAGCATCTAAGTGTAAAAACTGTGTAAAATTAACATTAAAAAAAACTTACCGCCTCCATTTGCTCGAGACGGGCCGACCAGCACAATCCTGCTTGAAGATCTGGTGTGAAATGACATCCCACGCATGGGATTTCGGCCGAGATCTTCAATCAAGGTGGAGGCTGGCAGCCCGTCGCGTGCAAATGTATTTTTTTTATACTATTTCAGGTTAAATCAATTTGCTAAGCACCCGTTTGCATAAAGGGTTCCCCAGGTTACCGGTAGATATGCATGGGGTCTGTAATTTATTTTTGCACCAAGCTTTAATCAGCTGGGGCAGCCTTACCAGGCATTATTCCTAGTTTAATAGGGCTGATCCTGCTGACAGATGCCCTTTAAAAAAAAAAATGGAAAAAAGTTATACTACTGGGACCCCCACTGATCCCAAGAATGGGGGTCTCATTCTCCTATGTCCGGCGGTCCCATAGAGAATAAATGGAGTGACAGGGCGCATGCTTGACCTGCTGCTCTAACAGATCGGGGATTGGGACCCCTGTTCTTGGGATTGGTGGGGGTACCAACAGTTGGACCCCCACCAATAAGTTAGTTATCCCCTACCCTGTAGATTGAAAACTTGGCATAACCCCTTTGATGTTTCCCACCGCTTCCTCCCTGGTTCTTCTCACAGGAAGATGTGGCCTGTTGGCTAATCGCTGGCTATGATCACCACTGTGACCAGTGATTAGATGAGCAGTCACGGCAACAGATCGGTATCACTTTTGTCCACCATTAACCCCTCCCCTTTTTTTTAAAAGTAATTACACGTGCTTGCATAATGCTTTTCCTTTAATCCCTTCAACCACAATGACGTATCGGTATGTCATGGTGGTTGAGGGAATGTATGGGGGCAGGCTGCTGCAGTAAGCCTGCTCCATACGTGGCGGGTGTCGACTGTATCATACAGCAGGCACACGACTGCAATGACGGGGAACGGAGATCGTCCAAAACCCCATCATTGAACCCCTTAGATACTGCGATCAACACTGATCGTGGCATCTGTGGAGTTAGGCCTCATGCACCCGACCGTTGTTTTGGTCCACATCCGAGCCACCGTTTTTGCGGCTCTGATGCGGACCCATTCACTTCAATGGGGCACTCCGTGTGCTGTCCGCATCCGTTGCTCTGTTCCGTGGCCCCGCCCAAAAAATATAACCTGTCCTATTCTTGTCCGTTTTGCAGACAAGAATAGGCAGTTAGGCTACATGCACACGACCGTACTATTTAGACTACATGCACACGACATGCACTATTTTTTTTTGCGGGGGAACGGACATACTGATGCGGACAGTACACGGTGTGCTGTCCACGTTTTTTGCAGACCCATTGAAATGAATGGGTCCGCATCCTATCCGCTAAAAAAAAAAATGAACATGAAAACAAACGTTCGTGTGCATGTAGCCTTATATAAATGGCTGTCCGTGCCATTCCGCAAATTGCGGAACGCACACGTACGCGGACCGCAAAACACACAACGGTTGTGTGCACGAGGCCTTAGGCAGAGGGATGCTTTCCGATCGGAGCACCCGCAATGACATCGCAGGGCTCCAATCGGTTACCATGGCAGCCTGGACAATTTTAATGCTTCCCAGGCCTACCATGGTAAGCTGCCTGCTAAGCTATACACGAGGCACAGCTCAGCAGGGAGTGTGTCAAAATCCCATTCACCCTAATAGATTTCTATTAGGGTGAATAGGACAACGGAATAGTAGAAGTATAAATCATTCCCCTTTCCCAATTTTACAGATAAAAATATATCAACAATCAAAGAATAAACATATCGGGTATCGCTGCGTCCGAAAATGTCTGGACTAATAAAATATTTTATAAAAATGTCATGGTCATGTGAACGCCGCAATGGAAGTCGTATGCACCACAAAAATGGTACCAATAAAAACAAGCCCTCATACAGCTCTGTGGATGAAAATCTAAACAATTTGTGACTGTCAGAATATGCTGAGAATTTTTTTTCAAAGGTTTTTATTTAAAGTAGTAAAAAAAAAAAAAAACTAGACAAGTTTGGTATCTTCCTAGCCGTACTGAGCCACAGAATAAGGACATCATGTCATTTTTCTGCAAAAATTAAGCTCTTTTATGGCCATGATGTCAAAACTCCAAAGACTTTGGCGGAACTGTGTTTTTTTTTATTTAGCCCCAGGTTTCCAGTATATATTTTTAAGGGCACCATTTCATTTAACAGACACGGTAAATTAAATGGTGCCCTTAAAAATACAACTTATCCCGCTAAAATTAAGCCCTCACATGGCTATATGAATGGGTGGGGGGGGGGGGGGGGGGGAAGAAAAAACAGAAATGGGCCCGGTACTTAAGGGGTTAATAGGCTTTGGTCAAAAACAAGACAGGAACAACCAGCTACACGAGGGGGGGGGGGTCATTTATCAAACTTGGGTAAAGTAGAACTGGCTTAGTTGCCCAAAGCAACCAATCAGATTCCACCTTTCATTTTCCAACGGAGCTGTCCAAAATGAAATGTGAAATCTGATTGGTTGCTATGGGGAACTAAGCCAGTTCTACTTTACAACAGTTTGATACCTGATCCCCATGGTTCTTACCAATGATGGGAAACATCCAATTCTACCAAAGCTGTCTTATCTCCCGTCACTGCAAAGGAGCCCTTGGCCCTAGTAATTATGTAAAGCCCGAGAGGTATCGGCTCCCAGTGATTCTGGACTACATCTCCCGACATCCCTTTGCGGGCGGACGGCGTCGCAGCAGGCTCAATTCTCCCTCACTTCCGCTTTGCGGAACTTGCTGTATTTTCCTGTTATGTGAGTGGTGTGTCGTTGTGCTACCGTAATCCAGGATGGCTGCCCCAGTACCTGAGAACCCGCTGTCTGGGGCACTGGTAACGCAGAGACCCGGGTCCACGGCCCTGGCTGTGGCCGAGAACCCGCTGACAGCTGAAGCTAAGAAGCCGAAGAAGAAAGTCTTGTGCGAAGAGACGTACATCCAGGTGAGGAGCGCTGCGGTACCGGCCCGGTCTCATCTCTGGGTCTGAGCAGTGACCTGTATAGACATTACATAGTGCTCCTATTCTGTCCATAGACGTAAACAGCTCTTCCTTGTAGTGGAGCAGGGCAGCCATTATCATATACAACACCTGTGCTGCAGGACAGACTCCTTACATCTGCCCCACTCTGATGATTTCCCAAGGGACTACATTTATATGAATGTACATAGATATGTATTAATCTACTATCTCCACAATGTCCATGGCACGGAATATTGGAACCTGTGTTAGATTGGGGCCATTCTTCATGATATGGCAGCTTGCCTAATGCTGGATAACATCCCTGCCAGCTCCTCGCTGTTTGATTTCAGTAGGGCACCTTGGCAGAGCTAGTCAGATCCCAGGGGCCACCTCGAAGAGCGCCCCTCTTGGTAGCTGTTCATTTATTTTATTTTTCGAAGTTTCCAAGCGACACCTTTTTATTAGTGTAAACCTGCATGGTTAATTACCACTAGGGCTGCAGTAAACGAATATTTTAGTAATCGAGTATTCTATCGATTTTATATTTCTCGATTCATCGAGTAATCTAATAAGAAAAACCTACTTAAAATAGCGTACGTAATTAGGCATGTATGAAGTTATTGGTTTGAAGGGGTTAATGGAAACACCTTGGCATTAGGCATGTATAAAGTTATTGGTTTGAAGGGGTTAATGGAAACACCTTGGCATTAGGCATGTATAAAGTTTTTGGTTTGAAGGGGTTAATGGAAACACCTTGGCATTAGGCATGTATAAAGTTATTGGTTTGAAGGGGTTAATGGAAACACCTTGGCATTAGGCATGTATAAAGTTATTAACCCCTTCAAACCAATAACTTTATACATGCCTAATGCCAAGGTGCTTCCATTAACCCCTCCAAACCAATAACTTTATACATGCCCATTGGGTTTGGAGGGGTTAATGGAAGCACCTTGGCATTAGGCATGTATAAAGTTATTGGTTTGTAGGGGTTAATGAAAGCACCTTGGAGGGGCCTTCATTAACCCCTCTCTAAACCAATAACTTTATACATCCCTAATTACGTACGCTATTTTAAGTAGGTTTTTCTTATTAGATTACTCGATGAATCGAGAAATATAAATCGATAGAATAGGTGGTGCCTGCAGCCTCCATTAACCACTCTCTCTCTCTCCATCTGCCTTTCATTTCAATAATCAATTTACAGTGACTCGGTGCCCCCGATTCCCCCCTGGCGTGCCTCAAGTGCTGTTAACTTAAATTACCTAATGGCACTGGCACTAGTGAGGAGGGCGCAGCCGCAGACACATGGGGTCCGAGACCGTCTTCATCCCAGCATGCACCGGGACCTTACGTGACGTCAGACACACATCTTTAGCCGGCGTGATGATGATGTATGAGCGCAACTGCGCCATACGCAAAGTCCTGCCTCTCTGGCCTCCGGAGGACACGGAAGCGGTGAGTGAGACGCTTAATTTCACTCCCGCTCCGTGATCATGTGATGTAACGATTACTCGATGCAGGGAAACTGCATCGATGAATTTTTTGACTCGATTTAATCGAGTTATTCGAATAATCGTTTCAGCCCTAATTTCCACATTGCAAAACCAGGGTGCAGTCCTAGGTCCTCTCCTCATCCTCTTAGGGTACTTTCACCCTAGTGTCGTTTGAATCCGCTGGATCCAGAAAAATCTGTGAAAATGGATTACGTTTGAATCCTGATCAGGATTCTGATCACAATGAACAAATGCATTGGAAAAAACAGATCCGCCATTTATGGACTATTTTTGCACATTTTTCGGGTTTAACATGCAAAAGCCAGATCCGGTTTGACGGAACACACGGCACCGGATCCGGCATAAATGCAAGTCAATGGGAAAAATGCCAGATCCGGCGTTCAGTCAAAGTGTTCAGTTTTTTGGGCCGGATGTAAAAATACAACATGCTACGGTTCTCTGAAAAGCCTGATCAGTAAAGAAGACTGAACTGGATGCATCCTGAACGGATTACTCTCCATTCAGAATGCATGGGGATAAAACTGATCAGTTCTTTTCCGGATTTGAGCCCCTAGGACAGAACTCAGAAAAGAAAAACGCTAGTGTGAAGGTTCCCTTACTGCTGGGGTTCCTCAGGGTTCAGTCCTAGGTCCTCTGCGCATACTCTTGTTGGGGCTCCTCAGATGGCCAATCTGCGGCTTTCCAGCTGTTGTAAAACGACAACTCCCAACATGCCCAGACTGCCTACAGCTATCAGTCTACAGCAAGGCATGGTGGGAATTGTAGTTTTACAACAGCTGGAGAGCCGCAGGTTGGTCATCCCTGCCCTAAAGCCTTTCACATTCTGCTTGGACAAGGGGATCAGAGGGCAGGAAACCTCTGACTGGGCTTATAGTGTCTCCTTGAGCCTTACAATTCTGTAACTTTTCTATATCTACTGCATTTATATTTTTCAAGCCTTGCAGAACACCATGTTAATTATGCTCCTTAAGATTAACCCTCAATATTACTTCTACAGAATTTGCAGAAAATCATCCAGAGAGATTTCTTCCCAGATGTGGAGAAGCTCCGGGCTCAGAAAGAATATTTAGAAGCAGAAGAATCCGGGGACCTTGAAAAAATGAGACAAATAGCAATCAAGATTGGCACCTCTGGGAGATGTTCTCGAGAATCACCTTTACCTTGTAAGTAAAGTGTCCTAAACGAGCTTATTAGACATTAAATAGTCATAGGAATTATGTGCCTTGCTTTAAAGAGGTTGTCCCATTACAACAACTTATCCTCCATCCACAGGATAGGGAATAAGTGTTTGATCGGCTGTAGCACCTGCCAATAATTAGAACCAGGGCCCTCCGTTTGCATGGATTGCTAAACATGTATATGTACTGATGCTCTATTCTGCACTTGGCTGTCTAAGTTGTAATTATGAGACAATCCATTTAAAAGCTATGGACTTTTTATTATTGCATTGTACACATTTTCAGCAAAACAGAATACATTCTGTTGGTCTTTTGGGGCCCTTTCTCTGTACAGCCTTGAGATTCTCTAGTATCATGTTCTGTATTTTTACTGTGTTCAATCAGGCAGCTTAGCTGATGGCTTCTGATCTCTGACCGTATAACATTCATTATAGCTCAATTCTTATCTTACTGATAAGAATGTGGTTTAAATTAAGTGATTTATGGCCTTTTAGTAATTTAGAGATAAGGGTTATTAGAGGGGCACAAAGTGAGAGGACAATTCACACAGATACAGTTAACCCCTTGTGACAGAACAGCTGAATATTTTTAATAAAGACCAATTGAAAAAATTATTTTTAGTCCAAAATGAGTAATATGCAATCTGTTTTCCGGTCCGACAAAATGATCTGCCTGTAAGTGGATCTAGGGAGTGGCAGAACACATGAGAGCAGATCACTATGTGACATCGGTAATTCTCACTCTGATTAATGCCTGTGATATCATGTTATTCATGATGTGTCTCTAAGTCTACAGGTAATGTATTTTTTGCTAGGCTCGTCCCGGAAACGGAAAAAGATGTTTATCGTCCTAAAACTCCCATCCATGTCTCTGATGACATCTGTGGCAAGATGTTCAATGGTTCATCTGTGAAGATGTCCGTGTGTCCGTTTTTTGTCCTCCGTGTGACATGCGTATTCCACGGATGCTGATAGGCTAAATATTAGTTTCCAGAGCATGTCTTACCAATGGTCCATTAAAAGAAGGGAACAAACACGGATGGTATCCATGTTGTGTCTGTAGGTTTTCACGGATCCGTAGACTATAATGTGCGTGAGTTAATCATGGACAAAATAGGACATGCTTCACGGTAGGCCACCAATATCGGATCTGCTGCAGGGTAATTACAGCTTTGCCCCTTTCACTTAAATGGGATGAAGTTGTAATTCCCTTGCACCACCAACTGAATCAGAGTCCCCCCCCACCAATCTGATATTGGTAGGTTGTTCTAAGGGAAGACCATCAGTATTGTGAAGCCAGAATACACCTTTAATTCTATTTAAGGTACATGTATTTTTATGGCTCATGCATACGAGCATGTGTGCCCCAAGCCGGTGCTGGGGACTGCAAAAAGCGGTCTACAATGCATGGGCACCGGCGTTATGCCCGCCGTTTGTGGATGTGGACCCATTCCCTTAAATGGGTTTGTGATCTGCAAGATTCAGTATTCGCTGCAAAAAAGTAGAACCTGTTCTGTTTTTTTTTTTTTTGTAGTGTGGAGGCCTATGCACCAAGTGAATGGGTCCGCATTCGTGATACGAAGCACACATGGCCAGTGTCCATATATTACGGATATGAGTTGCACATGTTTGTGTGCATGATCCCTTAGGCCTCTTTCACACGGGCGTAATTTTTTTGGCCCGGCTAAGAGCCGGGTGCGTTGCGGGAAAATGCGCGATTTTTTCTGCGCAAGTGCAAAACATTGTCATGCGTTGCACTCGCGTGAGAAAAATCGCGCATGTTTGGTACCCAAACCCGAACTTCTTCATAGAAGTTCGGGCTTGGGATTGATGTTCTGAAGATTGTATTATTTTCTGAATACAGAATGCATAGTAAACCAGCGCTAGAGGGGTTAAAATAAAATAAAAAATAATTTAACTCACCTTAGTCCACTTGTTCGCGAAGCCGGCATCTCCTTGTGTCTCCGCTGCTGATGAACAGGACCTGGGATGAGCTGCTCCATTAAATACCGGTTAAGGACCTTCGATGACGTCACTCCGGTCATCACATGGTACGTCACATGATCTTTTACCATGGTGATTCACCATGGTAAAAGATCATGTGATGACCGGAGTGACGTCATCGAAGGTCCTTAAGCTCTATTTAATGGAGCAGCTCATCCCAGGTCCTGTTCATCAGCAGCGGAGACACAAGGAGATGCCGGCTTCGCGAACAAGTGGACTAAGGTGAGTTAAATTATTTTTTATTTTATTTTAACCCCTCTAGCGCTGGTTTACTATGCATTCTGTATTCAGAATGCTATTATTTTCCCTTATAACCATGTTATAAGGGAAAATAATAATGATCGGGTCTCCATCCCGATGGTCTCCTAGCAACCATGCGTGCAAATCGCATGGCATCCGTACTTGCTTGCGGATGCCATCCGATTTTCACACACCCCATTCACTTCTATGGGGCCTGCGTCACGTCAAAATCGGACATTATAGAGCATGCTGCGATTTGCACTGAACGTACAAGTGATGCGTTAAAAACAACGCTCATGTGCACAGCCCCATAGAAATGAATGGGTCAGGATTCAGTGCGGGTGCCATACGTTCGCCGCACGGATCGCACCCGCACGGAAAAGTCGCCCGTGTGAAAGGGGCCTTATAGTGAGAGAATCCACAGTGTCTTGGACAAGTTTGACTTGCCCCACTTTTAGTACCCGCATCCTGTGGCTCAGATTAATGTGAAATGCTCATCGTTTTTATGAAAGCATAGGTTTTCCATTGTTTCCTTTTAGTTGGCATGGATAACATACTGTTTCCTATTCTTCACTTTCCATCTTCAGATGTGACACCTGCCACGTTTGAGACACCTGCTGGAATTCCTGGAACGCCCTTATTTAATACTAAACATAGAGAAGAAGACGGTAAGGCTGCCGTGTGCAGGTTGCATTTTCTTGAGGTCAATGGTAGATAAAACAGATGTTGTTGGTCTTGTGCACCTGTAAACATAACTAAGGCTACTTTCACACTAGCATTTCTATTTTCTCCCTCACCCATGACGGCACCCATGTGACTAGGACCTCCCATCCTGGACAGGAAACCTGAAGAGATAAAATGGTTCACACACCACACCTCAGTTCAGGTTTCCTGTCCTCCGGATAGGAGGTACTTGAGGAGTTCCCTTTTTCTTTTTAGGTTCTCACCTCGGAGGGCTGGGAGAGGTCCGGGTCCACAACCCCGTAACGGGACCTACCCCTGGCGGCGTAAGTCTACGGTGGGAGCCGTCGCCTAAGACTGTCCTGCTCCTGCCTCCTCCCAAAACCTCATTGGGGAGCCGCTGTGGCTCAGGCGGCTCCCGGTCTATGGTAGTGCAGCGGCCCACTTCTAAGATGGCGGAGAGTGCTCCCGACGCGCTCTGCGCATATGAGCGAGGGTGGCTTCTTCTGGGGCATTAAAACTCTGCCGGCGGCGCTAAAAGGAAGTGGAGGGGCTTGCCAGCCTCATGGATTAGGCATTTCTGTTGGGCATACTGTTAAAAGGAGCCCAGGCGCGTAACAAGTCGGCAGCAGGAGAGGACAGCCAGCCGTGGTACGCACACAGTGCTGTGCAGGACCTGTAGTCTCCACTAAGATGTCAGAACTAGGTGATGCTGGACGTGCTGATCCCTTGGAACCCTCGAGGCCCACCAGCCCGGTATTGGACCCGAGGAGTGGGGAAGCTGGATTCTTCACTTTGGGTGATATTGATCCTCTATTAATTTTGGATATTTGCTTTTTTTTACGTAGCAGAAACACCTAAGAAATCTTCCGGCAAAACTAAACATAAGGAATGTGGAGGATGTAGAGTAGCGTTGTCAGCTGCATATGCTAAACCACTATGTCAAACTTGTATAGATAAGTTAGTCATGGAAGAATCCCATAGCTTATCTAAAACCATTAAGGCCTTAGTACGATCTGAAGTGAAGTCCTCCATTAAGTCCTTCAGTCAGGGCCGTCTGAAATCACCAGAAGGGCGTACCTATAACACGGACTCTGATTCTGATCTTTCTGGTGGTGACAAAGACATAGAATCAGGTCAGGAGTTATCGTCAGATTTTATGTCTTCAGATGAGGATTCAGCGGAGAAAGCGTTATTTCCACCGGAAGATACTGAGCCTTTATTAAAAGCCGTAAAAACTACGATGCAGTTGGAGGATGTAAAACAGCCTCAGACTATTGCCGACCAGATTATTGAGGGCCTTCGCCCTAAACGCCATAGAGTTTTCTCAGTTCATAAGAACATAGAAGCATTGATTAGGAAAGAATGGAAAAACCCTGACAGAATTTTTTTATACCGAATTCTGTTAAAAGAAAATATTTATTTGAAGAGTCAGTGGCAGGCGTATGGGACAGAGCTCCTGCTGTAGATGCTCCTGTAGCCAAAATAGCCCAAAAAATCGGCTCTTCCGTTTGATGATTTGGGCTGTTTAGGATACCCTTTAGATAAAAGAGCTGATATTTATCTTAAGCATACTTGGGAATGTGCCTCTACAAGTCTCAGGCCGGCCATTGCCGCCTGCTGGGTCTCCAGGTCATTAAAGGGGTTGTCCGAGTTATGAAAAAAAAAGGGAGTAAATTAAAGAGCTGCCCTGAGTGACATGTCTGCCTGCTGGGAGACTCTGCAGCATGTTGTATGTGTAGGACTACAAGTCCCAGCCGTATAATGACACTGCTAAGGGAGTGGATACAAGAGCTGCCCTGAGTGCTGGGAGAATCAGCAGCAACTTGTAAGTGTAGAACTACAAGTCCAAGCTGTATCGTGACACTGCTAATACATACAGGAACTTCCCCCTACCTTCTTGTACAATGCTCTCTCTAGTTTTTCAGCTCCTGTGCCCAGAATTGTCACTGCCTGCAGTCTGTGCAGCTGAAGGGGTTAAGAATCCTAGGATAGAGGAGACAGCAGGCAGTGAAGGGGGGCGTGGCCAGCACAGTGACATCTCCTTATGAACATTATCAGAGCAGGGAGAGAAGCTGACATCACAGGTTCATGTGACCCTCTGTGAAATCTGAGAAACCAGCCACTGGAGATAAAGTGAGTGAATTGGAAAGCTGTTGTTATATTTGCCTAGTTAGAAACATAGAACACAAAAATAACTTGGATAACCCCTTTTAAGGCTATGGTTAGGTCAACTAGAATCCCATATCAGAGACAAAACCCCTAGAGAGGACTTGCTATCCTCCCTCCCAACTTTCCTCAAGGCAGCAGACTTCCTTGCAGACACCCCTACTGACGTGGTCCGTTTTTCTGCCAGAGCAGCCGCTATCTCAAATGCAGCAAGGTGTGCTTTTTTTGGCTTAGATTATGGAACAGGGATTCAGAGTCCAAGTCTAGACTTTGCTCTCTCACTTGTGAAGGTTCTAGATTGTTTGGTTCCTCTCTGGATGACATCTTAGAGAGAGCATCTGACAAAATAAAGGGGTATCCGGTTCCCCAGAAAACTTATTTTTTTTGGTAAACCCCAGGTGGGAGGAAGACTGTCTCAGTTCGTCCCAGCCTGGGGGTCCATTTCCCAGAACAAATGGATCCTAAGTGTAATAGAAAACGGATTCCGGCTGGAGTTCCTTTCTGGGCCAAATTTTATTTTTCACTCAGACAAAATCAGGAAAAAAGGAAAGCTCTGGAAGCGGAGACTAGGGAGTAGTTTGTATAGTTCCCAAGACAGAGAAGGGCAAGGGGTTCTATTCCCCTTTATTTTTGGGCTCCCTGTATTTTTTGGGATAAAAAATTCCACCTTTCCTCAAAGTCAAGACACTACCTGTTGTGGTGGATGATGCCAAAAAATCTATCAGCAGGAGTGCCATGAACATTTCCATACCAGATAATTACCACAGACGCCAGCCTTTAGGGTTGGGGAGCCCACTCCCAAAACAGATACTGGCAAGGGAGGTGGGATCTGAATACGAGGAAAGCATCCTCCAATTTCAAGGAGTTAAAAGTAGTAGAGAGGGCACTGACGGTGGAGCTTCCAGAAATAATATACAGATTCTGTTCTATTCAGAC
Source organism: Bufo gargarizans (assembly GCF_014858855.1). Taxonomy (NCBI): domain Eukaryota; kingdom Metazoa; phylum Chordata; class Amphibia; order Anura; family Bufonidae; genus Bufo; species Bufo gargarizans. The sequence goes on along the minus strand of NC_058080.1, from coordinate 542,831,092 downwards.
AATTCAACAGTGGTTGCCTACATAAACTATCAAGGAGGAACGAGAGTCTCTTCCCTCCTACTTCTCTGCCAGGAGATCTTTTGTATAACAGAGAGAAGAATGCTTTTCCTTGCAGCGGTACATCTGAAGGGGAAGGAGAATGTTATAGCGGACATCCTCAGTCGAGTTTCCATAAGACAGGACGAATGGTGTCTAAACAGACGTTTTTTTTAGATAGTCCAGAGGTACGGTCTTCCTACAGTGGAACTTTTCGCCTCAAGAGCCAACAGGAAGGTAGTCATTTGGACAGCTCATCAGCATTGGATGGGTTAGCTCAGGACTGGAGCCAAGAATTGGGGTACGCCTTCCCTCCAATTTGCCTCATCCCACAAGTATTGAAGAAAATAGAGAGAGAGACCTCCTCGGTTATCCTGATTGCTCCAAAGTGGCCCAAGAGGTCCTGGTATTCGAATCTTCTGAGGTTGGCAGTACAGCCTCCGTGGGTCCTACCATTGAGTTAGAGCCTTCTTTACCAGGGTCCGCTAGTTCATCCCAGCCTAGAAGTTCTTCAGCTTTTGGCATGGATTTTGAAAGGGAGGTCTGGTCAGGAAGGGGATTGTCGGACAAGGTGGTTTTCAACTTGCTAAAAAAGTAGAAAGGCAGTTACCTCTAAAAAATACAGTATATTAAAATGTGAAATATTTTTTTTTCTACATTCCTAGGTCACAGACCAGATCCCTTTAAATCTCCACAAATACCAAGAATCCTAGATTTTTTGCAAGCAGGGCTAGATAGGAATCTTAAAGCTTCCACACTAAAAGTTCAGGTAGCTGCCCTATTTTTTTAATTATAGGTTAGCTGATCATCCGTGGATTCAAAGATTCTTGTCAGCAGCCTCTAGGTTACATCCTTCCTTAAAGGGGTTGTCTGGGATTAGGGACCATTGTTTAGTAGCATTGCACATACACCCATGTCCTATCTTTTCAGCATGTTTCTAAGTACCTTTTTTACCCAAAACCTTTATGGCAGGAAGTAACTGATTTCTTTCAGTCAGTGACGTACCGGGTCCCTTGCAAAGGAGGAAAGCTTCCTCTTCCGCTGCTTCGGGAGCCCGGTGACTTCACTGACAGCCTAATTAATTATTAGGCGTACGCTCCTTGTGGTGCAGATATTGATGGCAGCGGCTCAGGAACGGAGCCGCTGCCATCAGCAGAGAGCGTTAGCTGTAACTGTAACAGCTAACTCTCTGTAACAGGTGCGTGGCATCCAGATCCATGTGGTGTAGAAGGAGGGAGCTCCCCCTCTCTACCATCGCGCCCCTGCTGCTGCGATTGCAGCGGCCGATCGTTGCCATGGCAACCGGACGCCTCACAAAGGCGTCCTGGTTGCTATGGACCTAAGGCTAATCAGACCCTGAGGTCTGATTAGCCTTAGTCAGGGCTCCAGATGGCGACCAAAATGCGCCACCAATGAAGAAAACTGACCTGTAATACAAATACAGTAGGCGGGTGCCGGAATCAAATAGCCGGCACCCGACCTCTGTGACAGGGAGCTGCGATCAGCTGCAGTTGAGTTAACCCGTCAGGTGCGGTACCTGAGGGGTTAACTGTCGCTGATCGCAGCTCCCTGTCACAAAGGTCGGGTGTCGGCTATTTGATTCCGGCACCCGCCTACTGTATTTGTATAAGAAACATTGGTGGCACAGTGTGCCCCCCCAACACCCCAGTATAAGAAACATTGGTGGCACAGTGTGCCCCCCAACACCCCAGTATAAGAAACATTGGTGGCTCAGTGGGAAGTGCCAATGAGGGTTAAAAATAATTTAAAAAAATTAACTCACCTCCTCCAGTTGATCGCGTAGCTGCCGGTCTCCTGTTCTATCTTCAGGACCTGTGGTGATGTCACTGAGCTCATCACATGGTCCATTTCCATGGTGATGAATCATGTGATGTATCATGTGATGAGCACAGTGATGTCACCACAGGTCCTTTGACAGGTCCCGAAGAAAGAACAGGAGACGATCAATTGGAGGAGGTGAGTTAATTTTTTTAATTTTTTTTTAACCCTCATTGGCACTGCCCACTGCGCCACCAATGTTTATTATATTGAGGAAGGGGGGGGGGGGGGCGCACTGCGCCACCAATGTTTATTATATTGAGGGGGGGCGCACTGCGCCACCAATGTTTATTATATTGAGGGGGGGCGCACTGCGCCACCAATGTTTATTATATTGAGGGGGGGCGCACTGCGCCACCAATGTTTATTATATTGAGGGGGGGCGCTCTGCGCCACCAATGTTTATTATATTGAGGGGGGGCGCTCTGCGCCACCAATGTTTATTATATTGACCTTCTACTATGCATTCTGTATTCAGAATGCTATTATTTTCCCTTATAACCATGTTATAAGGGGAAATAATACAGTGAATAGACTTTCATCCTAGCAACCATGCGTGAAAATCGCACCGCATCCGCACTTGCTTGCGATTTTCACGCAGCCCTATTAACTTTTATGGGGCCTGCGTTGCGTGAAAAACGCAGAATATAGAGCATGCTGCGATTTTCACGCAACGCACAAGTGATGTGTGAAAATCACTGCTCATGTGCACAGCCCCATAGAAGTGAATGGGTCCGGATTTAGTGCGGGTGCATTCCGGTATTTTGAATGCCGGATCCGGCACTAATACATTCCTATGGGGAAAAATGCTGGATCCGGCATTCAGGCAAATCTTCAGTTTTTTTCGCCGGAGATAAAACCGTAGCATGCTGCGGTTTTCTCTTTTGCCTAATCAGTCAAAATGACTGAACTGGAGACGTGCTGATGCCTCCAGAACGGATTACTCCATTCAGAATGCATGGGAATATGCCTGATCAGTTCTTTTCTGGTATAGAGCCCCTGTGACGGAACTCTATGCCGGAAAAGAGAAACACAAGTGTGAAAGAGCCCTAAAATATTAAGTTTAAATCCCCCCTTTCCCAATTTTACATATGTTTATTTATTCTTTATATATTTTATATTACATAGCGCTGTCCAAACTATTAAATTATTAAAAAATATCTCCTATGCGGTGAGCATTCACAATTTTTTAGTCACCTTGTCACCCCAAAAAATAGGATAGGACTGTTCTATTATGGGCCGAATGTTTCATAAAATGCCAAATGCACCCAGCTCTTTTTTTGGTGTTTTTTTTTTTTTTTTTTGCGCGGTAATGAGTATCGCAATACTTTTTTATGGTGACGAAAGCGAATAAAATTTTTTTGTTTCAAAACAACAACAGCGTTGTCACGGAGCGTGGCCCTTATAGTGGGACGCTGTCAGCGATGTTCATGGATAGATGTGTGAGCATGGCTCTTATAGTGGGACGCTGTCAGCGATGTTTATGGATAGATGTGGGAGCATGGCCTTATAGTGTGGTGCTGTCAGCGATGTTTATGGATAGATGTGTGAGCGTGGCTCTTATAGTGGGACGCTGTCAGCGATGTTTATGGATAGATGTAGGAGCGTGGCCCTTATAGTGGGACGCTGTCAGCGATGTTTATGGATAGATGTTGGAGCGTGGCCCTTATAGTGTGATGCTGTCAGCGATGTTCATGGATAGATGTGTGAGCATGGCTCTTATAGTGTGACGCTGTCAGCGATGTTCATGGATAGATGTGTGAGCATGGCTCTTATAGTGGGACGCTGTCAGCGATGTTTATGGATAGATGTGTGAGCGTGGCCCTTATAGTGTGACGCTGTCAGCGATGTTTATGGATAGATGTGTGAGCATGGCTCTTATAGTGGGACGCTGTCAGCGATGTTCATGGATAGATGTGTGAGCATGGCTCTTATAGTGGGACGCTGTCAGCGATGTTTATGGATAGATGTGTGAGCATGGCCTTATAGTGGGACGCTGTCAGCGATGTTTATGGATAGATGTAGGAGCGTGGCCTTATAGTGTGGTGCTGTCAGCGATGTTTATGGATAGATGTAGGAGCGTGGCCTTATAGTGTGATGCTGTCAGCGATGTTTATGGATAGATGTGTGAGCGTGGCTCTTATAGTGGGACGCTGTCAGCGATGTTTATGGATAGATGTTGGAGCGTGGCCCTTATAGTGTGATGCTGTCAGCGATGTTTATGGATAGATGTGTGAGCGTGGCTCTTATAGTGGGACGCTGTCAGCGATGTTTATGGATAGATGTGTGAGCATGGCTCTTATAGTGGGACGCTGTCAGCGATGTTTATGGATAGATGTAGGAGCATGGCCTTATAGTGGGACGCTGTCAGCGATGTTTATGGATAGATGTGTGAGCGTGGCCTTATAGTGGGACGCTGTCAGCGATGTTTATGGATAGATGTAGGAGCGTGGCCCTTATAGTGTGGTGCTGTCAGCGATGTTTATGGATAGATGTGTGAGAGTGGCTCTTATAGTGGGACGCTGTCAGCGATGTTTATGGATAGATGTGGGAGCGTGGCCCTTATAGTGGGACGCTGTCAGCGATGTTTATGGATAGATGTAGGAGCGTGGCCCTTATAGTGGGACGCTGTCAGCGATGTTTATGGATAGATGTAGGAGCGTGGCCCTTATAGTGGGATGCTGTCAGCGATGTTTATAGATAGATGTGAGAGCGTGGCCCTTATAGTTTGTTGCAGTCTGCTATCCCTAAGGTTGTATACCATGAGTAACTAGCACAAGCATAAAACTAAAAATGATCTACCATTGTGGAAAGATGGAGCTGCTCCCTGTGTGTTAGTTCACTGTCTGCAAACACTGAGCACATGACACGTGCAAGAGACAGAGCAAGGAGGAGTTTATGTAAAAGGTGGGCGGATCTATGGAGGAGGCTGAATATGTAAGAGGGGGGCGGATCTATGGAGGAGGCTGAATATGTAAGAGGGGGGCGGATCTATGGAGGAGGCTGAATATGTATGAGGGGGGCGGATGCAGGGAGGTGATCTTGCACTGTAGAAACCAGGAGCTGCTGATCTGCACTGAGAGCCACAATGCACTGCAGCAGGAAGTGATAGCATACATAAACAGATATGTACACAGTCTGCTGGGGACTGTAGGAGCCATGCAGCAGTGCAAAAGCTACCTAAAAATATCTTAGGAAGATAGATTTGGCTACTAACAGTGAGTAAGCAGTTAAAAAAAAAAAATTTGATCCCGGACAACCCCTTTAAGACCATTGTCTCCTCCCTGGTATTTGAGTGTGGTTCTTTCGGCCCTATCTCAGAAGCCGTTTGAACCATTAAATGAGATTTCTATTAAAATGCTCCCCTATAAAGGGTTTTTGTCACCTGAAAAGTGGGTGTTAGGCAGGCTGACATTAGCGATGTGCTAATGTCAGCTGAACATAACTATATTAGTGCCATCTCAGTCCCTGCTGCTGTTATTGAGAAAAACTGACTTTTATAATATGCTAATTAGTCTCTAGGAGCAGGGGGGGGGAGCGTTGCCCCTGCTCCTAGAGGCTCAGTTCTCCTACCTCTGGCCACGCCCTGCTACACTAGATTGACAGGGCCAGGCAGCGTTGGTCTCCTACCTCCAGCCCTGTCTGCAGTGTAAATCTCACTGCAGACAGGGCTAGGAGCAGCCTGCTCCTAGAGGCTAATTGGCATATTATTAAAGTTTGTTTTTCCCCTACACCCATGACCGCACCCTTTAGAGACCGCCTCCATCATCAGGACAGGAAACGGGAACGTACGTTGAGAGCTCTCTGCCCCTATAGCCCTAGTTCCTGTTTCCTGTCCTAAGGATAGGACATGCGGTGAAGATTAGGCTGCAGGAGCCCAGCATATTATTACCAATGTGGGTTACCTGGTGTGGTGTAAGACTCAACTAGGAACAGCCTGCAAAGTCTGGGGCAGCGTCCTTCTGGGTCTCGGACTTTGCTTTGTCGAGATGGCGTTTCGGTGCAGTCCCAGGAGTTACTGTGAGGTAGCCCCGGCACGCCGGATCCTTCTGGCAGTGTTTAGGAGGTCCGGGGCCTGTACTGTTTCTTCTTCTGGCTTCCGGTAGCCTTACAATAGCTAGGGGAGGTTCCTTGTTTTCTATGCACGCTCCGTGTGTAAACCGGAAGTTGCGCGTCGCAACATCCGGTATTTGAAACGTAAGTTGGTTTCGGTTAACAGGCGTTCCGGAAGGGAAGCTGGTACATCTCTCCATATAGGCCGCATTTGGTACGCCGGCAGGGACCCGACCTGGGTTGTTTAACCTCCTTCTCAGCGTGTGGTCAGAAGGATCCCAGCCAGCCTGCAAGCTTCCCTAGATGCATATGGACTCTCTATCCGGAGACATGGAGGAAGAGAGCCCTGGTCGGTGCGCTGATGTACAGGATGCTCATGATGGCAGACCGGTATTCCTGGTTGGGTAAGGGGGTCAATCCCCACCTTTTGTATTCCTCCCTGTTGTGCCTAATTGGGGGTTATTCTCTGATTTTGTTTTAGAATACTAAAGAAGTCCCTAGGAAAGCAACTGCTAAAATTAAAGGAAGAGTGTGCCGTCTGCAAGAAAAAACTCGCCTCTTACTGGTCTAAAATGTTATGTCAGCATTGTGCTAATAAGGTGGTAGAGGAGGAATCCCCATAATTACTTCAGAGCATCAAAAGAGATAGTCAAATCTAAGGTCTCTGATTCTATCAAAATGTTTAAGAATCGCCTACCTTCCTCAGCCACGGGCAAGCAAGGTCATTCTAATATCATATCTGATAGTGAATCTTCCGAGGAGAATGAGCAAGGAAAGATCCTAGATAGTTCAAGCTCTTCCTTGGATGAAGTTTCCTCGGGCAGACCTTTTATTCTCCCCGAGGATATGGATTCCTTACACAAAGCTATTAGAACCACGATGAAGGTGGATGAATCCAGAGAACAAAAGTCTGGTTAAGATATAATGTTGGGCATCTGGGTCACAAAGGATCTGTAGTTTTTCCGTTAAATGAAAATTTAAAACATTTAATTCAGAAAGAATGGAAGAAACCGGATAAGAAGTTTTTTATTCCCAGAAGTGTAAAGAGAAATTTTTTTTTGATGAAGGCGAGTCGTCCTGTTGGGACAGGCCTCCTAAACTAGATGCCCCTATTGTGAAAATCTCAAATAGATCTGCTTTGCCTTTTGAGGATCTTGGCGTTTTTAAAAGACCCGATGGATAGACGGTCTGAGCTGTACCTTAAAAAAAATTTGGGAGGCCTCTACTCAGGCCTTTAAAGGGCTTCTGTCACCCCATTAAACCGTTTTTTTTTTCTTTACTAATAATCCCTACACTGCGATCTCATCATACATAAGCTAATTAATGATTTTCGTTTAGTAGAATATGTTAAAAATCGATTTTTGAAATATGTAAATTACCTTGCTACCAGCAAGTAGGGCGGCTACTTGCTGGTAGCAGCCGCAATCTCCGATGGTAATGACGCCCCCTCTGCTTGTTGATTGACAGGGCCAGCGGACGGGATCTTTCTATGCTGGCACTGCCTGTTTCGATTCAATATCTGGCGCCTGCGCCGCGGCCGTACCTCTCTTCAATCTGCGCAGGCGCACTGAGAGGCGGCCGCTCGCTCCGCAATGCGCCTGCGCCGGGTGTAGATGTCACGTCAGGCTATTGAGGATGGAGCGGCCGAGCGAGTGGCCGCCTCTCAGTGCGCCTGCGCAGATTAAAGAGAGGTACGGCTGCGGCGCAGGCGCCAGATATTGAATCAAAACAGGCAGGGCCAGCAGAGAAAGATCCCGTCCGCTGGCCCTGTCAATCAACAAGCAGAGGGGGCGTCATTACCATCGGAGAATGCGGCTGCTACCAGCAAGTAGCCGCCCTACTTGCTGGTAGCAAGGTAATTTACATATTTCAAAAATCGATTTTTAACAAATTCTACTGAACGAAAATCATTAATTAGCTTATGTATGATGAGATCGCAGTGTAGGGATTATTAGTAAAGAAAGAAAAAAAAAAAACGGTTTAATGGGGTGACAGAAGCCCTTTAAGCCTAATATAGCCACTACCTCCACTGCCAGGTCATTGAAATTGTGGCTTCAGGATTTTAGAATCCCACATCCAGAATAAGACCTCTAGGGACCAGCTCCTATCTTTTTTTCCCACTATACATAAAGCGGTGGACTTTATTTTAGATGCATCGGCCGATGCATTAAGATTAAATGCCAGATCTTCTACTCTTTCCAATTCAGCTACAAGAGCGATTTGGCTGAAAGGATGGTCTGGGGACACAAGTTCGAAAACAACTTTGTTCTATCCCATGTCAGGGAGAATTTCTGTTCGGTTTAGTTCTGAATGACCTCTTGGAAAAAGCCTCTGATAATAAGATGGTTTTTCCCGTATGTAATCTTCTAGGAAGCAGCAGTTTTTTTAAAAAAATGAGAAGTTTCGATAAATCAAATAAAAAGCAAAACAGGTGGCGAGAAAACAAGGGTAGAAGGGATAGAGGTTCCCTCTTTAATTCCCAGTCCTCTTCAGGCCCCAAGTCTAGTCAACAATGACTGTTACTGTCCTGTTGGGGAAAGACTATCTCTATTTTCTCAGGCTTGGGGGAAAATTTCTGCAAGCCCCTGGATAAATGGTATTGTGAAAGACTGTTTTCGTCTAGAGTTTATCTCTCCCCCACCGGAAAGGCTAAAAGTTACAAGCTTGACTCAAAATTCAGCAAAAGACCTAGCACTAAAGGAGGAAGTGTTTTCCCTTTTAAAGAAAAATTTCCTAGTTCCCAGACTCAAAAAAAAGTTTTATTCTCCCCTTTTTCTCGTACCCAAGCCGGACAGTTCCTTCTGAATAATCATAAATCTGAAAGACGTAAAGGGATTCTGTCACCTCTTTTTACCCTATAGAGATGCGGACATGCACGTCTAGATCGCCGCTAGCATGCCCGCAATATTCTTGTCCCATAGCTCTGTGTGGTTTTATTGAGTGTAAAAAATGATTTTATATATATGTAAATCAGCCTGGTAAGGAGACCAAGGGGCTGTACTAACCGTTCTGGAGCCCAGCACCGCCTGTATCCAGGAATCTCCTCCTTGCTCAGAAAGTCAGATCGCCGTAATCTCGCAATGCGCAGTTCCTTCCCTAAGGCTGATGCCAGCACAGGGAAGGAACACTATGCCGGCACTGCGCATGCGCGAGATTATGGCGATCTGACTTTCTGAGCATGGAGGAGATTTGTGGAGACATGCTAGCGGCGATCTAGCCTTGCATGTCCGCAACTCTATATGGTAAAAAGAGGTGACAGAATCTCTTTAAATCAATACCTCGTCTACAAAGAATTCAGAATGGAGTCTGTACAGTCGGCAATAAAGCATCTCTTCAAGGACTGTGTAATGGCCACCTTAGACATAAAGGACGCTGTCATGTCCCTATTCATGCCGATTTCCAGAAATACCTCAGAGTAGCTGTATCTATGGAAGGTCAGGTGTATCATCTACAGTACAGAGCTCTTACATTTGGAATTTCCCAGGCTCCAAGGCTTTTTGCAAAGTTAATGGCAGAGGCCATGGCCCACATAAGGGGAAAAAGACATTCTCGTTATACCTTACTTAGATGACCTCCTGATAGTAGCAGAATCTGTCGTCTGCTGGAAGTGGTAAACATTTTAATAAATCTCGGATGGCAGATAAACTGGGAAAAATCCAACCTAACCCCTTCCCAACAATGTGTCTTTCTAGGTTTTATCCTAGATTCAGTAAATCTACGGTGCATCCTCCCTCAGCACAAAATAGACAGTTTAAAAGAAGACGTGCGAGTCTTGATGGCCTCAAAAAAATCGAACTATCGGGCAAGGGATGGCAGTTCTTGGCAGAATGACCTCCACAATACCAGCAGTAGGTTGGTCCCTGTTACGCTCCAAGACGCTTCAGTGGCAGATCCTAAAAGAATGGCAAGGATCATTGTTCCCGCTGGATACCCCTCTTCCTCTCACCCCACAGGTGATACAGTCCTTAAACTGGTCGCTACAGCCTTTAAATCTGTCTGAGGGCTTCCCCTGGATTCTGCAAGTAACCATATCCACAGATGCCAGTCCAACCGGATGGGGGGCCTTCTGTCAGTGTGGGGGTACTGCAGGGAGTTTGGAGTCTGACAGCCAGTATTCCCAAAATACCAGAGAACTAAGAGCGGTTCTGCTAGCCTTAAGAGCTTTTCTGCCCAGATTAAAGGGAATAGGAGTAAAGATATTATCTGACAATGCTATGGTGGTCTCCTACCTAAACAGACAAGGTCAGAGCGTCTTATGTCCTTAATCACTGAAATTTTCTATTTAATAATTCCTTTCATTCCTTTTATCAAAGCGGTACACCTGAAAGGAACAGAAAACTAAGTCTCAGATTACCTAAGCAGAAACCATTTGGATCAAGGAGAATGGTGCCTGAATCAGGAGGTCTTCTACCAGATAGTTCAACTTTTGGGGTCATCCTCAGATAGACTTTTCTCTGAATCCAAGAGATTCTCTCAGGGATAGACGCCTTCTCCCTTCCTTGGCCTGATCAACTTCTGTATGCCTTTCCTCCTCTGAGACTTCTTCCAAGGGTATTGCAGAAACTGAGGTAGGAACAGACGAAGCTCTTTCTAATTGCACCCTTCTGGCCGAGAAGGACCTGGTTCTCTTGGCTAAGAAACCTATCCCTGACAGATCCTTGGATTCTTTCGGACAGGCAGGATCTGTTAGACAGGTCCCTGGAATATCATCCAGAAGTAAAGAACCTTCACTTGGCAGCTTGGCATTTGAGGGGGAAATATTAGAACGTAGAGGTCTATCCAAAGAGGTCATTTCCACCCTTTTATCTTGTCGTAAGGGGGTAACCTCCACTATTTATCTCAGAGTATGGAAGACTCCCAAAACCATCCCAAGCCACCAGCAGTGTGTTTCTCATGATGCCTTTCTTCCTGAAGGCAGATGCGGCAAAAGTACTGAAAACTGTGTTTTATCCCCTGCCCGGCGTGCTTTTCCACACATGCTTGAAGTCAAGGAGGCAGAAGTCATGGTAACCACGCCCCCTTCCCTGACCCTTCTCTGTGACTGACAGCGCTTATGCAGAGGGTTTGGCAAAGCCAGCCGAACTGCCAGCTGTCAGTCACAGTGAAGGGGCAGGGAAGGGGACGTGCTTACCGTGACTTGAAGCAAGGAGGCTGCTGTCTCCTTGACTTCAATCATGTGTGGAGAAGCGCGCTGGGCAGGGGATAAAACAATGTTTTCAGTACTTTTGCTGCATCTGACTTCAGAAAGAAAGGCATCATTAGAAACATACTGCTGGCGACTTGGGATGGTTTTGGGAGGTGACCGGTTCCCTTTAAGGTTTTCGGGGACTCCCGTTGATCCTTTGAGTCCTCCCCCTATGCCTAAGGTTCTGGAATTCCTTCAAGAAGGCCACACTAAAAACATTAGGCTTAGCACTCTTAATTAAGGTACAGGTCTCTGCTTTGAGTGCCTTTTTTGATTGCCCTATTGCCAATAATCCTTGGATTAGGAGATTTTTTTTACGGCAGTTAGTAGGATAAGGCCTGTAATCAGGTCTTCTTTTCCCCCCCCCCGTGGGATCTGAATTTAGACCTGTCTAGGTTGATGGGGCCTCCATTTGAACCACTACAGGATTTACCCATTAAAATATTATCTTTTAAAACTGCCTTCTTGGTGGCCATCACCTCAGCTAGAAGGGTGGGGGAGATTTCTGCATTTTCAGCTTCCCCTCCCTATACTAACCTCTTGGAGGATAGGGTGCTTATTAAGGGTCCAGTCACATGTCCGTAACTTGGGTCTGCATTAGTTCCGTAATTTGCGGACCTATTCACTTTCAATGGGGCAGGAACGGATGCAAATCCGCATTTTCGGGATCCGCATCTGTTTTTTCAGGATCCGCAATTCTGTTTCTAATAAAAATAGAACGTGTCCTATTCTTGTCTGCAGTTGCAGACCAGAAAAGGCATTTTCTATTCGTGTCTGTGATGTGCGGATCCGCAAAACACTTATGGACGTGTGAATGGACCATAAACCAGACCCAGCATTTCTGCCTAAAGTGCATATTGTTCTCCCATCTTTGTGTCAATCCCCTAAGAATGAGAAAGAAAAGAAACTGCATTGTCTAGATGTCAAAAGATGCCTGTCACATTATTTGAATGTCACCAGTCAGTGGAGAAAATCCTCTAGACTGTTCGTACAGATTTGTAGGGCTGCCACATAGAAGTCTCCAAGTACCTTTTTCCGTCACTACAAGTTAGATTTAGACTCTAATGATCGTCTTTCCTTCGGAAGGAAGGTATTACAAGCGGTAGTCCCCCCCCCCCCCCTTTTCCTAAGCTAGTTCTATTCTAGTCGTCTCTCAAGGGTGCTGTCATGGGCGTAGGGGAGATTCAGGATTACTTACCAGTAATCGTTTTTCCATGAGCCCATGACAGCACCCGGGATTTATTCCTGCCCTATATTTGTTTGTTTCATAAACTTGAAATACTTATGTAAATATACCAAAAAATTATAAAAAAATAATATATAAAAAAAATAAAAATTAGGACAAGTTCTCGCAGATTAACTGGGGCTATAGGGGTAGAGCCCCTCTTTATGAGCTCTCCACGTATGTTCCTGTCCTGATGATGGAGGCGGTCTCTCAAGGGTGCGGTCATGGGCTCATGGAAAAACTATTACCAGTAAGTAATCCTGAATTTCTCAATAACTGCGGCAGGCACTGAAATGGCACTAATATAGTTATGTTCAGCTGACATTAACACATCGCTAATGTCAGCCAGCTTAATACCCATTTTTCAGGTGACAGAAACCCTTTAAAATGGCCTTCCGTCTAGTAATAACCTCTGCTAGATGGGTTTCTGAGATTCAAGTGTTTTCTGCTTTCCCTCCCTATACCACTTTTTTGGAGGATAAAGTTATCATTAGACCAATTCCATCTTTCCAGCCGAAGGTGGTCTCAGATTTTCACAGAAATCAGGATGTGGTTCTTCTCTCCTTTTGCCCAAATCCAGCTAATCCGTCAGATTTTTTTTTTCATTGCCTAGGTGTTAGGAGGTGCTTTTTTTACATAGATTCCACTTCTCTTTGGAGGATAGATGAAAATCTCCTAATCCAGTTTCAGGGAAAGTATAGGGGCCCCAAGGTTTCCACTAGTGTTATTGCTAGATAGGTAAAGAATGCTATTTCTCTTGCCTATTCTTCCCTTAGTCTGCTCCCTCCAAGAGACCCCCCCCCACAAATTTTTGTCTGGTTTTATAGTTTTCTCGCATGGGTGCCGTCATGGGTGAGGGGGAAACAATAATTGATTTTACCAGTAATTATTCTTGAAACCCATGACAGCACCCCAAAAAAGTCAATATATCTAGATAGAGCCTCTTTTCCTTGGAAATTTGGAGGAACTACAGGATGGAGTCTCCTCTTTCCACAATTCATGTTGTGTTCTGTCCTTTAATCCTTCTTGCTTGGTGGTTGGCATGCCTCCGGAGTTTGATTTATTATAATCACTGAGGTGTGTGGTGGTGGGGGTGGGGGGGTGAACCATTTTATCTCTTTAGATTTCCTGTCCCGGATGGGAGGACCTAGTCGCATGGGTGTCAAAAGCATTTGCTTTATATACCCGACAGTCCCAAGAAAAACAATTACCAGTAAGAGCAATTATTGTTTTCCGGTATTGAGATCAGTCATAGGGTTTCAATACCGGAAAAAAACACTTCTGTTTTGTCCCTATTCTTTGTCAATGGAGACAAAACGTAACTGAACAGAATGGAATACTCCAAAATGCATTCTGTTCCGTTCTCATACCAGAGAGCAAACCGCAGCATACTGCTGTTTGCTTTCCGTCCTGGGGTGTGGAGCAAGACGGATCTGTCATGACCCACAATGCAAGTAAATGGGGACAGATCTGTTTTCTCTGACGCAATAGAAAACTGATCCGTCCCCCCTTGACTTTTAATGGTGTTCATGACTGATCTGTCTTGCTATGTTACAGATAATACAACCAGATCCGTTCATAACGGATGCAGATGATTGTATTATCAGTAACAGAAACGTTTTTGCTGAACCCTGCCGGATCCAGTAAGAAAACTAGTGTTCAAGTAGCCTAAGCTCTAGTGCTGTTTGTTGCATTCTGGCGCCCTTTAAGTTGTATTGGCACATAAAGGGGATGGCCACTTTCTGTTTCTGTATGACTATATTTCGCACTTGAGGGGTCATTGAGGCCGGGTACCACCCGCCGCCCACCTTTGTATTAAGGGGTTAATTATATTCATTGGTGGTGCAGTGGCTACAGACCCTCCTTTTCAGTGCTATTTTCACTGGTGGCCAGCGGCAGCCGCGTCGCAGTGGGGAGGGAGGGACTGCCTCCTTCTCCACTGTGCCCGCTCAGAAGAACATGGTGCGCACCTATGTCGGCACGTGCCATGTTCTCTAACAGGTACTAGGCTGCAACCCTAGTACAGATCAGTTTACTGCAGTTACCTGCGTATCTGTCATTCTGATCCTGCCTGTAATGATATCACCTCTGTGTATAGATATGACAGAATCCTCCATTCACAATAGATGATTGTCACATCTTATCTATTCTTTCCTTGTACAATGACTTCTGCATCGGTCACAGAGCATGCCCAGAATACTCTCCCATAGAAGCCAATGAGGTTACAATTTTTTAATATGCTGTTAAGAACAGCTCAGGCAAGATGGCCACCCCCATAATCATGTGCAGGAAATAGAATAAAGATCTGCAATCAGAAAATAAAAACAGATCACCAAAAAAGGATATTTGCTATTATCTGTATTTTACTGGCAGAGTTTCGGTGACACATTTCTTTTAAAGGGAACCTGTCATCAGCTTTATGGTGACCTCACTGAGGGAAGTATAAAATAGTGACAGAAATGCTGATCTCAGCAATGTGTCACTCATGAGCTAAAAGGAAGTGGTTGCTGAGAACCATCATCATAATCATTGCAGCCCAGGCCTTGAAAAGAGTCAAATCTACCTGAGAAGAGTCCTGGTTATTCAGGATCTCCTGCACTCTCACCCACCTGCTGATGATTGGCAGTTCTCTCCTAGAGAGAAAGGGAGAAAACTAGGTAGAAGACTGTCATCAGCAGGTGGCAGGGAGAGCAGGAATTTATGAATAACCATGACTTTTCTCAGGTGTCCGGGACTCTTTTCCAGGCCCAGTCTGCAATGATTGTGATGTTGGTTCTCGGCAACCACTTACTTTTACCTTTTAAATGACAGACCGCTGAAATCAACTCGCCTGTCTCTACTTTATGCTGCCCATACTAACGGCAGCATAAAGTTGATCACAGGTTCCCTTTAAGCAAAATTCTTATCAAACTGATGAGAACTTTTGCTGTGAGTGTTTGAGATGTTTGAAAAGTAAAGATCAGGACCACCGTTTTCTAACGGATTCACTGACGATCAGAAAGCAGCAGTCTGCAGATACACTGAAATTGCCCCCAGTTGTCTCTATAGCCTTTAGCTTTATTTTAATTATGTAAATTTAACAGTTTAGTTTTTTTGCTCTGTAATTCTTGTATAGTGAAGCATGACAAACATCCTGAAATATCTTACACTAAATAAATCTTGCAGGGGAGAGCGAGAAAACTGACGAGGATGGCAAGGAGCTTCTGGGCCTTGATAATTTTTTAGCAAAGCACACAAGTGAGGACAATGCGTCTTTTGAACAGATAATGGAGGTGGCAAAAGAGAAGGAGCGAGCGAAGAATGCCTGGCTTTACGAAGCAGAGGAAGAGTACAAACAGGTAGAGAGAATTCTGTATGCGAATACGTTCATGTACCTAATGCTGAGACCCACCTCCAAGCTCTTGGTGTGTACACTATATGTTGGCTAGATGGACAGATTGTGGAAGAAATTTGCGCCACTTTTACCAACCTAAATAAATCACAGACATTAAAGAAGCACTCTTCTTACCAGTGGCTGTATTTGTAAGTTATAACCTCCCTTCTGATCCTCAGCTGTGTCATGTGACCAGGACTCAGACTTACCAACTGACACAGGACAGGAAGTCAGTTACTTCTCTATTCCTATGAGACTGACATTGAGGCTCCAATAGGAATACATAGAGAAACTGAATTAATGTCCACACATAAGATGCTTTGTTATTTGGAGAGTCTGAGTTTTGGTCACAGGACACAACTGTGGATCAGAAGGGAGAAGGTAACTCACAAATTCAGACACTGGTAGGTAAGAAAATTACTTTCACTACAGTTTATCATGTACCTTTCTAACAGGTCAGAGAATAAAAACATTTGTGGGAGTGCTCCTTTAATGCACATCATGTTTCTGCTAAAATTTGCAACATTTTCTTTTTTTTCCTCTTTCCATTTTTTCATAAGTGGGCTGCGTTAGGTGGGATGAACCAACAAGTTTTTATTTTTTGTTCACAAATACGCACCTGCCATTATCAGGCACAGATGTCGTTTGCTGTCTTTAGGACAGTCCAGGATGCTCCAAATGTATAATTTATTAGCTTATTCATTTTTGTCCCTCTCCAGCGGCTTCAAGAAAACCTTGTCCTCCCCTCCCTTGAGAAGCAAGCTATTCAGAATGTCAAAGCCGGCCTAGATACCTGGGAGTACAAAACCCACAACTCGCTCATGTACTATCCTGAAGGTATGTATTGCAAACATGGGCAAACCGTGGCCAAATAGCTGGTTACCTGTAGTACTGTGGCAGTGTAAAATGTTAAACACGACCCTGTACAGACATATGGGGGTCATTTATCAAACTGGTGTAAAGTAGAACTGGCTTAGTTGCCCCTAGCAACCAATCAGATTCCACCTTTCATTTTTCAAAGGAGCTGTGAAAAATAAAAGGTGGAATCTGATTGGTTGCTAGGGGCAACTAAGCCAGTTCTACTTTCCATTGGCTTGATAAATGACCCCAATAGTACACATTATTCATTGAGCGAAATGATTGGATAGGAAAACTCCATTCTAGTTTACTATTCATTGTGCACACCACTTTTTACATGTGATTCTTTACTCCACCAGTGAGCTTTCCATCCAGATGCATTTCGTTTTGCAGACAGCATCCGGACTGAACCCTGACCCATTAATTTCATTGGCTGTATTCACGTGAGCATTGTTTTGCACTGACCATCTTTCAAGAAAATTTGCAGTATGTTCTGTCTTTATCAGTTTTTCTTGCCGGACTGGTCCATTCAAGTTAGTGGGTCAGTGACAAAAACGGACAGCATCCAAATGCAGTCCATTTTTCACTGATGGTTGCTAGGAAATGCTGTGGGTAATAATTCAGTTTTTCTTCACACGTGGGAAAAATTGATGTTATATGGATACACTAACACTATTGCAGACAGAGAGGACACCCCCCTGAGCTTTCAGCTTGATATAAATCTAGCAGAGCAATGAATGGGGAGATCTCTGGATCCATGTGAGGTACAGGGCTGGTTCTAGCTTTGTTAGAAAGAGATTGTCATGTACTATATGATGTCTGATTTTCATTTTTTACGTTACTAGTGGGATAACCCCTTTAAGCCAGATTTACATGGGAACTTTATCATTCCCAATAATTGGCCCATGTAAAGGTGCCGCAGATCACCCAGTGAAGAAGCAAAATGCTTGTTCATTGGAAAGAATCATTTATGCTGCGCATTAAATCTTTTTTTTTCCATTGCGCCCCATGACAGCACCTGTGAGAGATCCTCCCCCCTCCGGACAGGAAACAGGAACTTCCCAGATCCTTAAATTGGTCCATTGCCTTCCGCCACTCAGTTCTTTCCTGTTTCCTGTCCAGGGACAGGAGGATTTCCTTCCAGGTCTATCCTTGGGCTGCAGGACCTCTAGGGTTAAATTGAGAGACCTAGTGGAGGTACCTGTCGGCGTAAGTCTCCACTATGAGCCGCTGAGAAGCCCGGTGTTTCTTTCTTCCTTTCAGCCATGGGGGGATGCCTGTAGCTGCCTCGGATCCCTGCCTAGCCGGCGAAGCTGCGGCGTGAGGGGGGGAGGTAATTCTTCTCCTCTCATGGAGGCAGGCCGAGTCGGAGCGTGCGTGTTGTGCCGGAAGTGACGCGTGCGTTCCACCGGCCGGAAGGGGAGGAGCGAACATTGCGGGCGTTGCGCGGCCCATTTGGAAAGGAAACGTCGGCCAGCCATCATGGAGGGTTATAGCAGCAGGCAATACCGACCGGACGGCTAGATCTGCCCTCCATTTGCCCCCTTGTGCAGACATCATGCAGGATGAAGGGGAAGGACAACTGCACGTTGAAAAGCAGGAGCAGCCTTCGGAAACCAGCACGGTACTCCTGGGGTAAGAGGGGTTAACCCCCGCCATCTCCCTTAGGGGAGTTGTGATTATGGCAGTGTTAGACTGATTAGGCTATTTTCTTATATGCAGGTTAAAGAAGCCCCTAGAAAGGCCACACATAAAACAAGATTTAAGGAATGTGGAATTTGCAAACGGAAGTTGGCCCCATCTTACCCCAAAACATGTTGCCAACCATGTCTGGATAATTTAGTGGCGGACGAGTCGCCATCTTTATTGCAGAGTATCCAGGAGTTAGTTAAAAATGAAGTTCGTTCTTCTGTGGAAGAACTTAAAAAATCCATTCCTAGCTCATCCAGACATAGGAAGGTTAAGACGGTAGTGAAGGATACTATTCAGTCTGATTCGGAGGTAGGCGCCATTGCAGATTCAGATTCTTCTTCTGAGGATTTGACAGGGAAGCTGTTGTTCAGAGCAGAAGATACGGATCTATTATTAAAAGCGGTTAGATCCACGATGGAGCTGGAGGAAGAAAAGGCATCCAGGTCTAGACCAGAACTTATGTTTGAGAGCCTAAAGCCCAAAAAGTGTAGGGTGTTCCCCATTCAGGACTGTATCAAAGACTTAATTAAACGTGAATGGGAGAAGCCTGACAAAAAGTTATTTATTCCCAGAGCGGTCAAGAGAAAATATCTCTTTGACGATCAGGAAGTGTCAGCCTGGCAGGAGGTTCCGAGAGTATACACCCCTGTAGCGAAGGTTAATAAAAAAGTCCGCTCTCCCGTTTGAAGATTTAGGATCCCTTAAAGATCCCATGGACAAAAGGGCTGATGCATACTTAAGGAAGAATTGGGAGGCATCCACTTCTGCCTTTAAGCCAAATATAGCAACTACTTCGGTAGCGAGGTCATTAAAGGTCTGGCTGGAGGAACTGGAGTCTCATATAGAAAACAAGACACCTAGGAATCAGCTTCTGGAGGCTATACCAACAATGTCCAGTGCAGTGGACTTTATCTCCGATGCCTCCGCGGATGCGTTGAGGCTTTCCGCTAGAGCGGCCTGCACTGTCCAACTCAGCCAGAAGGTCCTTTATGGTTGAAGGGGTGGAAGGGCGATGTGGCTTCGAAGTCTAAACTTTGTGCCCTCCCTTGCCAGGGAAATCTTTTGTTTGGGTCGGCCCTAGACGATATATTCTAGATAAGGCTTCCAATAAGAAAAAAGGATTTCTAGCACGGTCCTTTCCTAGGCAAGGGAAGCCATTTCGGAATAATGAGAGAAGGAAAAGTTTCGGGGATCAGAAGAAAAAAAAGGGAATGGAGATCCGATAAATCAAAAAGTGTGCTGTTTAAACCCAGACCTCAAACTTCTAGTTCCACTCAACAATGACGCCAGGCCCCAGGTAGGCGGTCGTCTTTCTTTGTTTTCTCCAGCCTGGCGAAATATTACCGCAAGCGCCTGGGTAAGGGGTAATATAGAGGAGGGCTACCGCCTAGACTTCAAAAGGTTACCACCCAGGACATTCAAAATGACTTCTCTAAACCAAAATTCTCCAAAACAGGCGGCACTTTTCGAAGAAATAAACAGCCTCCTGAAAAAGGCAGTCCTTGTTCCAGTCCCAAAAAACAAACAAGGGGAAGGTTTTTATTCAACCCTATTTCTGGTTCCCAAGCCCAACGGTTCGTTCAGACTGATAATAAATTTGAAAGGTCTCAACCAATATCTGTCCTACCAGAAATTCAGGATGGAATCCATCTGTTCCCCAACTGCGTCATGGCCTTAATAGATATAAAAGATGCCTACTATCATGTGCCTATTCATCCATTGTCTCAGAATGAGGATGGGAGAAGCAATCGTCCATTTACAGTTCAGAGCACTTCCCTTCGGGGTATCTCAGGCGCCGAGGCTCTTCACAAAGCTAATGGCGGAAATAAGAAGGTCAGACGTCATTATAATTTCATACCTGGACGACCTTCTCTTGGTAGGGCAGTCCCCAGAACTATTGAGATCTCAGATGCAGAAGGTCCTGGAGATCCTGATGAGCCTGGGCTGGTTAATAAATTGGGACAAATCGTCCCTGATTCCAACCTCCAAATGCGTTTTTTCTAGGTATTCTATTAGATTCTCGGACACAGAAATCTCATCTTCCGGCAGACAAGAAGAAAGTTATTCAGCAGAAGATCAGGTCTTTCAGCAAAACCATGGAAGTTTCCTTAAGAAAAGCAATGTCTATTCTGGGTCTGATGACGGCTTGTATTCCTGCTGTGAGGTGGGCCCAATTCAGGTCCAGAATACTTCAGTGGCACATTTTGACCAAATGGGACGGGAGGTTGTTGTCCCTGGATCGCAAGATCGTAATCCGGGGGTCAGTAACCCGGTCCCTAGCCTGGTGGCTAAATATTCAGAACCTCAGTCAGGGAGTAGAGTGGTTGAGGCACGACCCCTTAATAATGACCACTGACGCAAGCCCTTGGGGATGGGGGGCCCATTCAGTTTTAGTTTTTTTCCAAGGCCCTTGGTCAAAATCCCAGAGTGCTCAGTCCCAAAATGCCAGGGAATTAAGGGCAGTCCTATGTGCGTTAAAGGAAAGTCTCCCATGTTTGCCTCAACGACATGTCAGGATCTTATCCGACAACGCTTCAGTGGTAGCCTACATAAACAAGCAAGGGGGAACAAGATCCCCTCAACTAATGCAGCTAGCATCCAGGATCTTCTTACTAATACAGGGGAAAGCTCTTTCTCTTTCAGCAGTTCATTTGAAGGGCTCAGAGAATCACCAGGCGGACTTTCTTAGCACTCTAGGGCTGCAGCTAACGATTATTTGAATAATCGATTAGTTGCCGATTAATTTCTACGATTAATCGATTAATCGGGAAAAACGCCAAAATTACAAAACAGAGAGGTTTATATGATCTTACTTGAAAAATGATGTTCAAAGGCCATATTAAAACAAATTGTGGACGACACTATTATGGGGGATCTGTGGACGACACTATTATGGGGGATCTGTGGACGACACTATTATGGGGGATCTGTGGACGACACTATTATGGGGGATCTGTGGACGGCGCAGTTATGGAGAGGGGGATCTGTGGACGGCGTAGTTATGGAGAGGGGGATCTGTGGACGGCGTAGTTATGGAGAGGGGGATCTGTGGACGGCGTAGTTATGGAGAGGGGGATCTGTGGACGGCGTAGTTATGGAGAGGGGGATCTGTGGACGGCGTAGTTATGGAGAGGGGGATCTGTGGACGGCGCTGTTATGGAGAGGGGGATCTGTGGACGGCGCTGTTATGGAGAGGGGGATCTGTGGACGGCGCTGTTATGGAGAGGGGGAACTGTGGGTGGCGCTGTTATGGAGAGGGGGATCTGTGGATGGCGCAGTTATGGAGAGGGGGATCTGTGGGTGGCGCAGTTATGGAGAGGGGGATCTGTGGGTGGCGCAGTTATGGAGAGGGGGATCTGTGGGTGGCGCAGTTATGGAGAGGGGGATCTGTGGGTGGCGCAGTTATGGAGAGGGGGATCTGTGGGTGGCGCTGTTATGGAGAGGGGGATATGTGCACTGTTATGGGCATAACAGTGCACAGATCCCTTTCCTCATAACAGTGCACAGATCCCCCTTCCCATAGCAGTGCCATACACAGACCCCCCCCTCCTCCCCATAGCAGTGCTATACACAGACCCCCCTCCCCATAGCAGTGCCATAGACAGATCCTCCCCCCTCCCCATAGCAGTGCTATACACAGACCCCCCTCCCCATAGCAGTGCCATAGACAGATCCTCCCCCCTCCCCATAACAGCCCCGGCCCCGATGCTTATAAGTCGGACTAATCACCGCATCTTTATTTTACCTTTTTACAATGACGCTCCTGTAACAGCCAGGCAGAGCGGACGGCGGCGTAACGTCACTCACTCACGTGACGCACCTGCTCCGCCCACTTCATGAATGAAGGAGGCGGAGCAGGCGTGTCACGTGAGTGAGTGACGTTACGCCGCCGTCCGCTCTGCCTGGCTGTTACAGGAGCGTCATTGTAAAAAGGTAAAATAAAGATGCAGCGCCCGCCCGCATAGCAACGAATCGGCGATTATTCGATAACTGGATTCGTCGACAACGAATCCAGTTATCGAATATAATCGATTACATCGATTAATCGTTGCAGCCCTAAGTCACAGATTCAGTCAAGCCAATTGGTGTCTGAACCAGGAATTTTTTTCATCAAATAGAGGCCCTATGGGGATGTCCCACGATAGATCTTTTTGCTTCGGCGGAGAACAGGAAGTGCGAAAGGTTCTTTTCTCTGAGCAGGAAGGATCAGTCGATGGGCACAGATGCTCTCACAGCCATGGGGGAAAGGCCTAGTCTATGCTTTCCCTCCCATCAGCCTATTGCCTAGAGTGATCCAGAAGATCAGGGGGGAGCAAGCAACAGTAATTCTAATAGCACCGTTTTGGCCGAGAAGAGTCTGGTTTGCCTGGTTGAGGAGGCTGTCAATAGCCGACCCCTGGATACTTCCGGAAAGACAGGATCTATTATATCAGGGCCCTCTACATCATCCGGAAGTCAAGAACCTCCATCTGACGGCATGGATTTTGAGAGGACATTCTTCAGGTCTAAGGGCCTATCAGAACAAGTCATTGGGACTCTTCTAGCTAGTAGGAAAAAAGTCACCTCCGAGATTTATCTCTGGGTATGGAAGACCTTCCTCCGGTTTGCAGGGCCAGGCCTCGATTTGAGCTCGCCCAACATTATGTTAATTTTAGATTTTTTACAGGAAGGCCTTAACAAAAAGCTTAAGCCTAGCACTCTCAGGGTCCAGGTCTCAGCACTCAGTGTCCTATTTGATTTTAGATTGGCCACTTATCCTTGGGTCAAAAGGTTCATTAAGGGGTCCTCTAGACTATGTTCTATAGTTAAATCTAAATCAGCCCCATGGGACCTTAACCTGGTCCTGTCCGCTCTAACCAAGGCTCCGTTCGAGCCTCTTGGGGACATCCCCTTAAAGATGCTGTCATATAAGACTATTTTTAGTGGCCAATACATCTGCTAGACAAGTAGGTGAACTATCTGCTTTATCATCTTCCCCTCTATATACTCAGATTCTGGAGGATAGAATTGTATTCAGACCGGATCCTGCATTCCTGCCCAAAGTAGTGTCTGTATTCTATAGATCTCAGGAAATAGTTCTCCCTTCCTTTTGTCAGGACCCAAAGAATGAAGGGGGAAAAGCTTTTCATACTTTAGACATCAGAAGGTGTGTCTGTGCTTATTTAGAGTCTACGAAGGGCTTTAGAAAAACCCTGCAACTCTTTGTGCAGTTTCAGGGTCAGAATAGGGGTTCGAAAGTTGTGAGCCGTACCTTAGCCAGTTGGATCAAAAGAGTGATAGGTCTGGCATATTCTCAATCAGATTGTCAGGTCCCTTCAGATTTTTCAGCTCATTCCACTAGGGCAGTGGCCTCTTCCTGGGCAGAAAAAGGGTGCGCTACTATTGATCAGATCTGTAGGGCAGCAACGTGGAGTTCCCCCTCTACGTTTTACAAGCACTATAGGTTAGACCTTTCATCTGTGCAGGATATGTCTTTTGGGAGAAAGGTGCTGCAGGCTGTAGTCCCTCCCTAATGGTTATCTAGTCTAGTCTCTCACAGGTGCTGTCATTGGGCGTAATGGAAATACTTAAATTACTCTTACCGGTAATATGTTTTCCATGAGCCCATGACAGCACCTACATAATTCCCTCCCTATAAAAAAAAAATATATATATAGTAGGCAAATAAAAAAAAAAAGATTTTTTAATAATAAAAAAAATTAATATATATAATATATTATATACATAAAAGATGATGTAAAGGAGAAATCTATATTTTGTGCCAAAGAAGAGATATGCCTAGCATATATTTGGCGCAGTTTTTTTCTGGTTTGTTTTCTTTTTGTTGTGTTACTAGTTTCACTATATATAGGTGCATTGCTGGTCCCAGGAATCTTGTCAAGTACTGAGTGGCGGAAGGCAATGGACCAATTTAAGGATCTGGGAAGTTCCTGTTTCCTGTCCGGAGGGGGGAGGATCTCTCACAGGTGCTGTCATGGGCTCATGGAAAACATATTACCGGTAACAGTAATTTAAGTATTTTTGGGCAGCAGATTGAGCAGTAATTAGCTGTAGAGAAACAATGAAGGGGAGGTGTCGCTCGCTGGAGCACTACTGCCCTTTAAAACTGCTTAAAGGGGTTGTCTTCCTTCAGCAAGTGGCATCTGTTATGTAGATAAAGTTAATGCAAGGTACTTACTAATGTATTGTTGTCCATATTGCTTCCTTTGCTGGCTGGATTCATTTTTTCTATCACAATATACACTGCTCGTTTCCATGGTTATAACCACCCTGCAATCAGTGGCCACGCTTGCACACTATAAGAAAAAGCCTCAGGCTCTCTGGTGGCCGGGACCTTAGTAACAGACTTCCACCGACCTTATATAGATGGCCTGTCCTAAGAATTGGTCACCAATTTTTTCAGCTTACAAAGACATTTATAGTTTTGGATACTGATCCGTCAAAAGATGACCTGAGAAGTGCTGAATGGATTCACATTTATGGTACTTCCTGCTCGGAAAAATACATTTTTTTTTTTTTGCACGTTTTAAAACGCAATCTCATGTTGTTTTTTAAGTCAATGAGGGAGATTTATCAAAGTGGTGTAAAATAGAACTGGCTTAGTTGCCCATAGCAACCTATTAGATTCCACCTTTCACTTTTCACAGCTCCCTTGTAAAATGAAAGGTGGAATTGTTTGCTAGGGGCATCTAAGTCAGTTCTACTTTACTCTAGTTTGATAAATCTCCCCCAATGTCCTCACAATAGTTTTTCTTTCTAGGTGTACCAGACAATGATGCTATATTCAAAAAGCCTCGGGAGGTAGTCCATAAAAACACTCGTTTCCAGAAAGACCCCTTCAGTCAAGCCTTGAGTAAAACGCAGCTCCAACAGGCAGCCGCTCTGAACGCCCAGGTAAATTCTTCTTGTCGTGTCTCATCGTCTGCGCTTGCTTCTGTGCTTGTGAATACTCCCACTGACAGTCATGTGCTTTGCTTGTGTGCAGTACAAACAAGGGAAGGTTGGTCCAGATGGAAAGGAACTCATACCGCAAGAGTCTCCAAAAGTCAATGGCTTTGGATTTGTAGCTACCCCGTCTACTGCCCCAGGTTTGTACACAAATCTTGTGTCGTCCTATAGTTCTTGAATGTTCTGTTTTACAATCATTTTTTTTCATTTTTTTCCCCCATCACAGGAGTGGATGACTCTCCACTTATGACATGGGGTGAGGTTGAGAGCACTCCCTTTCGTTTGGATGGATCAGAGACGCCATATTTAGAGAAGACACCTGGGCCATCATTTAAGGTAATAACTTTGTCACTCAGTAAATGTTAGCTGCCCTCTATTTATTTCTGTGGGACTACCGACAATAGCCAGACGCTGGTTCAGCTATTCCCAGCAGTCCCATAAAAGTGAATGGAGTGGTGGCCGCACTTGCACTGTGCTCTCTTCGTTTATTTCTATGGGACTTCCGAAGAAAGCGGAGTGCTCTCTCAGCTATTTTTAGAACTCCCATAGAAGTGAATATAGAGCATGCTGCGCTTATACGGTGCACTCCATTCTAGAGATAGGTGGGGATCCCAGAGGTAGAGCCTGCACCTGTCTGACATTGGCATATGCTAGCAATATACCACTAATGGGTGAGATGGTACAAGCTCTTTAACAACTGAACTCTTGGTAGTCATCTGTTTCTGCCAAAATGTCATAGAAGTGGTCGAGAGCATGGTGTTTCCCTCTAAAAAAAAAAAAATCACTTGTGACAGATAAGAAAGGTAGTGGCCCTCAAATCTTTAAAATGTGGCATTGTGGATGCAGTCCCAACAGGACATGCAATGGCTGTTATTTGTGCAACCTGGACTGTTGCCTCAGTCACCGGGCAAAACTACTTCTAGAGTCCTGAGGGCTTAATAAGTCAGCTTGTAGAGTGTTTGTTCTATTGCTCTTGGTTTGAATTTATTGGACTTCCCTCTATGGCATCCATTTGCCCCTTAAGTGTAGTTATTGCTATGTAACATAGTTGATGATAAGGTTGGAAATAAAACTGCGGTCCTTCAAGTATAGCCTGTATTCCCACTCTGTTGATCGAGGGAAATAAAAATATCTCTGAGAGGTGCCATCTGACCTATATTAGGCAGACATGTTCCTAAGGGTAGCGGTCATATTAAAATAAGCAGTCGTGTGTATAAGAAACGCTATACCTGGCTATTATATGACTTTTAGTAGCATTCTTCAGTAGTTTCCCCTTTGCATGCTACATCTTTTAATTATCTGTTTTCCCTGAGCTCTGCTCCAAAGTGGCCAGAGACTAACTAGATGTCTCCCATACACAGTATACACATGTTCACATATAGAAAAGAGGAGATCCTACTCCCCTGTCTCTCGAAGGAGAGATGCTATGAATCCAGTACTGGAGTGAGAGAGAGAACACTGCCCGTCTTTGCAACTGCTCCCTCCATCTCCAACGGCTGTAAACCTCTATTTCTCGTCCCTAAAGACAGATTTTAGCAGTGACTTAAGAGTGAGTGATCAGTGCAGGAGAAAGGGGGGGGGAGGGGGAGGGGGAGACTGGAGTCTGATAAATAAATAAAGAAGCATTTGTTTGTAATGAGGTATATTACAAAGTGTCTTATCTCTGCTTGTAATATTTATTTATGGGAAAATTTGACACAGTGGATACTTTTGAAATCCTTTCATCGACCCTATTTTTTTATTTTTTTTAATAATGCCCCTGAACTTGCTCTACCAAAAATAAGAGTTCCCCTCCTCTGCTCCCTGCTGCTCTGTTGTAGTGATGAAGTTCTGTTCTGCAATGCCTCTGGTCCCTGGCCTGTCAACTTTCAGATGGGGTCACATGTGGTTCTGAAGTCAATCCCCAGCCTCTCTGGTGACAAGTCCCCAAGTTGCACATGACTCGGCAGTGAAACCAGCGATTGGCTTCAGTGGCGTCTGTGAACCCATCTGGAAGTTTACAAGCTGGGGATCAGAGGTTTTGCTGAACTGAGTGGCAGAGAAATGATGAGTAGTTTTTAGGATTTTAGGTGGATCCCATTTTGGGGCATAATTTAAAAGATATTAATGATGAACCACCCATTTAAGGGGTTTCTTGGAATTCAGAATACATGTCTGGTTTCTTTTAGAAGCATTGCCACACAACCGCCAATCGACAGGTTGTGTGTGGCATTACAGCTCAGCCATTTTTAATCCTGTACAAGGTTTGGACATTACATAGAATCCATGTTGAATATTGCCAGGGATCTGAGTCCATGGATATGACTGGTCTGTCTGCTTATTTGTATGACACCAGAAGATCATTGTTGGTCGGATTTACTCCAAAACTATAAAACCTTTTTTCAGACCTTTTTGATTAAAGTTTACAAACCATATTTCACTGTTTGTTTCAGATCCTGGAGCCTGGTCGTAGAGAACGATTGGGTCTGAAAATGGCAAATGAAGCTGCTGCAAAGAATAGAGCAAACAAGCAGGAAGCGTTAAGGAGAGTGACTGAGAACCTGGCCAAGTAAGTGCCGCCTGTTATTAAAATGGCTTTAGCCGTTCAGATTTTCATTGTCCTTTTCATTGTATTTTCATTCATTTTCAATGTTTTTTATTTTTCCACAGCTTGACACCTAAGGGACTCAGCCCGTCCATGTCTCCTGCTCTTCAGCGTTTGGTGAATAGGACGTCAAGCAAATACACAGATAAAGCTCTAAGGGCCAGCTACACCCCATCTCCTTCTCACACTGGCTCTCATGGCTATAAAACCCCAGGGGGCTCACGTCTGACGCCTACTGTTACCCCCACTCCAGGAGCTGCTTCACAAACTCCTACTGTACCTGATCCCACCTCCATAACCGATGATTTACTACATTTACCCAAACGAAGAAAAGCAGCCGATTACTTTTAAGCTGTGGGAAGGAAATTGCTATGCATGACTGTGTTAGGTGGGACCTTGTGACTATTGAGGGACCAGACTGTAAATATTACTCTCTTTATAGAGAATGATGATGGATATGCTAATTTAATAGCAACGGTTTGTGTTAATATACTTCTTTTTAATAATTTAAATGCAGTGTTGCTCAAAGACTTAAAGGGGTTCAAGTTTTTTTTTGGGGGGGGGGCAAAAAGCAGGGGGCAGGTAAAAAAACAAAAAACAAAAAAAGAAAACACCTCCCCCGAGCCTACTTTAGTCCAATTCTGCAGCTCGGCTTTCTCTACAGGGCTGCAGTAGTGATGTCTCTTATACCACTGCAGCCTATCGTTGGCCTCAGCAGTCTTGTGCCGTACACCACTGAGGCTACTGATTGGCTGCAGCAATGCTGGTTCGAAGAGAGTTTTGTTAGGCAAGTAACGTATGTTCTTACCAGCCTCCCTGCAGTTTGCCCGCAGGAAAATCTTGGACAACTCCTTTCATGTTTGTACAGTATACCTTCTTGCACCTTGGAAGTTTTATATTTTGGGAACATTGATAAAAATGTTGTCTCCTCTGTATTTTTTTTTTTTTTTTTTTTTATCAGCCAGGGTAATATGTTAATGCTGCTGTTTTCCTGCTCACCTTGCTAACCATTTATAGCAGGGAACGGCAACCTCGACACGCCAGCTGTTGTGAAACTACAACTCCCAGCGTACACACTTGGTCAGCTTTGAGTTTTATGCTATTTGACACTACTGCCGGGTCGTCCAAATAGCGCTAATATATTTCTCCTACTGGAAGCAGTGTCAATAAAACCTCTTAAGACAAATCTTCTATATTATATAAATGTATTCCCTAAAAGGAGAGTCTATCATACTTGTAAAACAAGAGGGGCAAATATCTGATTATAACCAAGTGGAGATATATTACTACCATGATGAAAATAATTAACAGAATAACTTTTTTTTTTTTTTTTTTTTTTTTTTTTTTTTTTATATATATTACAGAGCAGAGGATGCATAAAATACTGGAAAAAAAATGGTCTTTTCTGGTGTGTGTGTTTTTTTTTTTTTTTTTTTTGGAGCCAAAGCAGGTTATTTTGGGAGAGGAAAGCTTAAACTTCTTCCTGATGGATCCACTAGTAGCTTTGCCTCAGAAACTGCCATTAAAAGCTATGTTTGACACCACCCTAAATGTGGCCATAGGCAATAGCCATTGCTTTTCATCCCCCATACACGTGCATGCTTGGCCGAGTGTGATCATGTTCAAAATGGGGTGAGGGGAATACATGGCTGCCAGACACCTCTGGCTTGTGAATTAATCTCCCTTGAGAATAAAGCACCTGACATGTTGAAAACCAATAAGTCCTAACTCTTCTGTCACCTGACATCTGGAGTCGAGGGAAAGTTGGGATACCTCAATACATATTAAGTGGTGTTGATGTATGGCCACTTTAAGGGTCCATTTACACGTCCATAGTGTATTCTAGATCCACAATACACCCGGCCGGCACCCCCATAGTACTGCCTATTCTTGTCCGGACAAGAATAGGATATATTCAATTTTTTTCCCCCAAAGCCGCGGACCTTAATATTGGGGGAGCGCTCCAGAAATGCGGACAGCACACTCTGTGCTGTACGTATCATTCCTGCCCCATAGAGAATGAATGGGTCCGCAATGTGCTGAACCGATGCGGACCCATTCTACAGACGTGTGAATGGACCCTTAGAGATGAGATTAGTAGCAGTCTGCTGAATGGGATGCTACAAACACCAATGCCTTGTCACTCATGCATGCATATGAAGAGGTGCTGATGGTAAAACGTATAGATGGTGTACCAAAAGCAGGCTCTTTACTTACCTTTAAATAATAAGTGAACACAGGGTGATCCTGCTGCAGTGAGCAATGACATCCGCTGTTGATAGTGACATGACATGTCTACACTATTAGACCTGACCTCTGCTCTTTTGAGTCAGTTTCCATCCACCTACACTAAAATAAAATTTCTAGCCTGGGTCAAGTAAGATGAATAACATGACATTAGGTAGCTATAGTGTAGGAGATTAAAAATGGAAAATCTGGTTTAGTAGGTAAGTGTCTGTGAATGGTTATGCCTTTGGAAAATAACAACAATTGAACTATGCACTGAGAAAAACACATTTTTGAATGAGCTAACTACTTGCAACTGGTATATGATGACTGACTATTGCAGCTCCGTCTTTGCTTGATGTGTTTGTGTCTGCTGCTGTCTTTACTGGCTCTTGCTGCAGAAGTCTATCTTGGAGACTTGCCTCCTCAGAAGTCTGGTCTTCCTTTTGTGTTTGGGATTTAGGAGTGGCTTTTTCTTTGTTTGCGGCCTCTTGCTTAAAATAAGAAATCTGATCAGCAGAGTTCACATCCTTTTTACTTTGAAGGGGAAGTTCAGATCCTTTAGCTTTTGAGAGAGGCTGAAGCCAGCTATGGTTCAAAATTTCATTTATGGTTAGACGCTGGCGTACGTCTGGCTGAAGCATGTGGATAATGATGTCTTTACAGTCATTAGAAAGATGTTTAGATCGTGGAAAGTCTATATGGTGTTGCTTCTGTATACGTAACATCTTCTTTATGTTGGAATCATCATAAGGCATTGAACCAGAGACCATTATAAATAATATCACTCCAAGGCTCCAGATATCATAGAGCTTAGGTTCATAGGGTATTCCTTGTAAGACCTCTGGCGCAGCATAAGCAGCAGATCCACAGTAAGTTTTACTGAAGACCATTTCACTACTGTTGCCTAAACGTCTAGCGAAACCAAAGTCTGAAAGTTTAATGTTGTACGCTTTATCCAATAGAATATTCTCACACTTCAGATCTCTGTGGACAATATCTAAATCATGGCAATATTTTACAGCCGTGGCTAGTTGATAGAACAATTTTCGTGCCACGTCTTCTGGTATTGGTCCTCTGCTCTTGATGAATTCCAACAAGTCCCCTTGGGCACCCAGCTCCATTACAATATATACCTTGCCCACAGATGTCTCAAAGATTTCGTACGTCTTTATGATAGACTGATGGTTCATGACAGTCAGGATCTCCATTTCACGGGGAAGGAACTTCTGCAAAAAATCTGGTGGAGATTTTCTACGATTAATAATCTTCACAGCAACACTGCATTTTAGACGTTCTGAGAATGCTGACTTAACTTTTGCATATGAGCCTTCACCTAAGATTATGCCAATTTTGTATCCTCTTACTTTAAGTACGGCAGAGTCGTCCATGACTGGTTGAGAATTTGGTGAGATGTTATTCTACATTGTAATTAGTATATTTTTCTACTGCATGTGGGTGTTCTAGAGCGTAGTGATGTCATACTACTTCTAGTTTCACAATGCCAGACAATGTCATTCGATGCCACAACACAGGACAGTTACTGTAAAAAAATAAATAAAAATCTCTTAGGCCCCATGCACTCGACCAATACGGTCACGTGCATGAGGTCTTGTGCGGGTGTACAGCTTGCGATACATGGTTAGACTAGGTTTACACTGGCACACGCAAGAAGCATAACCATATGGCTCCAATAACTTGCCAGAGGCCTTGATTGGGACAATATACATTGGTATACAACAGACAAATGCTCTAATTATATTGGACAGCTGTCTCAGAAGGCACTGGGAACAGTTTGTGGACATCAGGGTGACCATATTAAACCATCAGACCTGAAGATTGCAGTACTGGGATATTGTAGGTGAGATGACAAAAAAGGCCCTTGCATTTTTTGAGCTACACTATCTGTGTTGATTACAGTGCAGAAAAATAAATGTGATAGGAGTTTTCTCCAATCCCAGCCATTCATACTGGTGGGCGGCTATCATACCTATACTCCAGTGGGTGGGCCGGCAGGCACCATTAACTACATGTATGTGGGGATGCAGGAAGGGTTATCTAACTGCAAGTTACATCTACGTGACAATAAGTGAATTGGTTAAAGTGATCTGTCTCCACAAACAATTTTTATTAAATGGCTTTTCTCACTTCAGCAAATGGCATTTATCATG
This sequence comes from Bufo gargarizans, assembly GCF_014858855.1. Classification (NCBI taxonomy): domain Eukaryota; kingdom Metazoa; phylum Chordata; class Amphibia; order Anura; family Bufonidae; genus Bufo; species Bufo gargarizans. The sequence continues at coordinate 542,798,902 of NC_058080.1, read as the reverse complement.
TAGGGACCGTTAATACAAGCCACTTATTAATGTATTGTGATTGTTCCTATTGCTTCCTTTGCTACCTTGATTAATTAATCCAGGGCTGGCCAACCTGCGGCTCTCCAGCTGTTGCAAAACTACAACTCCCAGTCTGCCTACAGCTATCCGCCTACAGCAGGGAATGGTGGGAGTTGTAGTTTAACAGCTGGAGAGCCGCAGGTTGGCCAGCCCTGAATTAATCCATCGAATTATACACTGCTAATTTCCAGGGGTTGCGGCCACCGTTGCAGCACAGATACTAGGTGGCTAGGACAGCAGCTGCTGCACGCCTATGTAAGACAGCTTCTTTAATGAAGGCACATGTATTCACTATCTTTGTATGTCCATTAGCCCCTGCTAGTGTCAGGGCTTAGTAGGATGCCAGTGTAAGACCACATTCACACAACAAAAATCATGTATCTGCAAAATACGGGCAACGGTCGTGTGCACCCTGCATTGTTGTGTGGACCCATTGATCCGCAAGATGCACCCAAAGATAGGACATGTCCTATCTTTTGCGGTGCAGAGGCATGGAGCCTGAAAAACACAGAAGGGCTTCTGTGTGCTTCCAGGTCTGTGCCCGGACATGGTCATCCCATGACATGCCTCTGCAGTTATTAAAAATCACTCTGTCCTTAATGGGAGTCGGCCCCATATTCCAGTTAGTGCTCACGCACACGGCCGTTGATTTTTTCCACATCCGATCCACATTTTTTACGGGTTGAATGCGGGCCAATTCACTTCAATGGGGCCGCAAAGATGTGCTGTCCACATCTGCACGTCCATTCTGCAGCATCCGCAAAAAAATGGAACATGTCCTATTCTTGACCTTTTTACAGACAAGGATAGGACAGTTCTATATAGGGAAGGATGTTCCGTTCCGCAAAATGCACAGCGCATACGAGCAGTCTTAACAGGGCTTAACTGAGAGCAGACACCTGCTGTTGTTTCCAGCGTTGTCCGTCTAGAAAGGACATGACCTTTCTTGGAGTGTTTGCGGCTAGGAACCGGGGCTGTATGAACTGCCCACTGAAAACAAAAGAAGGTGGACTCTGTGTGACTGCTGGTGGCTTTTTAGAGTTAAATCTATACCAAATTACGCTGAAGAAAGACTCCATGTGAACAGGGCCAAATGCTTACTTGGCATGCTAAAAATTTCAGTGCTGAATCTGCACCAAAATCCCATGCCTTTTCCACATTGTTTTTTTTAAAATGGGATTTTCTGTTTTAGGCCTCTTTCGCACTTGCGTTGTCCGGATCCGGCGTGTACTCCACTTGCCGGAATTACACGCCGGATCCAGAAAAACGCAAGTGTACTGAAAGCATTTGAAGACGGATCCGTCTTCAAAATGCGTTCAGTGTTACTATGGCATCCAGGACGCTATTAAAGTCCTGGTTGCCATAGTAGGAGCGGGGGAACGGTATACTTACAGTCCGTGCGGCTCCCGGGGCGCTCCAGAATGACGTCAGTGCGCCCCATGCTCATGGATGACGTGCCATGCGATCACGTGATCCATGCGCTTGGGGCGCCCTGACGTCACTCTGGAGCGCCCCGGGAGCCGCGCGGACGGTAAGTATGCTGCTCCCTGCTCCCCACTACACTTTACCATGGCTGGCAGGACTTTAGCGTCCCAGCAGCCATGGTAACCATTGAGAAAAAGCTAAACGTCGGATCCGGCAATGCGCCGAAACGACGTTTAGCTTAAGGCCGGATCCGGATCAATGCCTTTCAATGGGCATTAATTCCGGATCCGGCCTTGCGGCAAGTCTTCCGGATTTTTGGCCGGAGCAAAAAGCGCAGCATGCTGCGGTATTTTCTCCGGCCAAAAAACGTTCCGTTCCGGAACTGAAGACATCCTGATGCATCCTGAACGGATTTCACTCCATTCAGAATGCATTAGGATAAAACTGATCAGGATTCTTCCGGCATAGAGCCCCGACAACGGAACTCTATGCCGGAAGAAAAGAACGCAAGTGTGAAAGAGCCCTTAATGTGTCTTTTTAGCACAGTCATTGATGTCGTTTTTAGATTTCCTATTCATTTCAAAGGAATTGGTCTCGTCACAGTGCCTATCTCGCCACATTGCATTGGAGAAGCCTGGTTGCCAGCCTGCTTCCTTTAGACTATGGCCCCCTGTTGAAATACTTGATTTTCCCCTGCAAAGACTATGTGAAAGACTTTGGCTCCATGGCAATTGAACTGTATTCGTGTAGTCTGAGTGCCATTCACCTAATAATATGCACTCAGACCGGAGCTATCTGGGGATATGTTAAATGTCTATGTTTTATGCAATAGCTGCACAGTTAAATGTTCTTATGTCTTTTATTGTCTTTTGCTACCATCTGGCTAATGAAGTTTTGCCTCTGCCCTTGGAGATAAATTGGATTACTTCCCAATTGTCTCCAGGACAGAAGACATTGTGTAAAACTGTGTATTCTCCTGCCTGTGATAATTACATTAACCCATTGTGTAGGGTAATTGTATCACAGGCAGAGGGGAGGATTTTGTGTGGGATTGTCTTACTGTATTGCACGTGTACTGGTTGTTTTACAAAACCCTGTGGGTGGTACTAATGTTATATAAGAACAATAAACCCACAGCTCTGGCTGTCTACTGCCTTACCCTCAACACGGAGCTTGGTCTCGTTCTTGGGGGGATTCACTGTATGCTGTTAGAGACTGATTGCTAGGAGTGTAAGCCGCTTGGGTGCGTTTCCTATTCGTCTGCTAGCAGCTATTCGTGAGGTTCCGTTCGGAGTTTGGAGCATTCCCTTGTATGCTATTCAGGAGTTTGGTGTAGCTGTGCCTGTAGATCTGGAAGGGGAAGATCGCCTAAACTGTTTTAACCCCTTTTATGCCGGACGTGCCGTTACAGGCACCAAAAAGTCGCTTTTTTCCCTCAATGTGGGTCTCTGATCCATGCGCGGAAAACAAAATTCTGTATTAAAGGGCATCAGTCAGCAGATTTGTACCTATGAAACCAGCTGCATGTGCGCTTGGCAGCTGTGTTGGTCCCATGTTCATATGTGGCGTATAATAAAAAGTATGTTTTAATATATGCAAATGAGAGTCAAGAAGCAACTCCCTGTTACACCTAGAGGCACTGCTCTCTCTGCAACCTCTCCACTTTGACAGGGCTAGGCAGTAATAATGTCCTCACGTCTGGTCCTGTCAATCAAGGTGGAGATAGCTCGGCAGTGGCAGAGAAAGCAGAGAATCTAGGTGTAATGGCAACACCCCCTTTTCGACTAGAGGGGAGGGTGAGGGGGGGCCCAGGTGTCGGGCCGCACTGAAGAGATACTGATGACCTATCCAGTAAAAAACACTTGGAAAACCCCTTTTATTTTCTTTTTCTTTTAGGCCCCCTGCACACGAACGTGTGCTTCCCGTTGCCGTATTGCGGACCCGCAATACACGGGTGCCGTTCCGTGGGCATTCCACATAATGGATGCGGACCCATTCACTCAAATTGGTCCGCAAATCCAGAGATGCAGAATGGTGCGGAGCGGAACGGAACGGAGTGCTTCTGTGGGGTTTCGTCCCGTACTTCCGTTCCGCAAAAAGATAGAACATGTCCTATCTTTTTGCGGAACGGCCAGCTCGCGGACCGATTAAAGTGAATGTGTCCGCGATCCGCTGCGGCTGCCACACGGACTGTGTTCGTGCATTTGCAGGCCACAGCACGACCATGGGCTGCACACGTTCATGTGCAGGGGGCCTTATAGTGACAATGCAGGGGATGCCAGAGTAATCCTGCATGGAACACCAGCTAACCAAAGGCTGGCATGTGTGGGGGATGGGCAGATGACTGCATCTTTCTCTGGCAAGACAGCATTAATATCTCTCATCTATTCTAAAATGTGATAAACTACAGTCAGAACACAAATAACTTTTGTATGGGGTTGGGTTGGATTTACATGATTCCAAGCATTACTTTCTAAGGAACCTGGCAAAGGAATAGGTCAGGTAGCTGCTAGACTTCTACATTTTTCATTGCTCCAGACTAAAGAAATTACATAGGAGCCAACTGAAAATTTACAAGCCGAATACATTTTTTAGGCTGCTTTCACATTTGTGGCAGAGGATTCCGGCAGGCAGTTCTGTGGCTTGAACTGCCTGCCAGATCCAGCAATGCGGACACAAAAGGATGATGTATTTCATACGGATGCGGATCCGTCTGACAAATGCATTGAAATACCGGATCCGGCTCTCTGGTGTCGTCCGGAAAAACGGATCCAGTATTTATTTATTTTTCACAGATTTAAAGGTCTGCGCATGCGCGGACCGGAAGAACTGATCCATCAATGCGGCAATTTTAACGCCGGATACGGCACTAATACATTTCAATGGAAATCCGGCATTCAGGCAAGTGTTCAGGATTTTAGGCCGGAGAGAAAAATACAGCATGCTGAGGTATTTTTTCCGGCCAAAAAAACGTAAGAGGGACTGAACTGATGTATACTGAACGGAATGCTCTTCATTCAGAATGCATTTGGATAAAACTGATCAATTTTTTTACGGTATTGAGCCCCTAGGATGAAACTCGGTACCGGAAAAGAAAAACGCTAGTGTGAAAGTACCCTGAGTTGCCAAATTTAAACACTTACATGATTAAAGTTATAATTAAAATAACTTAGTGCGTCCCATATGCCTCTACTACTTATGATTCCAGTTTTTCTGCTAAATACAGCTGATACTCAACTTTAAAAGAATTGTCAAGCATTTTACAAGTCAATAGGCCATCACTGTCTGATCTTTGGGGGTCCAACATCCTATCAACTGTTTCAGTTTAGATCTGGTTCCTGAGCTACTGCAGAAGAAGTAGGTGTGTGGGGGTGTCATATCTTTTCCAATTAGACCTGATGCTAGGCCATTGACATAGTAGTATTAATTAAACACAATTAAAACTTGTTCGAAACCATGGCCATTGCTTAGCACTTTCAAGAGTCCTACCAGGAACTGTAACAGTCTTGGGTGGCATTTGCTCCAGAGAGCAGTGAGCGCTATTTTAATGACCTAGAGATGCCCCAGTTCTCCCCCCACAATGCCATTCTGTTAAGATTCTCCAATCTCCACCGAAGAGATCGCCACTGCTATTGCTTCTCTAGCCAATGGAAAATCACCTGGTACAGATGGTATCCTTTTAGAAGTTTGCACTAGATGCTCTGAGGACCTTAGGGACCCATTGGAAAAAAAAAATATGTATGATGCGGCTTTTTTTTATTGGTACTTTGCGCCCGTCCCTATATGATGCCACAATTGATCCACAAACTTATGTTACTTTCTGCTAACCATATCAAAACTGTTAATACTGTGGTAGCTTCAGCTACAGTTTTAACTACCATTTGAGTGCACCTGTCACTTTATTAACAATGTGTGAATAGGGATGGTGTCACGTTTGGGTGTGGGAGGGAAACGCCACACCGAACATAGGAGGTAAAAGGGGTGAGGGAATAAGGCCTGGAAACTAGGGAAAGGAGATGGACACCTCCTAGTAAAACCCTAATCAAAGTCCTGACTAACTACCAGTATGAACAGACCCAGAGGTAGGTGAGTTCATACACAGGAATACCTAATATCCTAACTCACCGTATAGGACCCTGGTACTAATGTCAAGACTGAGACAACCTGTTCCTCCAAAAGGAAGAACGAACAGGGGTCTCCCTAAGGTCTTAATACAAATGACAGGGAAATGCAACACACAAATAACCCAAACAAAATACAAAAGGGAAATAAAACACAATTTCAAGTGGCTATGGCAGCACCAGGAACTCAGCCGAGATCCACACACCAGCTATCCACAACTCAAATTGAAGCTATAACCACATAGCATAGTGGGAGAAACAACAATAAATAGAGAAGGTTAAATAACAATAATAGCCACACCTGAGGAAAGAAGGTGTGGTAAGTACCAGAAACAACATAGACGTTATTTGATCCAAACGGAAACCATGTCAAATCAAACCACGTGTTGCCAGTCTCTCCGATTTCTTGCCACCTGTCGCGTTCCCGCCCATGACAGATGGACATTATTGAAGATAGCATATATTTATTTAAGTGGATTGTTATACCATACATAATCATTCAATAGTTTTATTATTTCATATTGACACCATATTGTTTTGTTAGTGATCCTTTTTTTAATCTTTATTTGTCTCATTGTTCACAAAGTAATTTTTTTTCAATTTCTTTATTTAGATTTTTAATTTTATTTTATAGAAGTCAAAAATATCATGGATGGGGGGCAGCCCAACAACAGTATTAGGTATGTTCCATAGATGAACATCTGGACTAAAGGCACAGACAAATGACAATCAGATAATGTAGAGTGTTCAAAGTGTAAGATGATGTTCTCAAATGAAAAAATGGTAGGGAAATATGGAAAGGAGAAGGGGAAGGAGAAGAGAAACAGTACTGCGTGTTCTGTACTGGCCACTCTCGGTGGCAGAATGGGCTCCTGCATTGGAAGTCATTGGATACGGGGCTCCATTTTTATTTTTCTGGTACACTGTGTGCCATACATCATACCTCCTAACTTTGTAAACAAACAAAGAGGGACACATTTCTTCTGCACTAGGCCACGCCTCTAACTCCACCCAAAACATAACTATACACCTAATCCCACCCAGTCCCCTTAATGTTCCACATACAGACGTGGACAAAATTGTTGGTACCCTTTGGTCAATGAAAGAAAAAGTCACAATGGTCACAGAAATAACTTTAATCTGACAAAAGTAATAATAAATTAAAATTCTATAAATGTTAACCAATGAAAGTCAGACATTGTTTTTCAACCATGCTTCAACAGAATTATGTAAAAAAATAAACTCATGAAACAGGCATGGACAAAAATGATGGTACCCCTAACTTAATATTTTGTTGCGCAACCTTTTGAGGCAATCACTGCAATCAAACGCTTCCTGTAACTGTCAATGAGACATCTGCACCTCTCAGCAGGTATTTTGGCCCACTCCTCATGAGCAAACTGCTCCAGTTGTGTCCGGTTTGAAGGGTGCCTTTTCCAGACTGCATGTTTCAGCTCCTTCCAAAGATGCTCAATAGGATTGAGGTCAGGGCTCATAGAAGGCCACTTTAGAATAGTCCAATTTTTTCCTCTTAGCCATTCTTGGGTGTTTTTAGCGGTGTGTTTTGGGTCATTGTCCTGTTGCAAGACCCATGACCTGCGACTGAGACCAAGCTTTCTGACACTGGCTAGTACATTTCTCTCTAGAATTCCTTGATAGTCTTGAGATTTCATTGTACCCTGCACAGATTCAAGACACCCTGTGCCAGACGCAGCAAAGCAGCCCCAGAACATAACAGAGCCTCCTCCATGTTTCACAGTAGGGACAGTGTTCTTTTCTTGATATGCTTCATTTTTTCGTCTGTGAACATACAGCTGATGTGCCTTGGCAAAAACTTCGATTTTTGTCTCATCTGTCCACAGGACATTCTCCCAGAAGCTTTGTGGCTTGTCAACATGTAGTTTGGCATATTCCAGTCTTGCTTTTTTATGATTCGTTTTCAACAATGGTGTCCTCCTTGGTCGTCTCCCATGTAGTCCACTTTGGCTCAAACAACGACGGATGGTGCGATCTGACACTGATGTTCCTTGAGCATGAAGTTCACCTTGAATCTCTTTAGAAGTCTTTCTAGGCTCTTTTGTTACCATTCGGATTATCCGTCTCTTAGATTTGTCATCAATTTTCCTCCTGCGGCCACGTCCAGGGAGGTTGGCTACAGTCCCATGGATCTTAAACTTATGAATAATATGTGCAACTGTACTCACAGGAACATCTAGTTGCTTGGAGATGGTCTTATAGCCTTTACCTTTAACATGCTTGTCTATAATTTTCTTTCTGATCTCTTGAGACAGCTCTTTCCTTTGCTTCCTCTGGTCCATGTCGAGTGTGGTACACACCATATCACCAAACAACACAGTGATTACCTGGAGCCATATATATAGGCCCAATGGCTGATTACAAGGTTGTAGACACCTGTGATGCTAATTAGTGGACACACCTTGAATTAACATGTCCCTTTGGTCACATTATGTTCTGTGTTTTCTAGGGGTACCATCATTTTTGTCCATGCCTGTTTCATGAGTTTATTTTTTTACATAATTCTGTTGAAGCATGGTTGAAAAACAATGTCTGACTTTCATTGGTTAACATTTATAGAATTTTAATTTATTATTACTTTTGTCAGATTAAAGTTATTTCTGTGACCATTGTGACTTTTTCTTTCATTGACCAAAGGGTACCAACAATTTTGTCCACGTCTGTAGTAATTATTCCCCCTTCATGCCACCGCACAGTATTTATACCCACATTATTCCTCCTTCACAGAACTATGCCCAGCTGTGCCCGAGTAATATGCCCAGTTATGTGCCCCCATTAATATGCCCAGCTGTGTCCCCCAGTAATATGCTCACATTGTGCCCGCAATAATATGCCCAGCTTTGTCCCCCAGTAATATGCCCCCATTGTGCCCACAGTAATATGCCCACATTGTGCCCCCCAGTAATATGCCCACATTGTGCCCCTCACAGAATGTAAAAAATATAAACACCACATACTTACCTTGTTCCTAGCAGCAGCAGGACATCGACTGCTCTAGTCTGCAAAGGAGGCAAAGCCGAGGCTAACTGCCAGCTGGCCCTGCCCCCAGCACAGACCAGAGGTGTAGAGAGTCGGCAGGGGAAGAGGAATGATGAAGCAAGGAGCCGATGCCGGCTCTCTGCTTCATTATGGCAACGGTCTCTGTTTCCTGTGGATGCAGAGACAGCTGCCAGAAAGTGGGACATACCTCCCCCGTATTGGGACAGCAGGACAGCTACAGAAATCCGGGACTGTCCCGCAGATCTGGGGAGGTTGGGAGGTACAGTCAGGTCCATAAATATTGGGACATCGACACAATTCTAACATTTTTGGCTCTATACACCACCACAATGGATTTGAAACGAACAAGATGTGCTTTAACTGCAGACTGTCAGCTTTAATTTGAGGGGATTTACATCCAAATCAGGTAAATGGTGTAGGAATTACAACAGTTTGCTTCCCACTTGTTAAGGGACCAAAAGTAATGGGACAGAATAATAATCATAAATCAAACTTTCACTTTTTAATACTTGGTTGCAAATCCTTTGCATTTAATTACAGCCTGAAGTCTGGAACTCATAGACATCACCAGACGCTGGGTTTCATCCCTGGTGATGCTCTGCCAGGCCTCTACTGCAACTGTCTTCAGTTCCTGCTTGTTCTTGGGGCATTTTCCCTTCAGTTTTGTCTTCAGCAAGTGAAATGCATGCTCAATCGGATTCAGATCCATTTTGATCAGCTGGTAACTGATAGGCTGGGCTCCAGTAGCTTGCTTGTGGAGCTTCTCTAGAATATATCCATTTAATGCAACCCACTACCACATAGGGAATTGTCTCCCAGCAATTTGCATCTGTATGGTTTTTTAGTTTACTGATTGCTCTTTATTTTGTGTGCAATGTCCTGACCTATTGAAAATATGGATATTCAGCGATTTATGGCGTTGAAACAAGAAAAAATTGAAAAATTTGTATTTTCTGGAGGCACGAGAATTTGCACCGAAACAGACAGGCTTTTCTCAGCCAAATATGTATGATACGTTTAAAACATTGGAAAAACTTTTAATGAAGAAATTACGTCACCAGTAAGAAATCAGATCGCTAACCCAATATTTAAAGGCAGGCATTACCCCACAAGGGATGACATTATTCAGATCTCCAGCCTCTGACCTATGTGCGGAGCGATTTGATTCACAGTGGGAATGTTTTTTCAAGATACAATCAACAGCATTGAGTTAGAACAGTCAATAAAAGAAAAAAGGTTAGTAAAGGACACGTTCAGAAAAGACGATTAATATTTAAGATTTCAAAGTGAATTATTTACAAAATTAGATAAAACTGAGCAAGAAATTATCGAGAAAAAGAATAAAAAATTCTCAATAAGAAACAATGTGGAAACTTCATCGCCTTTTTTAGGAAAAAGTCCGGGATTCAAAAAACCAAGGACGAATAAAACACAAACCAAATTATCAATATTCGAAACAATATCACAAAGGGGGTCACTTACAATCACAACACCAGGTAAATACAATAGGCAAACAGACACTGAAGTCAACCATTCCTTGGTCATTTTCCCTATCCAAGGAAACACACCCATCACTAGAATCACTGAAGGAGACACATCTGTCACTAGAAACACAGAAGCCAGATCCAGGATTTCAGCCAAAGAATATTACAATACAAGCACAGATATACAATCCGTTCACACAGTCAAACACAGTCACCAGAAAAAGAGAACATGAAGAAGCAGAACAAAACGAAGGTCCCAAGTTGAAAATACGGAAGTCACAGGAGATAATATAGTAAATTCCAGCACAAGGGAATTAACTTGTTCACAAAAACAATTATTCAAAAGGTTTAAAATTTGCCCCTAGTGCCAATTTGAACAAATTTGATTCCTATATCGGAATTGAAAAATACATAAAAAAAATTATGTTGTAAAAAATATTTTATGAAACATAATATTTCCCAACAAATTGGAATGACATAAGAGTATCAGCACGTTGATGTAAGACTTAAATCTAGAACAGGAACTGAGCAATGAAATGGCTGCATATAGAGGGCCAGTAGAGGCAGACATAAGAAGACTCAACCCTAAGATGAAGGGAAGTGCAAATCTTTCCCAACAAGAAATGCAGGCGATAAAAGAATTCCAGAAAGACCTCAAGGTCACAATACGCCCAGCCGATAAAGGTGGGGCGATTGTGATCTTGGATACCGAAATATATAAAAAAGAATGTCTGAGACAGCTGTCAGACACTACAACGTACATACAATTACTGTAGGACCCGATAATTCCATATTATAAAGAATTATCATCATTGTGCAATAGGACAAGAGAAAAAGACATCCTGAACAAGACAGAATTTTATTTTGGGTAAACAGAAAAGAATGCCCATCTTTTATTGCATCCCCAAGGTGCATGAGGATCCTACAAATCCTCCAGGGAGGCCGATTGTCTCTGGCATAGGGTCATTAACATCGAACCAGTCGCAGTACTTGGACAGGTTCTTACAACCCTATGTCAGACACTCCCTCCCACCTTGAGAACACCTCGGCAGTGGTGACATTGTTAGAGAATATGTACTGTAATCCAAACTGGATACTTGTTACACTTGATGTGAGCTCATTATATACAAGCATTAATCACAGTCAAGGAGTACAATCAGTATCCAAAATATTGTCTCAAAAGGGCAATTTACCAACAGAACAATTACAATTTATACTAAATGGGATTAATTTTGTACTTAGATATTTTATTTTTATTTTGAGTCTAGTTTTTATTTGCAGATCACTGGCACCGCCATGGGTACCAGGTTTGCCCCAAGTTATGCCAAATTGTTTATGGCAGCATGGGAGCAGGATTGCAATCACCCCGAAACTTGGGGCGGACCTGGTCCTATGGCGGCACTACATTGATGATATTTTGTTAATTTGGGGGGGACCACATCAATCTCTATTACAATTTATAGACAAGCGCAATACTAATAGGTTTAATTAGAAATTTACACCCAATATTAATTTACAAACAGTGGAGTTTTTAGATTTAAAGATAGAAAAGAGACAAGATACCTTTGTATGTAGCACATATCATAAGGATGTAGCAAAAAATAGCTTCATCCTTAACACAAGTTGTGACCTCCTGAGGTGGCTCTTAAACGTTCCTTTTAGCCAGTTTAGGCGTTTAAGAAGAAATTGCACTGAACAAGAGCAATTTGAAGTAGAGGCACAACATATGAAAATGCAATTCCTGACGAAACATTACCCAAATGAGCTACTTGATGATTCCATACAAAAGGTGAGACAATTAGACAGAGAGGTCTTTTTTAGCCTAAAGAAGTGCCTGATATTACCCAAAAGGAAGAGATGACTACTAAAATCATTTTACCGTTTAATAAAGATTATAAATTGGTGAATAGCGTTATTCGCAAACATTGGCATTTAATAAAAGATGACAAGCTTCTAGGCCCTATACTTCCAGTTCAGCCTCCGATTGTCTACACCCGGGCCCTGAATTTTGGACTGCAGGTGGCTCCGACAATAAGGAGGAATACAACAGAACCAATGATAACTCCCTGGTCCAATCTAAAAGGTTTCTTCAGATGTGGCTGCTACCAGAATTGTAGGCAGACACATTTTGATAGGAACACGAAAGAGGTAGTATCAACCACTAATCATTTCAAATGGGAAATTAAAGAAATCCTGTCGTGTAATAGCAAAGCAGTGATTTATATAATCCAATGCCCATGCCCAAAACAGTACGTATGGCGTACAAGAAGAATGTTTAGGACCAGAATAACTGAGCACATTAACAATATTAAGAAACAGTCAGAAACACATCCATTATCCAAGCATTTCAAATTATATCATGCAGGTGACCCTAGTAAGATGAAATATATGGCCATCCAATCGGTTAAAGCGAGACTGGAGAGGGGGTGACTTTGTGGCAAAAATGTCCAGACAAGAATCGAAGAAGATTTTTGAGTTTGGATCTCTGATGCCTCTGGGACTAAACTCAGAGATGGAAATATTAGGTTTTCTATAGAGGGAGGTGGGATGGATTACACAGGGAGTCGATGCCAGGCTGTGTATCAGCGCATTGACTCCCTCTGCATCTTTCACCCCTCCCTTAGACATCTGGAGTTTGCATTTCTGTATTTTCATGTTTTACAATATGTAATTTTATTCTATTTTATTTTATATATATTTTTTATACCCAAAGTATTGACTGTGTGTGCAATTTGCAATATGTTTGCCATTGTGCCATCCAGAATCCAGTCCATGTATTGCAATATGCCCAAATAGGGTATTTATAGGCATGACCAGCAGGTTCCCATTTTAGCATTTTATATTTCACTAATTTGGAAGGAACTTGTGTTCCGAAACGTGTCTAGTGTGAATTTGACCCAGCTTTCTGTGCGTTTCTCCCAATTATCGCTAAAAGGACTGCGAATATTTTTATTCTATCGAATTCACATATATCAAGGGTGGTGAGTCCAATACCGTCACCAAGTGATACCAGACAAAAATACCATCTCAGCCGATCCGCATGTGTCTGTATTTTTTATGTACCGCTTTGACTCTGCTACATTGAATCGAATTTTATACCAAATCGAACTCTGCTACATCAGCCTCTGCTATATCGATTACACCAATCGGATTCTTCTATTCCGGCTACGTCAGACATCAGTGAGTCGCGTATTCTATTACACCTATCTGGGTAAGCGAATCCTTTCCCTGGTTCGTCACGTGGGACGCCACGTAGGCCGACACAAGTAATCACTGGGAACGAGGCGGTAGCGGACAAACATGGGCTAAAAGCGAGGTATTCACCATTTGCAAGAGCTGTTTGAGCGCGAATTATCCACCATTCGAAAATCGCAACAAGGACATTTTCCTTCGAAACATAAAGGTTCCACCTACCGGTAAAATCGCACATAGCTATACGATTGTTTGTAATCTTAAGTTGTCGAATTACTCTGTATATGGGAGAAAATCGATAATATCTGAAAGCAAAGAGGTCACATTTATTGGAGTACTCCAGTTTTATAGATGCATGCGTTAGCTCAGCATTACATTTATCTATATATGTATATGCTGATATGGAATAAAGTCATGTTTTAATATTTTAACATTTTTATTAGGGTAATACAATTTTGTGTATGCAAATATACCGTGAGCCAGCCTAATTTATTATTGATTTATTTTCCATTTTGATCAGCTGGTAACTGATAGGCTGGGCTCCAGTAGCTTGCTGGTGGAGCTTCTCTAGAATATATCCATTTAATTTGAGGGTATTTACATCCAAATCAGGTGAACGGTGTAGGAATTACAACAGTTTGCATATTTGCCTCCCACTTGTTAAGGGACCAAAAGTAATGGGACAGAATAATAATCATAAATCAAACTTTCACTTTTAAATACTTGGTTGCAAATCCTTTGTAGTCAATCACAGCCTGAAGTCTGGAACGCATAGACATCACCAGACAATGGGTTTCATCCCTGGTGATGCTCTGTCAGGCTTCTACTGCAACTGTCTTCAGTTCCTGCTTGTTCTTGTGGCATTTTCAGTTTTGTCTTCAGCAAGTGAAATGCATGCTCAATCGGATTCAGGTCAGGTGATTGACTTGGCCATTACATAACATTCCACTTCTTTCCCTTAAAAAACTCTTTGGTTGCTTTTGCAGTATGCTTTGGGTCATTGTCCATCTGCACTGTGCAGCGCCATCCAATGAGTTCTGAAGCATTTGGCTGAATATGAGCAGATAATATTGCCCGAAAGACTTCAGAATTCCTCCTGCTGCTTTTGTCAGCAGTCACATCACCAATAAAAACAAGAGAACCAGTTCCATTGGCAGCCATACCTGCCCACGCCATGACACTACCACCACCATGCTTCACTGATGAGGTGGTATGCTTAGGATCATGAGCAGTTCCTTTCCTTCTACATACTCTTCTCTTCCCATCACTCTGGTACAAGTTGATCTTGGTCTCATCTGTCCATAGGATGTTGTTCCAGAACTGTGAAGGCTTTTTTAGATGTCGTTTGGCAAACTCTAATCTGGCCTTCCTGTTTTTGAGGCTCACCAACGGTTTACATCTTGTGGTGAACCCTCTGTATTCACTCTGGTGAAGTCTTCTCTTGATTGTTGACTTTGACACGCATACACCTACCTCCTGGAGAGTGTTCTTGATCTGGCCAACTGTTGTGAAGGGTGTTTTCTTCACCAGGGAAAGAATTCTTCGGTCATCCACCACAGTTGTTTTCCGTGGTCTTCCGAGTCTTTTGGTGTTGCTGAGCTCACCGGTGCATTCCTTCTTTTTAAGAATGTTCCAAACAGTTGTTTTGGCCACGCCTAATGTTTTTGCTATCTCTCTGATGGGTTT
This sequence comes from Bufo gargarizans, assembly GCF_014858855.1. Classification (NCBI taxonomy): domain Eukaryota; kingdom Metazoa; phylum Chordata; class Amphibia; order Anura; family Bufonidae; genus Bufo; species Bufo gargarizans. Next base: position 542,783,898 of record NC_058080.1, on the reverse strand, counting down.
GTTTTGTTTTTTCAGCCTAATGATGACTTGCTTCACTGATAGTGACAGCTCTTTGGATCTCATCTTGAGAGTTGACAGCAACAGATTCCAAATGCAAATAGCACACTTGAAATGAACTCTGGACCTTTTATCTGCTCATTGTAATTGGGATAATGAGGGAATAACACACACCTGACTATGAAACAGCTGAGAAGCCAATTGTCCCATTACTTTTTGCCCCTTAACAAGTGGGAGGCACATATGCAAACTGTTGTAATTCCTACACTGTTCACCTGATTTGGATGTAAATAGCCTCAAATTTTTTATGTAAAGTCCTGTCTAAAGCGCACACTCCGTGAAGATATAAGTGAGGGACATGAACATGTGGAGTCACTGTGGGTAGAGATACATGGAGCTAAAAACAATAATAAATTACTAATAGGAGTTTACTATAAACCACCTAATATACCAGAGTCCACAGAAAATCTAATACTACATGAGATAGACAAGGCGGCAAATCATAATGAGGTGGTTATTATGGGGGACTTCAACTACCCAGATATAGACTGGGAAACTGAAACTTGTACATATCATAAAGGAAACAGGTTCTTGGCAATAACCAAAGACAATTACCTCTCCCAACTGGTTCAGGACCCGACTAGAGGGACGGCCATACTGGACTTAGTATTAACCAATAGACCTGACAGAACAAAAGACGTGCAGGTTGGGGGACACCTGGGAAATAGTGACCATAAAGTAATAACCTTCCAATTATCATTCAAAAGAGCGTTTCTACAGGGAGGAACAAAAATACCAAACTTCCAAAAAGCTAAATTTAGCCAACTAAGAGAGGCCATAGGTCTAATTAAATGGGATAAAGTCCTCACAAATAAAAATACAGCCACAAAATGGGATATCTTTAAAAGCATCCTAAAATCTCATTGTGAGAGGTACATACCGTATGGGAATAAGAGGTTAAGGAACAAAAAGAAACCAATTTGGATAAACAGAACTGTAAAGAAAGCAATAAATGACAAAAAGAAAGCATATAAAACACTAAAACAGGAGGGTAGCGAGGAAGAACTAAAAAACTATAAGGAAAAAAATAGAACATGTAAAAAACAAATAAAAGCGGCCAAACTAGAGACCAAGAGATTAATTGCCAAAAACTAACCCTAAAATGTTCTTCAATTATATAAATGTTAAAAAGTATAAATCTGAAGGTGTCGGCCCTTTAAAGAGTAATGAGGGGGAGTCGCAGAGAGCGACCAGGAGAAAGCAAAGCTGTTAAATATTTTTTTCTCCAATGTATTCACTGAGGAAAATAAACTGTCAGATGAAATGCTGAATGTTGAAATAAATTCCCCATTAAAAGTGTCCTGTCTGACCCAGGAAGAAGTACAACAGCGACTTAAAAAGATTAAAATAGACAAATCGCCAGGACCGGATGGCATACACCCCCGTATCCTAAGGGAATTAAGTAATGTCATAGCCAGACCCTTATTTCTTATATTTGCAGATGCTATACTGACAGGGAATGTCCCACAGGATTGGCGCATGGCAAATGTGGTGCCAATATTCAAAAAGGGTCCAAAAACAGAGCCTGGAAACTATAGGCCGGTAAGTTTAACATCTGTTGTGGGTAAACTGTTTGAAGGTTTTCTGAGGGATGCTATGTTATCAGCATGGCTTCGTGAGGGATCGGTCATGTCAGACTAATTTAATCAGTTTCTATGAGGAGGTAAGTTCTAGACTTGACAGCGGCGAATCAATGGATGTCGTGTATCTGGACTTCTTCAAAGCGTTTGACACTGTACCACATAAAAGGTTAGTATATAAAATGAGAATGCTCGGACTGGGAGAAAACGTCTGTAAGTGGGTAAGGACTGGCTCAATGATAGAAAACAGAGGGTGGTTATTAACAGTACATACTCAGATTGGGTCACTGTCACTAGTGGAGTACCTCAGGGGTCAGGGGCCCTATTCTCTTCAATATATTTATTAATGATCTTGTAGAAGGCTTGCATAGTAAAATATCAATTTTCGCAGATGACACTAAACTGTGTAAAGTAATTAACACTGAAGAGGACAGTATACTACTACAGAGGGATCTGGATAGATTGCAGGCTTGGGCAGATAAGTGGCAGATGAGGTTTAACACTGACAAATGTAAAGTTATGCACATGGGAAGGAATAATGCAAGTCACCCATACATACTAAATGGTAAAACACTCGGTAACACTTACATGGAAAAGGATCTAGGAATTTTAATAAACAGCAAACTAAGCTGTAAAAGCCAGTGTCAGGCAGTTGCTGCCAAGGCCAATAAGATAATGGGTTGCATCAAAAGGGGCATAGATGCCCGTGATGAGAACATAGTCCTACCACTTTACAAATCATTAGTCAGACCACACATGGAGTACTGTGTACAGTTCTGGGCTCCAGTGAACAAGGCAGACATAGCAGAGCTGGAGAGGGTCCAGAGGAGGGCAACTAAAGTAATAACTGGAATGGGGCAACTACAGTACCCTGAAAGATTATCAAAATTAGGGTTATTCACTTTAGAAAAAAGACGACTGAGGGGAGATCTAATTACTATGTATAAATATATCAGGGGTCAGTACAGAGATCTCTCCCATCATCTGTTTATCCCCAGGACTGTGACGAGGGGACATCCTCTGCGTCTGGAGGAAAGAAGGTTTGTACACAAACATAGAAGAGGATTCTTTATGGTAAGAGCAGTGAGACTATGGAACTCTCTGCCTGAGCAGGTGGTGATGGTGAGTACATTAAAGGAATTCAAAAGGGGCCTGGATGTATTTCTGGAGTGTAATAATATTACAGGATATAGCTACTAGAGAGGAATCGTTGATCCAGGGAGTTATTCTGATTGCCTGATTGGAGTCGGGAAGGAATTTTTTTCCCCTAAAGTGAGGAAAATTGGCTTCAACCTCACAGTTTTTTTTTGCCTTCCTCTGGATCAACTTGCAGGATGACAGGTCAAACTGGATGGACAAATGTCTTTTTTCGGCCTTATGTACTATGTTACTATGTTAAATTAAAGCTCACAGTCTGCAGTTAAAGCACATCTTGTTTGTTTCATTTCAAATCCATTGTGGTGTTGTATAGAGCCCAAAATGTTAGAATTGTGTCGATGTCCCAATATTTATGGACCTGACTGTATGCATACATGTTCTTGAAGAAGCTCCTGTCCTCATCCTAGAAAGTGCTGTACAGGTTTCAGCTTTTATTCCTGACTGTTGTATGTAAAGATTTGCTTTATCTGCTTATTTTTCTTAAATTTTAAATTTTCTCTAATCTTAGATCACATTTTGCGGCTTTGGAACAGATTAGGCTATTTTCACACTTGCGTTTTGGTTTTCGTTTGTGAGATCCGTTCAGGGATCTCACAAGAGGTCCAAAATGGATCAGCTTTGCCCTAATGCAGTGATACCCAACCTACGGCCAGCGAATCTGTGTCATGTGGCCCGTGCGACTCCCTGGAAAAAGTCTAAGGCGTACCAATACGCCTTAGACTTTTCCTCCGCATTCATCAGCGCAAGAGCTAGTGTTCCTTTTAAAACTTGGCAGCTGCTGAACGGGGTCGGCTCAGAGCTGGACACAGCGCCATCAAAGGTAGGCGATAGGAAAACCTAAGATAATTGTCACATTAAAGAGCATACAGTGTAACCCATGCACCATCCCGTACAATACAGTATAATCCCTACAACATGCTGTGTAATATACAGTATAATCCCTTCACCATGCTGTGTAATATACATTATAATCCCTACACCATGTTGTGTAATATACAGTATAATCCTTGCACCATGCTGTACAATATACATTATAATCCCTGCACCATGCCGTATAATATACATTATAATCCCTGCACTACTGTACAATATACATTATAATTCCTGCACCATGCCATACAGTATACATTATAATCCATGCACCATGACGTACAATATACAACATAACCCCACAGTGTAGTTGTTATACTGTATATTGAACGGCATGGTGTATGGATTATAATGTATATTGTATAGCATGGTGCAGGGATTATAATGTATATTGTACGGCATGGTACAGGGATTATAATGTATACTGTACAGCAAATGTATGGAGGTTACACCATGCCTGAGAATATAACCCCTATGTGATAGATAGATAGATACAAGATAGATATACCTATATGCAGCCTATACCTATACACAGTCTATACCTATATAGAGCCTATACACCTATACACAGTCTATACCTATATACGGTCTATACCTATGTACAGTCTACACTGTGTAGACTGTACATAGGTGTAGCCTGTATATAGGTATAGAATGTATAGTCGTGGCCAAAAGTTTTGAGAATGACACAAATATTAGTTTTCACAAAGTTTGCTGCTAAACTGCTTTTAGATCTTTGTTTCAGTTGTTTCTGTGATGTAGTGAAATATAATTACACGCACTTCATACGTTTCAAAGGCTTTTATCGACAATTACATGACATTTATGCAGAGTCAGTATTTGCAGTGTTGGCCCTTCTTTTTCAGGACCTCTGCAATTCGACTGGGCATGCTCTCAATCAACTTCTGGGCCAATTCCTGACTGATAGCAACCCATTCTTTCATAATCACTTCTTGGAGTTTGTCAGAATTAGTGGGTTTTTGTTTGTCCACCCGCCTCTTGAGGATTGACCACAAGTTCTCAATGGGATTAAGATCTGGGGAGTTTCCAGGCCATGGACCCAAAATGTCAACGTTTTGGTCCCCGAGCCACTTAGTTATCACTTTTGCCTTATGGCACGGTGCTCCATCGTGCTGGAAAATGCATTGTTCTTCACCAAACTGTTGTTGGATTGTTGGAAGAAGTTGCTTTTGGAGGGTGTTTTGGTACCATTCTTTATTCATGGCTGTGTTTTGGGGCAAAATTGTGTGAGTGAGCCCACTCCCTTGGATGAAAAGCAACCCCAATGGTCTCAGGATGCTTTACTGTTGGCATGACACAGGACTGACGGTAGCGCTCACCTTTTCTTCTCCGGACAAGCCTTTTTCCTGATGCCCCAAACAATCGGAAAGAGGCTTCATCGGAGAATTTGACTTTGCCCCAGTCCTCAGCAGTCCATTCACCATATTTTCTGCAGAAGATCAATCTGTCCCTGATGTTTTTCTTGGAGAGAAGTGGCTTCTTTGCTGCCCTTCTTGACACCAGGCCATCTTCCAAAAGTCTTCGCCTCACTGTGCGTGCAGATGCGCTCACACCTGCCTGCTGCCATTCCTGAGCAAGCTCTGCACTGGTGGCACTCCGATCCCACGGCACGGCGAAATAGCGGCAGGACGGATCCAACATGGTGAACAGCCTATCGGATCCGTCCTGCCGCAAGTGTGAAAGTACCCATAGAGTTCCGTCCTAGGGGTTCAATACCGGAAAAGAACTGATCAGTTTTATCCCCATGCATTCTGAATGGAGAGCAATCCGTTCAGGATGCATCAGGATGTCTTCCATTCAGTCTTTTTGACTTTTCAGGACTGAGATAATACTGCAGCATGCTACAGTTTTATCTCCGTCCAACATTCCAGAACACTTCCAGCAATACTGGATCCGGCATTTTTTCCCATTGAAATGCATTAATGCCGAATCTGGCCCCGAGTGTTTCGGAAAAACGGATCCGGCATTGCAGTCTGCTCATGCTCAGACCGGTAAAAATTTGAAAAAATATAGAAACTGATCCGTTCTTGCAATGTATTTGTGAGATGGATCCGCATCGGGATCCGTCTACAAATGCTGTCCATTTGCATGCAGATTGCCGGATCCTGCAGGCAGTTCCGGCGATGGAACTGCTTGCCGGATCACTCTGCCGCAAGTGTGAAAGTACCCTAAGCCAGTTCTAGTTTACACCAGTATGATAAATTACCCCAAATGTCCCTATAGTGTCCACAGCAGCGATAATGTCCCCTAGAGTGTCCCCAGTAATAATAACACCCTATATTGTGCTCCAGGAAATAATCCCTGTATAGTGTCCCCAAAAATAATTATAACAATTTTCCCTACAGTGCTTCCCCTATAGCAACGGCCCTATACAGTAATTTCCCCCACACTGCCCTCACATAGTAATAACCCCATAGTAATTTGCCCCCACACAGTAATTTCCCCCAACTCTGCCCCATATAGTAATTTGTCCCACACTGCCCCCACATAGTAATCACCCCATAGTAATTTCCCCCCACACAGTAATTTCCCCCACACTGCCCCCATACAGTAGTTTCCCCCACACTGCCCCAACACAGTAGTTTTCCCCACACTGCCCCAACACAGTAGTTTTCCCCACACTGCCCCAACACAGTAGTTTCCCCCACACTGCCCCCACACAGTAGTTTCCCCCACACAGTAGTTTCCCCCACACTGTAGTTTCCCCCACACTGCCCCACATAGTAATTTGCCCCACATAGTCCCTCCCATAATAATTTGGCCCCACACAGCCCCCACATGCAAATCCTCCCATAAAGATTTCCCCCCACATAGTAATTTGCCCCATACAGAAGCCCCAATATGGTAATTTCCCCCCGATGTACTCGATGCCTCTTCACTAATATGTTCTCCTGTGTGTCCCCATCCCTCATGTCCCCCAAAGTAGGCACATGAAAAAAAAAATGAAAAGCTAAATACTCACCTATGTCTAGGGCCAGGCGGTTGCTCGCAGAGGAAGCCGGGATGAGGCAGGCGCGCACATGTCACAGTGCTGCGTCCCGGCACAGGAGCCTGATGACGTCATCACGCCCGCCTGTGCTGGGATTTCACTACCGCCTAGGCTTTAGGTCTACTCAGCCTGAAGCCTATGGTGGTAATCGGTGGGGCAGGGAACTATTCGCCTCGCAGCAGTATGTGGGTGTTTGGATCGGTGCTGGGCCCGGGGCTGCCGACCCGAACGTCCCTATTGTAATCCGCCACTGTCAGGGGGTCTTTAAAGGGGTTCTGCAGTTTGTTTAAACTGATGATCTATCCTCTGGATAGATCATCAGCATCTGACCGGTGGGGTCCGACACCCGAGACCCCCGCCGATCAGCTGTTTGAGAAAGCAGCAGTGCTCCAGCAGCGCCGCGGCCTTCTCACTGTTTACCGCAGGCCCAGTATCAATGGCCTGGTTGCGGCTAAGCTCTGTTCACTTGAATGGAGCTTAGCCCCGCCCAGGCCAGTTGATACTAGTCGTGACGTCACTGGGCCTGCGGTAAACAGTGAGAAGGCTGCGGCTCTGCCGGAGCACCGCTGCCTTCTCAAACAGCTGATCGGTGGGGGTCCTGGGTGTCAGACCCCCACCGGTCAGATGCTGATGATCTATCCAGAGGATAGATCATCGGTTTAAATAAACTGTAGAAACCCTTTAACCCCTTAAGGACGTAAGGCGTACCGGTACGCCCTATTTCCCAAATCCTTAAGGACTCAGTGCTTACCGGTACGTCCTAACTTTAAATCGTGATTCCGGCGCCGCGGGGGTTAATCGGAACGGGATGCCGGCTGAAATCATTCAGCCGGCGTCCTGTAACAACGCCACGGGGGTTCATTTGACCCCCTCGTATCGGCGATCGCAGAAAACCGCAGCTCGGTGACCCGATGAACCGGAAAAAGACTGTGATCTGTGGCGTGATTACACACCACCAATCACAGTCCGTGCATTTGGAGAGGCGGTGCTGGCCCTGGTGCTGAATGCTGCTGTCCAGGGTGCTGATTGGTGCAGGGGAGAGAGGCGCGAGATTCAAACTTCCTGCGCTCCTCTCTCCCCTCCTCTTCCTGTTCTGCACGAGCACCCGGCAGCACCGTCCAGCACCAGCTCCTGAGTCCCCCTAAAATCGGCATTCATCACTCTCCTGCACCCATCGCCATACAGGTAGGTTAGGGTCAGTGAGGGCGAGGCACCATTAGGCAGGGATAGAAGGGAAAAGTTAGAAAAAAAAAAAAAAGAACTTTTATCTAAACTTTCTTTGTTCCATCTTTCAGACCCCAGACCCCCCCTGCCACTTGCGTACTGGTTTCCCAGCCCACCAAATAAGCCCACCGGAGCCCCCTGCCGATGAACTTAGCTGGTGTCCCCCAGTGGACTTTGAGCCCGAGATTCCGGATTTTGCTGGCAATCCTGTAATCCAGATTCCCACAGTGGGGTTTGCAAGCAGCGTTCAGGTGTCCGCCTGCTGAGCGGAGTGGAGGCTGAACGCTGCCAGACTGATGCATTCTGAGCGGATCCGCGTCCACTCAGAATGCATTAGGGCTGGACGGATGCGTTCGGGGCCGCTTGTGAGAGACTTTAAACGGAACTCACAAGCGAAGCCCCGAACACAAATGTGAAAGTAGCTTAAACTGCAGAATCAGGGCAATAAATATTGAGTTTTTTGGGGGCTGTTAACCCTTGATGTGTTATAGAAAAAAATGAATTATAATGGAAAATCTGCCAAAAAAGTAAAATTTAAAAATGTCATCTCGTTTTTCCCTTAATTCTTGTGGAACACCTAAAGGGTTAACAAAGTTTGTAAAATCAGTTTAGAATAAATTGAGGGGGTTGTTTCCACTAATAAATAAAAGTGAATTATATCGACTAAAATTTACCACTATCATGAAGTACAATGTGTTGCGAGAAAACATGAATGGATCGGATAAGTAAAAGCGTTCCAAAGATATTACCACATAAAGTGACGCATGTCAAGTTTCTAAAAAACGGCCTGGTCCTTAAGGTAAAAAATCCTGAAGGGGTTAACCTGTGTCCCTATAAAAATATTTATATATATACAGTACAGACCAAAAGTTTGGACACACCTTCTCATTCAAAGAGTTTTCTTTATTTTCATGACTATGAAAATTGTAGATTCACACTGAAGGCATCAAAGCTATGAATTAACACATGTGGAATTATATACATAACAAAAAAGTGTGAAACAACTGAAAATATGTCATATTCTAGGTTCTTCAAAGTAGCCACCTTTTGCTTTGATTACTGCTTTGCACACTCTTGGCATTCTCTTGATGAGCTTCAAGAGGTAGTCATCTGAAATGGTTTTCACTTCTTCACAGGTTTAATAAGTGGGATTTCTTGCCTTCTAAATGGGGTTGGGACCATCAGTTGCGTTGTGGAGACGTCAGGTGGATACACAGCTGATAGTCCTACTGAATAGACTGTTAGAATTTGTATTAAGGCAAGAAAAAAGAAGCTCAGTAAAGAAAAACAAGTGGCCATCATTACTTTAAGAAATGAAGGTCAGTCAGTCCGAAAAATTGGGAAAACTTTGAAAGTGTCCCCAAGTGCAGTCACAAAAACCATCAAGCGCTACAAAGAAACTGGCTCACATGCGGACCGCCCCAGGAAAGGAAGACCAAGAGTCACCTCTGCTGCGGAGGATAAGTTCATCCGAGTCACCAGCCTCAGAAATCGCAGGTTAACAGCAGCTCAGATTAGAGACCAGGTCAATGCCACACAGAGTTCTAGCAGCAAACACATCTCTAGAACAACTGTTAAGAGGAGACTGTGTAAATCAGGCCTTCATGGTAGAATATCTGCTAGGAAACCACTGCTAAGGACAGGCAACAAGCAGAAGAGACTTGTTTGGGCTAAAGAACACAAGGAATGGACATTAGACCAGTGGAAATCTGTGCTTTGGTCTGATGAGTCCAAATTTGAGATCTTTGGTTCCAACCACCGTGTCTTTGTGCGACACAGAAAAGGTGAACGGATGGTGTAAGGGCTATTTGACCATGAAGGAGAGTGATGGGGTGCTGCGCCAGATGACCTGGCCTCCACAGTCACCGGACCTGAACCCAATCGAGATGGTTTGGGGTGAGCTGGACCGCAGAGTGAAGGCAAAAGGGCCAAGTGCTAAGCATCTCTGGGAACTCCTTCAAGACTGTTGGAAGACCATTTCAGGTGACTACCTCTTGAAGCTCATCAAGAGAATGCCAAGAGTGTACAAAGCAGTAATCAAAGCAAAAGGTGGCTACTTTGAAGAACCTAGAATATGACATATTTTCAGTTGTTTCACACTTTTTTGTTATGTATATAATTCCACATGTGTTAATTCATAGCTTTGATGCCTTCAGTGTGAATCTACAATTTTCATAGTCATGAAAATAAAGAAAACTCTTTGAATGAGAAGGTGTGTCCAAACTTTTGGTCTGTACTGTATATACATATTACACACATAGGGCCAGATTTATCATTAGCTCAGGTCAGAATAATGGAGTGAAAAAATCCAAAACGAAGTCCCAAACGCTAAAACTGCGCACTATGCTCGCCAGTTTTCAGAAAGTGGGCGTGTTTTCTTATGTAAATGAATCTCTAGACAGATTTACTATTGGGACTATTTAAAAAGTCGCAATTTCACTCCAGTGAGGACCATGCTTATCTTATGAGACTTTTTAATAGAACATGCGACTTTTTCATAAAAAGTAAGACTTTTTTGTAAAGATGTGCGACTTTTGTAAAGCTGCTTACTGACAGGATAAACTGCTACCGTCAAACCACATTTATTACAGTCTTAAAGGGCCGATCATAAATCTGACTTGGCTAAGGCTACTTTCACACTTGCGTTCAGAGCGGATCCGTCTGCATTATATTGTAAAAAAAAAATTCAAGTGTGAAAGTAGCCTCAGACGGATCCGTACAGACTTTACATTGAAAGTCAATGGGGGACAGAGCCGTTTGAAGATTGAGCCATAGTGTGTCATCTTCAAACGGATCCGTCCCCATTGACTTAAATTGTAAGTCTGGACGGATGCGTTTGGCTCCGCACGGCCAGGTGGACACCCGAATGCTGCAAGCAGCGTTCGGGTGTCCACCTGCTGAGCGGAGCGGAGGCTGAGCGCTGGCAGGCGGATGCATTCTCAGTGGATCCGCGTCCACTCAGAATGCATTAGTGCCAGACGGCTGCGTTCGGGGCCGCTTGTGAGAGCCTTCAAACGGAGCTCACAAGCGGACAGCTAGTGTGAAAGTAGCCTAAAACTGACTTTAGCCATATGTTAAAGTGGAGTGAGCTGTCAGAGTCATGATAAATCTGGCCCAAAAACTGCCCCTCAGAGCTACATTCCTATTTCCACAAGACTAAGGTCCCAGTCCTCCCGCCCACACTCCGGTGTGCTCCGTCTTCACGTGACCCACTGTAAATCCCGCCCCTAGAGCGCTGTGATTGGCCGCGTTGTGTTCTGTTTGTTGTGAGGGGACGGAGGCCGCCATCTTGTTCCCGGAGATAGGAGCAGCGGTGCATTACCCGTTACCGAATAAAACTAGGGGACGTGCGTCCTCCGGGAGAATTAGGGGTGTTGTACACAGCCACGGTGACACGCGCCTAGTGCCGGGACCGGCGCCCGCTACGCTCCCCTTGTGCGGCGAGTGTCCGGTTTTCGTTGCTCTGGAGGGAGGATGAACGGAGGATAAATGGTGCCCAAACCGGACAGCGGCACCTTCCTCGTCCTTTTCCTGCTCGTGCTAACCCTGACCGAGCCGCTGCGGCCAGGTGAGTGCTCCGGTGGGGGGCGCGGCCTGTGGGCTGAGGTTCATTAAAATGGCGTGCACGGAGCCCGGGTGAGGGGTTGCGCTGCAGTCCTGCACCTGTGTGTGACTGAGGAGGCCGGGGGCCGCCGTGTAATGCTCGGCCATCGTGTCCCCAGGTCTGTCACAGGAAGGTCACCCTATCCAGCCGGGCCTGCTGTACATGGCGGTGCACTTTTCTGGTCACCCCGGGTCATTTGAGCAGTAGGTGGCCCATATCAGTGACACCTATTCCCTCTCCCAAATTGTCTGTCACTGTGCAGATGTGACACCAGTGAAATTAGCTTTTTCCCCCAGAAGCATTTCTCTTATACTGCTGTTTCTACCTATCAAAGTCAATGGAAGGAACCCACCATGTCAGACTGCACAAGGCTAAAATCCACTGAAATTCAGCAGTGATGAACATGAGGTGTACATGGCAGTATCCCAGCATACAGTCCTGAGCGAGAGCACCGCAGCAATACCTGGAGTATCCCATATTCACTACAAAGACAAGGGCAGAACGTTAAAGGGCTTCTGTCAGCCCACTAAACCTTTTTTTTTTTTTTTTTGTTAATAATAATCCCTACACTGCGAGCTCCCTATACATAAGCTAAATGTTCATTTTGGTTCTGTAGATTTTGTTAAAAAGCTATTTTTATAATATGTAAATTACCTTGCTACCAGCAAGTAGGGCGGCTACTTGCTGGTAGCAGCCGCATCCTCCTCTCATCATGACGCCCCCTCCGCTGTGTGATTGACAGGGCCAGGGAACGGGTTCGTTCTCTGCTGGCCCTGTTCTAATTCAAAATATCGCGCCTGCGCCGTACCTGTCTTTTAATCGGCGCAGGTGCACTGAGAGGCGGCCGCTCCATCCTCAATGCGCCTGCGCCGGGTGTAGATGTGACGTCATCGGCGCAGGCGCATTGAGGATGGACCGGCCGAGAGAGCGGCCGCCTCTCGGTGCACCTGCGCCGATTAAAGACAGGTACGGCGCAGGCGCGATATTTTGAATTCAAACAGGGCCAGCAGAGAACGATCCGGTTCTCTGGCCCTGTCAATCACACAGCGGAGGGGGCGTCTTTATGAGAGGAGGATGCGGCTGCTACCAGCAAGTAGCCGCCCTACTTGCTGGTAGCAAGGTAATTTACATATTATAAAAATAGCTTTTTAACAAAATCTACAGAACCAAAATGAATATTTAGCTTATGTATAGGGAGCTCGCAGTGTAGGGATTATTATTAACCCAAAAAAAAAAACAAGGGGTTGTCTGATGGCGGTCACCCGGGGGTGCACCACCAATGAGGCCAGGTGAGGCAGTCGCCTCAGGCAGCAGAGAGGCTAGGCTCACCCCTGCGATCACCTATTCTCACTGGTGGAAGCTGTCTCGAAATGCGTTTCTCCTGCGCTATATAGAAAATGCCTATTTGCAGAGAAGAATAGGACATGCTCTATATTTTTGCGGGGCCACAGAATGGACGTATGGATGCAGACAGCTGTCTGTGCTGTCCACATCTTTGGGGCCCAGTTAAAATAAATGGGTCTGCACCCGTTCCGCAAAATTGCAAACCTATTTATACGGGTGTGAATGGACCTAAGGGTGAGGTCAGATATAGATTTTATTTTTTTCCCTCCCTATACAGAAAATTGCTGTTCACAGGAAATGCATTGATTAGTAGTGTTGAGCGAACTTGTGTTTTAAGTTCGGGTTATAGGTTCCGCTACCTCGGACCATAACTGAATTCTAGGACGGCACGCACCACGGAAGCCTGTGAGAGGCATTCCGTCGTAATAGAAGCCTAGGCTAGCCATATGACTGAATGCAATACAGCAGGATTGCCAACCTGCAGCCCTCCAGCTGTTGCAAAACTACAACTCCCAGAATGCCCGGACAGTCTACAGCTATCGGCCTACAGCAGGGTATGGTGGGAGTTGTAGTTTTACAACAGTGGGAGGGCCGCAGGTTGAACATCCCTGCAATATGGAATGCCTCTCACAGGCTTCCGTGGTGTGTGCTGTCCTAGAAGTCCACAGGTCCGGGGTAGCGCAATCCATTCTACCATAACCCAAACGTAAAACACAAGTAATTAAAATATTGGCCAGGGATGTGAAACATTAATGTAACATTCAGTAATTTTAAGTGTGTGTGTGTGTGTGTGTGTGTGTGTGTGTTCTCACCTCACTACTCCAACCCCCGCCTACTACATGTGACCTATCTTTGCCCATGCCCCTGGCTATCTGATTTGCAGCCAGTACTGACCACTGGCAACTCTACCCTTTTACCTGTATTCCCTGCCCTTCTCTGTTACAGGGACCAGACCTGCCAGTGCTTAGCGCTGTGTGTGTAGAGCAAGGATGCCCAACATGTGGCCCTCCAAGCTGCTGCAAAAACTACAACTCCCAACATGCCCTTATATCCGGGAATGCTGGGAGTTGTAGTTTTGCTGGAGCGCCGCAGGTTGGGCCCATGTAGAGTATAGTGGTCCTGTACTCCACATAAAAGTATCTCCTCTGATGGATGGAAAAGCATTCTGCTTCTAAGTAGTCTACTGGTCGTCTCTTACATGTCACGGATTTAATGTACTAAATTGACCCACTTTAGAAGAAAGACAGGAAAAGACAATTATGTCGAGACCCTAGTTAGAGCCCAGAGGCTCGGGTTTGTACATTAACCCCTTTTGTGCCACCGTCAGGAGCTATAGTAACTTATTCTACAGGGCCATTTACACATGAGGATCGGTTCTCGGCTGATTAAGTCTTTTATGGGGACAGACAAATGATGCAGGACGTCTCGGCACGCGCACAAGTGATTGCACATGTTGTGCTGTGTTTTCTCTGAAATGCCACAGCCCCTCAGAGTTAGGCCCCTTTCACACGAGCAAGGTTTTATTTTTTTTCACGCATCAGTTCTGCGTTGTGTGAGAATCGCAGCATGTTCTATATTCTGCATTTTTCACGCAGCCCTGGCCCCATGGAAGTGAATAGGGCTTCAGTGAAAAACGCATTGCATCCGCAAGCAAGTGGGAATGCAATGTGTTTTTTACTGATGGTTGTTAAGAGATGTTGTTTGTAAACCTTCAGTTTTTTTATCACGCGCGTGAAAAACGCATCAAAACGCATTGCACCCGCGCGGAAAAAACTGAACGCAATCGCAGACAAAACTGACTGAACTTGCTTGCAAAATGGTGTGAGTTTCACTGAACGCATCCAGAGCCAATCTGTATCGTTCATGTAAAAGAGGCCTTAGGGTCCATTCACACATCCTTAGTTCAGGGTCCTCATCCGTTCTGCAATTTTGCAGAACAGGTGTGGACCCATTCATTTCAATGGGTCGCAAAAGATGCAGACAGCACACTGTGTGCTGTCCACATTAGTAGTACCATTCCGTGGCCCTGCAAAAAGGATAGAGCATGTCCTATTCTTGTCCACAAGAACGTGTGAATGGACCCTAAGGGCTCATGTGCCCGTGCTGTGAACAGCAAAAAGTATTAACTTGAATGTCTGCACCGTGGAGCAAAATCCCACAGAAAGCACATGGGGGGGGGGGGGGGATTTATTGGGACTGGTGTAGTGTGTACCCTGGTCTTGATTTGTCCTGTGTAGGTGTGAGATGTGCAACAATTAAGAGGAACCCCTCATGGTGCATGCTAGGACACCCATGCGCCTGAACTGAAAGCCACTTGGCCAGGCACTTGAGTTGGGCTCTAGAGGTCCTGCCCACACCCGGCCCTGTGTCTGGAAAAGTGGATAGGGTGTCTGAGAGAGCCAAAAATGTGTACTTTTTGTCACGAATCTGCACTTGTGACAGAAGTTGGAACTTTTCTGCACCAGTTTGGCGTACATCCATAGTTGTGCCATGAAGCTCCCTGTGAGGATTCGTGCAGTTTGGTCAGCACCATCCTGATGACGGGCTCCTTTACAGTAAATATACATTTCTGAGTGTTGTCTGGTTTACTATTTGCTTTCTGAACCCAGTATTATTTTGCTCAAAGCAGAAAGTCATTCACTTTTATTGTGAAAACTTTTTACTACTTGAATGAAAACCACAAGCTTAGTGTTTCTAATATCTAGTTTGGGGGTTGGTTTCTGGCACGGGGCTGCCTCCATTCTTCTGCATTTTCAGGGTTCTGTATTGATCTGAACTGCGGGAAGCCCCATTACAACAGTCTGAATGAGTCCTAAGGTGGAGAGAAGTGTCCTTTCCTTTATATTTCTACTTCTTTACGGATCCACTTCTGTGTTTGACTCTCCAAAAAAACTGCATGTGTGGCTCAAGTCTTCGGCATAGGACCAGCTTACAGCACCTAGTTGCTTATAGGTTCTGTGTCGGGTCATATTTGCACCATATACGTTCTTTTTCTGTTTATTGACACGATTTTTATAATTGCGGTTTTGCTGGAGAGAAATGAAATGGTTATTTCGGGGATGCAGTGGAGGGCAGGTTCAGTCAGATTGAACAGGTAGTGCTTTGTTGCTATTGCTGATAGTGGTATCTGCTCCATCAGTAGGAATAGAAAACCAGGGCAGTGGGCTGGAAAATTGCAAATGCATCCAAGATTTCTAGAACAGTTTGCTCACATTGCATGCGGTCTAGCATAACGTTTGAACAAATTGAACTGAATGAGTGTTATGCTGACAGTGTCTGTAAAATGTCAGCATAAAGCTCAGCCAGTCCGATGTGATCCTGTTACTAGCTGGCAGCCTGCAGACTCTATTTCAGCACGTTTCTGGACTGGAAGATAAGAGTTATATATTATCTATTGTAGGAAGGCGCAAGGGACCGTCGTTGACGAAAGGTATGTGTCACCGAGGTTCCTGGCCTCGGTGGAGTAAGAGCAAGTTTTCATGTGTCAGCAGCAGTTGCTGTTTGACACCTTGCTACTTAGTATAGCTGTAATAGCTGATCTGGGACGGCTCTTACTGGGAGTAGTCAAAGTGCTTGGTGGGTGACTACTTCCCACATTCAAGGCTGGGTCTTCACTGGCCTATGTTAAAAGTCCAGCCAGCAGTGTTAGGTGGTGGTTATTACCTCTCTCTGACAGAGAAGTTCTGGCAATCGCTGGTTTGGGATCTGAGCCGTGTGCTAGGCAGGAGGTCTGCTCTGTCCTGAGCAAGGCTGATCGGGTGTGAATTAACACCTAGGATAACAGGTGACTGTTTTGCTGTAAGAACTGACTAGGTGTGAACAAACACCAAAACTGCAAATGGACTGTCGTACTGTTTTGTTGCCATAAGTGTGAATAAAACACTGAATTTTTTTAGTTACAAACTGGTCTTTGCCTTTATACTGCGTCTGCTTGTCCTGTCTACCAGAGCGAATCTCCACACTACAGTATCATCATGGTCCCCTTTATTATGACTGCCCCATAGAGTTGAAAGGAGTAGACGGATGTGTGTGTGTGTGTGTCTTCTGCAAATGGGGAACACGGGTCAATTAAATGGGGAACACGGGCTCCCATTCAAGTGATGATCAGGGGCCCCAACGGTTGGACCCCAGCCTATTGGGCACTTCTGCAATATCCTGTGGATAGGTGATAAGTTGTTGTCATGGGACAACCCCTTTTTATATTTTTAAAAACTTTTTGTACTTTTATTTTTATTCCTCTTAGGGGACTTTAACATGTGATTGTCGGATCGCTTCTCCCATAGACAGCAATGGTTTAAGATTGCTTCCTTTGGGAGATTCACACCTCCCTTGATTTTTGGTGCGGAGGAGTCGTTTGGTCCCCGGGAGCAATTGACCACGACATCTGAGGGTTTAAGTCTTCGCCGATCATGGATTTTGCCTCTGTGTGTCTGTTGTGTAAAACGCTTGCTATATTTAAAGCCCCGACTTGCACTGTACATGGATGATCAGAGCAATATGTGTGACTTCCATTATTATTTTGATAACTGAACGATGAATCCTCCACATTCTGCCTGGAATGAAATGAAATTAGATGGAGAAAGAGAAACCAGAGGTGGCAGAAGATGTGGGGGACTGACATACCGTAGTGGTTACACTCACCTGAGGCTGTTGTCAGGCACCACCCCTCTGTAGTCGGCTTAGTATGTATAGTCCTCACTGCTGCCCTGGAACAGAGGTAACGCAAGCAATGGTCCTACATCGAGGCTCTCGTTCGGCAAATGAGAGATCTCTAGCCGGTAGGTTGTCGCCAAAAATGTTTTCATTAGCTTGAACAACGCGTTTCACGGGCGGATCGCCATTTTCATCAGGTTATGGCACTGTGCCTGAGGTTTTGTATATTCTTTACAGTTTTGCAGACGGGTGATCTGAATGTCAAGTTCCGATGCATTGCTAAGGCTACTTTCACACTTGCGCTTGATCGGATCCGTTCTGAACGGATCCGATCATATTAATGCAGACGGAGGCTCCGTTCAGTACGGATCCGTCTGCATTAATAACTTAGAAAAATTTCTAAGTGCGCAAGATGCCTGAGCGGATCCGTTCAGACTTTCAATGTAAAGTCAATGGGGGACGGATCCGCTTGAAGATTGAGCCATATGGTGTCATCTTCAAGCGGATCCGTTCCCATTGACTTACATTGTAAGTCTGAACGGATCCGCTCGCCTCCGCACGGCCAGGCGGACAGCTGAACCGCCTGGCCGTGCGGAGGCGAGCGGAGCGGAGGCTGAACGCCGCCAGACTGATGCAGTCTGAGCGGATCCGCTCCATTCAGACTGCATCAGGGCTGGACGGAGGCGTTCGGGTCCGCTCGTGAGCTCCTTCAAACGGAGCTCACGAGCGGACCGACGAACGCTAGTGTGAAAGGAGCCTTACGTGTAATTAAAAAAGAAATGTATATTGGTAGAACAGGATATATGTGATTTGGGTCCTGTTGGAAAGAAACCCATATTCTTCTGGTACTGTATTTTGTTTGGTCAGTAAAACGTAGCAGGCTGCACTCTTTTGCTCTGTCAAAATATCCGAACCTATCCAAGACCCTGGCAATATGTTCCAAGTGTTAATTCTTGGTCTCTTAGACTTTCTTCTCTGATCCCTTTTGGAGTGGACCTTCTGTTCTCTGTGGTTATACTCCAGTTTGTACATGAGCCCTCTTCCTTCATATGCCTCCATTTTTTTTTCCTTTTAAATATGGACCTGCACACATTGCAGATTATGTGCAGATTGTCGTGCAGGAAAACTGCTGTGTAAAACAGTACCAGCAAAGTAAAAGAGATTTGCCAAATCTCGTGTGCATGTTGTGGATTTTGTACTCGTAGCAATATACCTGCCGTGAGGATATTAAAGGGATTCTGTCACCTCTCATAACCCAAAATCGGATTTTAAACCAGTCATGCTCCACAGCTTACCTTGAATCGGCTGTGCTCTTCTATCTTGTAATCCGTTCAGTAGTAAAACGACTTTTTTTATAATTATGCAAATTAACGCTGAAGGTGCCCAGAGGGGCGTTATGAAGTCTCGCGCAGATGCAGTACCCACTGAGGGCTGCGCCAGTGCGATTTGCTGGAGACTGAGGGCAGGAGCTTCATCGTCGTCACTGGGCATGCGCCGAGCCCAGTGACGTCCGATGCTCGCTCTTCCCTCAGTCTCCAGCAAATCGCACTGGCGCAGCCCTCAGTGGGTACTGCGTCTGCGCGAGACTTCGCTCGGCCGTCAGTGAGGGGGAGGAGAGGGATGACAAGCTGTGGGCGGTTAGGGATTCTGAAGGAAGGCGTTTTGGGCACTGTAAGAGGGGCGTTACTGGGCACACTAAGGGGAACATAACGCCCCTCTGGGCACCTTCAGAGTTAATTTGCATAATTATAAAAGTCGTTTTACTGCTAAACTACTGGACGGATTACAAGATAGAAGAGCACAGCCGATTCAAGGTAAGCTGTGGAGCATGACTGGTTTAAAATCCGATTTTGGGTTATAAGAGGTGACAGAATCCCTTTAACCACTTGCCATCTGGGCCATTTGCCCCCTTCCTGACCAGGCCTAATTTTGCAAAACTGACATATCTCACTTTGTGGTAATAACTTTGGAACGCCTTTACTTATCCAAGTCATTCAGAGATTGTTTTCTCGTGACACATTGTACTTCATGATAGTCATAAATTTGAGTCAATATATTTCACCTTTTATTTATGAAAAAATCCCAAATTTACCCAAAATTTTGAAAAATTAGCAATTTTCTAAATTTCAATTTCTCTGCTTTTAAAACAGAAAGTGATACCTCATAAAATATTTATTACTTAACATACCACATATGTCTACTTTATGTTGGCATCATTTTGGAAATGTCATTTTATTTTTTTAGGACGTTAGAAGGCTTAGAAGTTTAGAAGAAATTCTTAAAATTTTTAAGAAAATTGCCAAAACCCACTTTTTAAGGTCTGAAGTCACTTTGTGGGGCTTACATAGTAGTTACCCCCATAAATGACCCCATTGTAGAAACTACACCCTCAAGTTACTTAAAACCGATTTTACAAACTTTGTTAACCCTTTAGGCGTTCCATAAGAATTAAAGGAAAATGGAGATCAAATTTTTTTTCTTTCACTTTTTGGGCAGATTTTCCATTTTAATCCAATTTTTTCTTTAACACATCGATGGTTAACGGCCAAACAAAACTCAATATTTATTACCCAGATTCTGCGGTTCACAGAAACACCCCACATGTGGTCATAAACTGCTGTATGGGCACATGGCAGGGCGCAGAAGAAAAGGAACTCCACATGGTTTTTAGATGCCATGTCCCATTTGAAGCCCCCTGATGCACCCTTACAGTAGAAACTCCCAAGAAGTGATCCCATTTTGGAAACTAGGGGATAAGGTGCCAGTTTAATTGCTACTATTTTTGGGTACATATGATTTTTTTGATCATTCATTATAACACTTTATGGGGCAAGGTGACCATAAAATGGGTTGTTTTAGCACAGTTTCTATTTATTTATTTTTACAGCGTTCACCTGAGGGGTTCAGTCAAGTGACATTTTTATAGAGCAGATTGTTACGGACGTGGCGATACCTAATATGTATACTTTTTCTTATTTATTAAAGTTTTACACAATAATAGCATTTTTGAAACAAAAAAATGTTTTAATGTGTCCATGTTTCGAGAGCTATATTTTTTTATTTTTTGAGAGATTTTCTTATGTAGGGGCTCATTTTTTGCGGGATGAGGTGACGGTTTTATTGGTACCATTTAGTGGGACATACGCATTTTTGATCACTTGGTGTTGCACTTTTTGTGATGTAAAGTGACAAAAATTGCTTGTTTTGACTTTTTTTTTTTTTTTTTTACGGTGTTCACCCAAGGGGTTAGGTCATGTGATATTTTTATAGAGCTGGTTTTTACGGACGCGGTAATACCAAATATGTCTACAGGTCCTTCTAAAAAAAAAATAGCATATTCTGATAAAGTTCATTATTTTCTGAAATATACTGATAAACATTAGACTTTCATATATTTTAGATTCATTACACACAACTGAAGTAGTTCAAGCCTTTTATTTTAATATTGATGATTTTGGCATACAGCTCATGAAAACCCAAATTTCCTATCTCAAAAAATTTGCATATTTCATCCGACCAATAAAAGAAAAGTGTTTTTAATACAAAAAAGTCAACCTTCAAATAATTATGTTCAGTTATGCACTCAATACTTGGTCGGGAATCCTTTTGCAGAAATTAGTGCTTCAATGCGGCGTGGCATGGAGGCAATCAGCCTGTGGCACTGCTGAGGTGTTATGGAGCCCAGGATGCTTCGATAGCAGCCTTAGGCCTATTGCACACGACCGTATGGCTTTTTCAGTGTTTTGCAGTCCGTTTTTCATGGATCCGTTGTTCCGTTTTTTGTTTCCGTTTCTGTTCCGTTTTTCCGTTCCGTTTTTCCGTATGGCATATTTAGTATACAGTAATTACATAGATAAAATTGGGCTGGGCATAACATTTTCAATAGATGGTTCAGGAAAAAACGGAACGGAAACGGAAGACATACGGATGCATTTCCGTATGTGTTCCGTTTTTTTTTGCGGATCCATTGACTTGAATGGAGCCACGGACTGTGATTTGCGGGCAATAATAGGACATGTTCTATGTTAAAACGGAACGGAAAAACGGAAATACGGAAACGGAATGCATACGGAGTACATTCCGTTTTTTTTGCGGAACCATTGAAATGAATGGTTCCGTATACGGACCGTATACGGAACGCAAAAAACGGCCAGTAAACTGGAAAAAAAAACGGCCGTGTGCAATAGGCCTTAAGCTCATCCAGAGTGTTGGGTCTTGCATCTCTCAACTTTCTCTTCCCAATATCCCACAGATTCTCTATGGGGTTCAGGTCAGGAGAGTTGGCAGGCCAATTGAGCACAGTAATGCAATGGTCAGTAAACCATTTACCAGTGGTTTTGGCACTGTGAGCAGGTGCCAGGTCGTGCTGAAAAATGAAATCTTCATCTCCATAAAGCTTTTCAGCAGATGGAAGCATGAAGTGCTCCAAAATCTCCTGATAGCTAGCTGCATTGACCCTGCCCTTGATAAAACACAGTGGACCAACACCAGCAGCTGACCTGGCACCCCAGACCATCACTGACTGTGGGTACTTGACACTGGACTTCAGGCATTTTGGCATTTCCCTCTCCCCAGTCTTCCTCCAGACTCTGGCACCTTGATTTCCGAATGACTTGCAAAATTTGCTTTCATCCGAAAAAAGTACTTTGGACCACTGAGCAACAGTCCAGTGCTGCTTCTCTGTAGCCCAGGTCAGGCGCTTCTGCCGCTGTTTCTGGTTCAAAAGTGGCTTGACCTGGGGAATGCGGCACCTGTAGCCCATTTCCTGCACACGCCTGTACACGGTGGCTCTGGATGTTTCTACTCCAGACTCAGGCCACTGCTTCCGCAGGTCCCCCAAGGTCCTTCTCCACAATCTTCCTCAGGGTCCGGTCACCTCTTCTTGTTGTGCAGCGTTTTCTGCCACACTTTTTCCTTCCCACAGACTTCCCACTGAGGTGCCTTGATGCAGCACTCTGGGAACAGCCTATTCGTTCAGAAATTTCTTTCTGTGTCTTACCCTCTTGCTTGAGGGTGTCAATGATGGCCTTCTGGACAGCAGTCAGGTCGGCAGTCTTACCCATGATTGCGGTTTTGAGTAATGAACCAGGCTGGGAGTTTTTAAAAGCCTCAGGAATCTTTTGCAGGTGTTGCGAGTTAATTAGTTGATTCAGATGATTAGGTTAATAGCTCGTTTAGAGAACCTTTTCATGATATGCTAATTTTTTTTAGATAGGAAATTTGGGTTTTCATGAGCTGTATGCCAAAATCATCAATATTAAAACAATAAAAGGCTTGAATTACTTCAGTTGGTGTGTAATGAATCTAAAATTTTATGAAAGTCTAATGTTTATCAGTACATTACAGAAAATAAAGAACTTTATCACAATATGCTAATTTTTTGAGAAGGACCTGTATTTTATTTTATTTGTTTCACTTTAACACAATAATAGCATTTTTAAAACCATAAAAATGATATTTTAGTGTCTCCATGTTCTAAGAGCTATAGTTTTTTTTTTTTTTTTTTTTTTTTTTTTTTGAGAGATTTTCTTATGTAGGGGCTCATTTTTTACGGGATGAGGTGACTGTTTTATTGGTACCATTTAGTGGGACATACGCATTTTTGATCACTTGGTGTTGCACTTTTTGTGATGTAAGGTGACAAAAATTGCTTGTTTTGACACCGTTTTTTTAATTTATTTTTTACGGTGTTCACCCGAGGGGTTAGGTCATGTGATATTTTTATAGAGCTGTTTTTTACGGACGCGGCTATACCAAATATGTCTATTTGTTTTTTTTTCTATTTTTAACATTTTTTCCTTACTTGGGGAATTTATTTTTTTACATGTGAAACCTTTATTTTATTTTTATTTTTTTCAACACTTTTTTTATTTTACACTTTTCGTCCCCCATAAGGTCATACAAGACCTCTGGGGGACATTTACTTCACTTTTTCTATTTTTTTTCACTGTTGATTTCTCCTGTAACTGGGGCTGACTTAGTAGCCCCAGTTACAGGAGAAATGCACCCCCCAGAGAGGCTGTACAGCGCAATATAGCGAGAGACCTCACACAGCTCCTGCACTCTCCGGTCCCGGCGGTCACATGACCGCCGGGCCGGAACAGGAAGCGCATAGCGCTTCCTGCTCTGCATACACAACGCTCAGTGAGCGCTGTGTATGCAGCGATCTAGAAGGCAGGGACACCTTGGCACTGTCCCTGCCTTCTCTCTGGGTTGCCCTGCTGTCACTGACAGCGGGCAACCCGATCAGCAGCTGCACGATTAGCGTGCAGCTGCAGTTCTGAACGGACGTTCAGAAACGTCCATTCAGAAATAGAGATCCACCCATAGGACGTTTATATCCTATGGGCGGATGGGAGGAGGTTGAAGACCACAGCATTTCACTTGTTTGTGCAGATCTGGGACTGATATATTGTGGTTTCCCCATAGACTTCAATGGGGTTGTGAAAATACACAGGAAATTTGCACCAAAAACCACATAAAAACTAAGCAAAAAAAGTGATAAGTAGTGCAAATAAACATGTGTTTTCCGCATACAAATCCTCATTGTGCACAGGAACCCGAAGGCTAACTGCACACGGGTGCGAGTAGACAAGCAAAAAATTAGCAATTTTGCTGCAGCTTCACACCCTTGTATTGAAAAGGGTGAAATCTGCACAAAAAATTAACATGTTTGCGGACTTCTAAATCCACATGGCAAGGTCTATTTCCTCACAGAAGGAAAATTCTAATGTACGTGAGACTTGTCTAATGTCCTGCGCTTTGCTGGTACTGTTATATAAAAAACAAAATGTGTGCAGTAGGGTTGCACCGGGTATTGAACTTCCACTACCCAATTGATACTTTTTCACCCGGAACAATACGATACCGGGATTTGCTTTTTCTTGATACTAGGCTGCGCTACTGCGCAACTCAGTATCTTTTCTCATTAGAGAACATGGCGTGCTCCATGTGTGCCATGTTCTCATCAGTAGCACAGAGTCCCTCCCTCCTCACTGCGCCACCAATTAAAACATTAAGGGGAGGGTGCTCTGAAGCTGCCACTGCGCCACCAATTAAAATAATTAACCCCTATTTAAATTGTATGGAGCTGCAGGACGGGTGCTGGCTGTATCATACGGCCGGCACCTGTCCGCAATGACAGGGAATGGAGATCCAGCAAAATCCTGTGATTTAACCCCTTAGGTGCCGTGATCAATGTTTTGGGTTTTGACATTACGACGTTCACTGTGCGCTAAAAATTACATGACACTCTCTTATTTTGCAGATCAATATGATTGCGGCAATACCAAACTTGTATAGCTTTTATTTTGTTTTACTACTTTTATAAAAATATTTTTCTGACCACCATAACGTTTTAAAATTTCCATCCACAGAGCTGTATGAGGGCTTCTTTTTTTTTTGCGAAACAAACTGTAGTTTTTATTGGTACTATTTTTGTGGTACGCATGACTTTTTGATTATTTGGCTATTTTCGCAACTTTTTTTATAATTTTTTTTTTTTTTTAATCTTTTTTGGAACTCCCATAGTGCGTGCATGCCGTTCTCTCCTTTACTTTCTGGAGATAGGTGTGGGATCCACTTCTGGGACCCTCACCTATCTGACATTGATGGCGTGGCACTGCCCATTATTTAGAAGGTCACAATAATGCACTCTAAACTGAGTAAGGCTACTTTCACACTGGCGTTTTGAATTCCGTTTGTGAGATCTGTTTCAGGGATCTCACAAATGGATCAGTTTAGCCCTAATGCATTCTGAATGGATAAGGATCTGTTCAGAATGCATCAGTTTGACTCCGTTCCGCCTCCATTCCGCTCAGGCTGCGGACACCAAAATGCTGCTTGCAGCGTTTTGGTGTCCACCTGGCGATGCGGAGCCAAACGGATCCATCCTGACTTACAGTGTAAGTCAATGGGGACGGATCCGTTTTCACTGACACAATATGGTGCAGTTGAAAACGGATCTGTCCCCCATTGACTTTCAATGTAAGTCAGGACGGATCCATTTTGACTTAGACTTTTAAAAAAAAAGAATAATGCAAACGGACCCGTTCTGAACGGATACAAGCGTTTGCATTATAGGTGCGGATCCGTCTGTGCAGATACCAGCCGGATCCGCACCTAATGCAGGTGTGAAAGTAGCCTAATCCTAAAGGCCAGGGAAGAATGACTGTGGTTCTGGGGAAAGCGGGTTGTCGCTTGCCTGCTCACACCCTGCTCCATTAACCCGATGTATTCAGAAAAGGATCATGGACCAGAACTTGGATTGGTCAACTTATATTCCGCTAGAAGACCTCATTCACATGTCTCAGGAACAATATGCAGAGTATAATTATAGTGCTGTGCATTTTAAGATCTACATCATTGCCACAGAGTCTGCGCCTGAGATTTCGCTTTGGTTTTCTGATGCAGATTTTCCCAATCAATCCATGGCGGATTTGTGGCGAATTAAGGTCCATATTCATTTGCCACAAAACCGCCATAGGCAAATCCACCATGGATTGATTGGGAAAATCTGCAGCAGAAAACCAAAGCGAAACCTCAGCTGCAGACTCTGTGGCAATGATGTAGATCTTAAAGGGAACCTGTCACCGGGATTTTGTGTATAGAGCTGAGGACATGGGTTGCTAGATCGCCGCTAGCACATCCGCAATACCCAGTCCCCATAGCTCTGTGTGCTTTTATTGTGTAAAAAAAACTATTTGATACATATGCAAATTAACCTGAGATGAGTCCTGTCCCTGACTCATCTCACATACAGGACTCATCTCAGGTTAATTTGCATATGTATCAATTCGGTTTTTTTTAAACAATAAAAGCACACAGAGCTATGGGGACTGGGTATTGCGGATGTGCTAGCGGCCATCTAGCAACCTATGTCCTCAGCTCTATACACAAAATCCAGATGACAGGTTCCCTTTAAAATCCACAGCATGGCATGTATGTTCTGTTTGAGTTAACATGTTGTTGTCACAATTGTCATCTTATTTTTGCTCCGTCATTATATTTGTGTAGCTTGCGATTATCTCTTTTGGCAATAAAATACTGTAAATGAGCAAGCTCATAGGCATTTTGATTTGCAAACGTTTGATATAGCTTTACATACATTTTATTTTATTTTTTCTTGTGCATTATTCTCTGCTTTCAATTGGATCATACCTTTTTGGTAAGTGTTTTTTAAATTTTAAATTTCAGGTCCTCAAGTAGTTCTCGCAAGACTGCAATCAGGTGAGCATGCTTTTAGTGTTGGTAGTGAGTAGATGGCTAGTGCTTTTATTTTAGTCAATAGCTAACGGTCTCAAACGAAATGAAATCACTTACCAATCGCTGGCTGCTCAGTGCATTTACTTTTTCTCTGAAATAGGCTAAAACATTTTCACATCTAAACTATAGTATTTCTCTTTTCCAGCACTAGCGTTACAATTGATCTGTAGATTGAAAAACTTGTACTGAAGTGTCCCTTTAAAGGGAATCTGTCACTACTTTTCTGGACTATTATCTGCAGTAATACATGAGTAGCACTGCACAGAAGGAGCCCAAATCACTATTTTTTATTTTTCCTACTGCCTCCTGTTCCCCCATTGTCTGCATGCAAAACAGCACTAAAATACACAGTCCAGACTGCTGTGCCATGCTGAATCAGCACAAAGACCAATTCACACTATGCTGTATGTACTCACCACTCATGATCCAATCTGTCCACCATCAAAATATGTGCAACTTTTTTTTAACTTTCAAGTTTTTATTAAATTTTCAGCATAAGAAAATCAGACAGTAACTATGTCACTTGCACAGGCCATAACAATGTCAAGTACAACTTTGACATTCAAATTATGCTGTTACCAAGTTAGTCCAACATAAGGATATCAGATAAGAAATGTCACTTGTATAATCCAGCCATAGTCACAAATATATTCAAAACATATTAATGACATATACAACAGATTGTAATATATTCAATCCAGGAACAAACTAATAGATTGAATCCAGAACTTGTGATCCTTCTCTAAGGTATCATTTATGCTATACTTTAGCGTACCACTATACAGTTATTTCCTACATGGTTATCTATCCACCGCTCTCTCCTGTTATGTCCACCACACCCTCAGCTACTACAAAGCCAGAGAATGAATCTTAGCTGCAAACGGGTGAGAGTTCCACAATTCCCATCTTTTGTGAGCTTTTAAACGTCCAGCGTAAGAATCTGCATAAATACATTCATGTTGCATATACTGATTAACCAGTGCGATCGCATCAGTCACCTGGGGTGTAATGGGCAACTTCCAGGAGGTCGCAATAAGCTTCCTTGCAGCCGAGAAAATGCCCATTATGACCGGTCTATGTGAATGAGGGAGATCCCCTATTCCAATGGATAGTACAGCCAATGGGGGGTCGAGGGGTATCCGGAAGCCCGCCACTGTCGAGATAAGGTCAAAAATCTTTCTCCAAAAAAGGAGAATAATAGGACATGACCACCACATATGGGATAAGCTTCCCTTTTCCCCACAATTTCTCCAGCAATTTGAGCTGTATTCAGGATCCATGTGAGCTATACGGGCTGGAGTCAAGTACCATCTAAGCTGTATTTTCCTATTTTGTTCAATGTGATTAATGCATTTGGCAGTAGCTATCGTCCAATGGAAAGCATCCCTCCACTCCCCGACCGTCCAAGAGCGTCCCAACTCTTCTTCCCACTTCACCATAAAGTTAAGCTTTGTTTCTAGAGTAGGGTCAAGTGCCTGATATGCGGTCGCCAGGCCTTTCCCCTGACCTGTCTTATTAGTAAAATATTTACTAAAAGGGGAAAATATGTGCAACTTTGAGCAATATAGTAAATGCTGTAGATGAGTAGAGATAATACAACTCACTCGTTATCCGGTACAATCATACCTTCTTCTGTATCCGTCATACACACATTTTTCATTTTAAACCACTGGCTTTGAACCTAGGCTACAGCCTTATCATATTGAGAAAAGTGGTTTTCTGTACTTAGAAAGCTAAAACATATTGCTGGTTTCTTTGTAGTCATATATTGTGCCTGTGAATAAACCAGTAATGTGTATTACCTTTCTAAGTATAGAAAACCTCTAGCCTCCACATGGTAAGGCTAAAAGCAGTGCTGCAAGGATTCAGCCCCACCACCTGGTGCTCCAGTATGCTAATTTGAATAAAAATGCGGATATTTCTGCAACTGTTTAGCATTCAGACAAAAGAAAGGTATTGTTTTAATCAGCGTTTAATAAGGTTGATCATGCTGACTTATGCTACTTTCACACTTGCGTTCGGAGCGGATCCGTCTGGTGTCTGCACAGACGGATCCGCTCCTATAATGCAAACAATGGTATCCGTTCAGAACGGATCCGTCTGCATCATATTTCAGAAAAAAATCTAAGTCTAAAAGTTAGTCCTGACTTTGCATTGAAAGTCAATGGGGGACGGATCCGTTTGAAATTGCACCATATTGTGTCAATGTCAAACGGATCCGTCCCCATTGACTTACATTGTAAGTCTGGACGGATCCGTTTGGCTAAGCACGGCCAGGCGGACACCCGAACCTTTCAAGCTGCGTTCAGGTGTCCGCCTGCTGAGCGGAACGGAGGCCAAACGGTGCCATACTGCTGCATTCTGAGCGGATCCGCATCCATTCAGAATGCATTGGGGCTGTACGGATCTGTTCGGGGCCGCTTGTGAGAGCCTTCAAACGGAACTCACAAGCGGAACCCCGAACGCAAGTGTGAAAGTAGCCTTAGGCTATTGAAATGCTGACCGTGGACAAATTGGGCAGTAGGAAAAAAATAATTGCTGGAGTACTACTACTACAGCAGGTTTTATAAAAATTTTGGTATTCAGAGAGAAGATTACAATTTTTTTTTTTTTTTTTTTTTTAATGTTGGCAGTAATCTCATAGAGATAAAAGTTCTTAATGTCTTAATGGTGAGCCAAGTAATCCTGGTGATTCTGCTGCTTAGGAACATGTTTATCTACAAGCTAATCCTATTAGTGTAGTTGGTAAAGAACTGGAATGACAGAATGTTGTTCTCTTTGCTGGCAGATAAATATGCCCACAGAGGAGCAATGCAGTGATGGGTATAATGTGAGAAGTTCTGCTAACTGGGATGGCATAGCCGAGGTGTGGTCTCCTCGATTGTCTGACAATGTTAAATGAGACTCTCTGCAGCTGAAAACTCCTTAAGGGTGATCAGAAATTATCCTTGCAGAGTCACATGTGGACATCTCAGATGATTTTAAGTCGTCCAGCTTTGCGCAAGAAATTAAAGGGGATCTATCAGCAGTCTTCTGCTGCCCTAACAGCTCCAGCACATGCCAATGAGTCCTGATATCAATGAGCTCACGGCTTTCCCTGCCCACCTGGCTCTGACTGATTTCTGAATCAGTTGCTGGTGGGCGGGGAAGGCCAGGAGATTATGAATATTCAAGACTCATCATTATGCACAGGAGCTGCTCAATACAAGATTTTCCTGATTTTGGACTATTATCTACAGTAGTACATGAGTAGTATGCCAGATATGGAGACAGGATCACTTATTTTTATCTTCCTCGCTGTCAGTGCTCAGACACGTTGAAATACATTGACAGGACTGCTGTGCATGCACATTATCTGGACTGTGTATTTCAACGCAGGTTTGAGTGCTGACAGTGGGGAATCAGGGGCAGTAGGAAAATAAAAAAAATACTGATCTGCAGTACTACTCATTTATTACTGAAGTCGCAAATGCCCAGGGGTGGAGTTACGGCCGCAAGTGCCTAGGCCCTTTGGCTATGTGCCCAGATAACCTGCTTGCAGTCCTCCTGGCCTGGCCTCCTCTCCTACTTTGTCCTCCTCCTCTGGCTTGGAGATCTTGCGCAAGCTCCAGCCACCATCGGGCTGGTGCATGCACACTGCTCTGCCCACTATGGGCAGATGCACTGATATTAACAGTGCACAGGCTGGCAGTGACCGGCGCCAGAGGAGGAGGATAAAGTAGGAGAGGAGGGTGGGCCAGAGGACTGCAAGGGG
The DNA here is from genome assembly GCF_014858855.1 of Bufo gargarizans. Classification (NCBI taxonomy): domain Eukaryota; kingdom Metazoa; phylum Chordata; class Amphibia; order Anura; family Bufonidae; genus Bufo; species Bufo gargarizans. The sequence goes on along the minus strand of NC_058080.1, from coordinate 542,753,380 downwards.
AGCAGTTATCTGGGCACTTGCGACTGCTAATTTGCATAACTTTTATAAAGTGCGTTTTCAGGATCTCTACGAGGGACAGAAACAAGAGAGGTACTAATTTAATGGGGGGGGGCAAACGTTCTAGAACGCTAAGTGTAGGTGACAGACTCCCTTTAAAGAAAGTGACCCAGCATTTTGCTGAGGAGACCGGTCACTAGTTTGTTGCCCTCAGGGTCCATTCACACGTCCGCAATTCTGTTCCACATTTACCTACAGTCTAAAGTAGTAAACAGATGCAAAGTATTTTCCTTTATTGGGGTAATAGGGATTTACATGTTAAGGCCTCTTGCACACTAACGTGTTTTATTATTTTTATTTTTTTCCCGTTTACGTTCCGTTTCTTATGTTGCGTATACGGAACAATTCATTTCAACGGATCTGCAAAAAAAAAAGGAAGGTACTCCGTATGCCTTCCTTTTTCAGTTTTTCTGTTCAGTTCAAAGATAGAACATGTCCTATTATTGTCCGCATAACGGACAAGGATAGTACGTAATGTAGAGTGAATTAAAATCATATGTAACCCAGAATGGTATCAATAAAACAGTCGCCTTATCCTGTAGTTTTCAAAATGGGGTCATTTATGGGGGTTTTCTATTGTTTTGGCAACTCAACGCCATTACAAGTGTGCAATGGGGCCTAAAACATTTGTAAGCAAATTTTGTGTTCTGAAAGCCATAAGATTAGGGCCACAATGGGGGTATTCTGAAAGCCTTTATGAAGACAGGAGAAATGGGGTGATACATTTTGGGGTGTACTTCTTCATTTTCATGTGCTTTGTAGAAAAAAAAAACTGTCTTTAAATTGACACTTTTGTGTGAAAAATGAAAATATCTTTTTTTTTTTTTTCACCTTCTTAGACCTCTTTCACACGGGTGTGTGCACCCCGTGGTCGTGTTGCGGGCTGCAATGCACTTTAATGGGTCCGTGATCCGTCCGTTCCGCAAAAAGATAGGACATGTTCTATCTTTTTGCAGAACGCAAGTACGGGATGAAACCCCACGGAAGCACTTCATAGTGAAACCGTAGGGTTCCGTACTGTGCTTCCATTCCGCATCTCCGGATTTGCGGACCCATTGAAGTGAATGGGTCTGCATCCGTGATGTGGAATGCCCATGGAACGGCACCCGTGTATTGCAGATCCGCAAATACGGTTCGCAATACGACAACGGGTCGCACACCCCCATGTGAAAGAGGCCTACTTTCACACTAGTGTTTCTGGGTCCGCTTGTGAGATCTGTTTCAGGGCTCTCACAAGCAGCCCAAAACGGATCAGTTCAGATAAGGATCCGTTCAGAATGCATCAGTTTGGCTGCGTTTGGTCTCCGTTCCGCTTTTGGGTTTTTTATGCTGGTTAGAGTGATTATAGCTCGTGGGTGGATGGCTAGAGCTGCTCCTGATATACAGTCCTGATCAAAAGTTTAAGACCACGTGAAAAATGGTGAAAAATCATATTTAGCATGGCAGGATCTTAACGAGGTTCCAAGTAGAGCTTCAACATGCGACAAGAAGAAATGGGAGTGAGACAAAACATTTTTTGAGCATTCAATTTAATGAAAACAACAAATAAACTGAAACAGGCTGTTTTTCAGCTGATCAAAAGTTTAGGACCACACCTCCAAAAAAAAAGAAAAAACACAAATCCAACTTCCAACATAAACTCAGTAATGAGTAGCTCCGCCGTTATTGTTTATCACTTCCAAAATTTGTTTCGGCATGCTTGATGCAAGCGTTTCCATGAGGTGAGTGGGAACATTTCTCCAAGTGGTGAAGACGGCCGCACGAAGGCCATCTACTGTCTGGAACTGTTGTCCATTTTTGTAAACTTCCCTTGCCATCCATCCCCAAAGGTTCTCAATTGGATTTAGATCAGGGGAACACGCAGGATGGGCCAAAAGAGTGATGTTATTCTCCTGGAAGAAGTCCCTTGTCCTGCGGGCATTGTGTACTGTAGCGTTGTCCTGTTGAAAAACCCAGTCGTTACCACACAGACGAGGGCCCTCAGTCATGAGGAATGCTCTCTGCAACATCTGGACATAGCCAGCGGCCGTTTGACGCTACTGCACTTCCTGAAGCTCCATTGTGCCACTGAGGGAAAAAGCACCCCAGACCATTATGGCGCCCCCTCCACTGTGGCGTGTAGAAAACATCTCGGGTGGGATCTGCTTGTCATCCCAGTAACGTTGGAAACCATCAGGACCATCAAGGTTAAAAAAAAATTCTCATCGGAGAATAAAACTTTCTTCCACCTTTTGAATGTCCCATGTTTGGTGTTTTCTTGCAAAGTCCAAATGAGCAGTTCTGTGGCGTTCAAGGAGGACGAGGTCTAATGACGTTTTTTGTTTTTGAAGCCCTTCAGTCTCAGATGCCGTCTGATGGTTATGGGGCTGCAGTCAGTAAGGGCCTTAAATTGAGGATCGTCCAGTGTCTTGACGGACAGCCAATTGGATGCTCCGTCTCAGTGCTGATGACATTTTTTTTTTTTTTTTTTTGTCTTCCACTTGACTTTTTTGTTCCATAACCCTCAGGATCATTTAAGAAATTCCAAATGACTGTCTTACTGCGTCCCACCTCAGCAGCGATGGCGCGCTGAGACACCCTGCTTATGCAGTTCAACAACCCGACCACATTCAAAAAGGAGTTTTTTTTTGCCTTTGCCATCACAATGTGTGACTACCTGACAGAAAATGACAATCCACATCTTTTCACAGATTTGGCCTTTCAAAGGCATGTGGTTCTAAAATTTTGATCAGCTGAAAAACAGCCTGTTTCAGTTTAACCGTTATTTTCAATTAATTGAATGCTCAAAAAATGTTTTGTCTCACTCTCATTTCTTCTTGTTGCATGTTGAAGCTCTACTTGGAACCTTGTTAAGATTCAACAATGTAATATATGATTTTTTGCAATTTTTCAAGTGGTCTTAAACTTTTGATCAGGACTGTAAATAACTGGCTTCGCTTGGTTAATAAAGTGAAGGCATATGAAAAGATTAGATATACTTCCCAAAATGAGCCTGAAGGCTTTATGGTAAATGGTTGTAGTGCTCTTCTTTTTTTTTTTTTTTTTTTTTTTTTTTTTTTTTTTCTTGCTCCACCATGTGGACCATGGGGTTTGTATTTATGTACTTTTATTTGGTAGCCCTGTGAGATGGTTTATTTTTTATACCATAAATAAAGTGAAGAAAGGTAAAAAAAATATATAGAATATGTCCTGTTCTTGTCCGCATTACAGACAAGGATAGGACTGTTCTATTATGGGCTGGATCTTCTGTTGTACAAAATGTGGAATGCACGCGCCCGATATCCGTGTTTCATGGACAATTTGCAGACCGCCGTATGCATGAGCCCTAAAGGGAAGCAAAAGGAGAAATGTAGGGCTTGGAGGGAACAGGATTTTTCACCGAGCAGTTCTTCATTGTGAGTCAGAGGCGGGGTGCTCTATAATGTACATGTTCACTCGGGGAGCTTTTTCTATTTGTATTGCTTGCATTTTATTTAGGTAGCTTTTGATGTGGTCATGTGTAATAGCTGTGTAGTACAGAGTAAATCTTTCCTTTTGTCCATTTTGAGTCTGACATTTAATAGCTTTTTGAGTTGCTTTTTGGGCGGCAACAAAATCTGGTTTTTCCCTTGGCTTGGCTATTTGAATGCCATCCAAGAACTGGCCGTTCACGTGTTCTACACGTTCATCATCAGATCTGAGTGATTATGAATGACATCCTTATATTTGATATCACATGATGCCTGCTCCCTGTACAAAATGTATTTTATGTCTTATGATAACCAGTCTCCTAAACTTTTCATTGAACCTCTCCACCCAGTGACTGTGTATACAGTGAGGAACAGAAGTATTTGAACACCCTGCGATTTAGCAAATTCTCCCACTTACAAATCATGGAGGGGTCTAAAATTCACATTGTATGTGCATTCCCACTCTGAGAGACAGAATAAAAAAAATAAAAAATCTGGAAATCACATTGTATGATTTTTAAAGAATGTATTTGTCTTGCACTGCTAAACAGAAGCCTTTGTTTGCAATTAGAGGTCAAACGTTTCCTGTAGTTCTTGACCGGGTTTGCACACACTGCAACAGGGATTTTGGCCGACTCCTCCACACAGATCTCCTCTAAATCTGTCAGGTTTCGGGGCTGTCGCTGAGCAGCACAGAGTTTCAGCTCCCTCCAAAGATGTTCTGTTGGATTTAGGTCTGTAGACTCCAGAACCTTGATTATGCTTCTGACGGAGCCACTTCTTGGTTATCTTGGCTGTGTGCTTCGGGTCGTTTTCATGTTGGAAGACCCAGCCACGACCCATCTTCAATGGTCTAAATGAGGAAAAGAGGTTGTTACTAAAAATCTCACAATAAATGGCCCCATTCATCCTCTCCTTAATACAGTGAAGTCGTCCTGTCCCCTTCACAGAAAAGCACCTACAAAGCACGATGTTACCACCCCCATGCTTCACAGTAGGGATGGTGTTCTTGGGATGCAACTCCTTATTTTTCCTCCAAACACGACGAGTGAAGTTGAGACCAAAAAGTTCTACTTTGGTCTCATCTGACCACATGACTTTCTCCCATGCCTCCTCTGGATTATCTAGATCAGGGCTGGCCAACCTGTGGCTCTCCAGCTGTTGTAAAACTACAATTCCCACCATGCCCTGCTGTAAGCTGATAGCTGTAAGCAGTCTAGGAATGCTGGGAGTTGTAGTTTTGCAACAGCTGGAGAGCCACAGGTTGGCTATTCCTGATCTAGATGGTAATTGGCAAACGTCAGACGGGCCTGGACATGTGATTACTTGAGTAGGCAAACCTTCTGTGCAATGCATGATTTGAAACCATGACGGCGTAGTGTTCTACCGACAGTGACCTTTTGAATCTGTGGTCCCAGCTCTCCATGTCATTGACCAGCTCCTCCCTTGTTCTGGATTGATTCCTCACCTTTCTTATCATCAGTGATACTCCACGAGGTGAGATCTTTCATGGAGCCCCAGTCCAAGGGAGACTGACAGTCATCTTTAGTCTCTTCCATTTTCTAACAATCTCTACAACAGTTGCTCTATTTTCACCAAGCTGCTTGGCAATTGCCCCGTAGCCCTTTCCAGACTTGTGAGGGTCCACAATTTTGGCTCTAGTGTCTTTTGACAGTTCTTTGGTCTTGCCGATGGTAGTAGTTGACGTCTGACTGTGGGGTGGACAGGTGTCTTTAAAGAGCTCAGACAGGTGCTACTAAGTTAGATTAATGAGTGGAGTAGAGGTGGACTTTTTAAAGGCACAGTAACAGGTCTTTGAGATCCAGAATTCTTGCTGTGTTCAAATACTTATGTTCAGCAGTGAAAGACAAATACATATTTTAATTTTTTTATTCTGTTTGAGTGGGAATGCACCTACAATATGACTTTCAGTCCTAAGTGGGAGAACTTGCAAAATTGTAGGGTGTTCAAATACTTCTGTTCCTCACTGTATATGGCAGAATTCAAGGTGTCAGTGTTGCTTCCTGTCCGTATAGCTGTTTCTGGCCAAGAGGACAAAGGGCCCACAACACCAACTTTCTACAAAACCGAAGGGACTTTAACCACTTTCGTGACTTTCCAGACTTTCCAAATGGTGTCCGAAAGCCCCTGTTGGGGTCTGATATTGCAAGTTGTGCTATTCTTGCCATCAAAAGTGATAGAAGCCCTGATAGAACATCTGATCACATGTGAACAGGACTGAGCGGCTCCTTTTTATACTATTTTTTTAAATTTTAATTTAATTTGAATCGCTGAATAGGTGGAAATCATGTTAAGAAGGAAGAGAAACAACATACAAGTAAAGTGTTGTACTTTTTGTGGATAACAACATGAAATCGCGTTCAAGTGTGTAATTCCCGCAGACCTTAAACTGCTGACTGCAGCCTTTACTCTAGCCTGTGGGTTGCAGTATGCTCCTATTAGTCGCAGTCTGGAGCCCTGCCTAAGATGGCAGTTTGGTTTCAGAAAGTTGTCTTTCAATAGTCTGTAGCCATTCTTTCCACAAGGGGTTCTTCAGGAGTGACTTAAAATGACCACCAGCAACCTGTTTGAGATTGTGAGCAGGACTGGTTGCCTCCACTTGTACAGCAGTGCAGTGAGGCCTCACCCCCTTGGCAGTTTTACAGTAGATGGTAATGTGATCCCACCTACGATATGCCATCATGGATAAGCAGCCTGACAGGAAGACTCACCAGTATGTAGCATATGCAAGTACCAGAGCGTAGTGTGTAGTGAGGACCTGTCTACCCCCTAGGCAGCTCTGCAAGTGGAGACAACCAGTCCTTACTTACATTCTAGGACACGTTTAAATCATTCCCAAAGGACCGCTTTAACTGCAATGCCAAAATTGCCATTCATTATTGATCTTTGGTACGGATTTTGCATAGCAATTTTTTTTCAGTGTTTCTGAAAGGGGTTATCTGGGGATTTATATTGATGACCTATCCTCTGGATAATTCATTAATATCGGGTGGGTCGGGTCCAACACTCAGCTGTTAGAGGCCGGCGCTCTGTAAGCGCTGCAGCCTCTTCCTATGCCATGTGATGTCACCGTACACTGGTCACGTGACCTAGGCACAGCTCAGCCCCAGACACCACAGCGGCTCCCTGAAACGGCTGATCGGTGGGGGTGCCGGGACTTGGACCCCCAGATGTGATGATAATGACCTATCCTCAGGACAAGTCATCATTAACAATTTCTGGGTAACATCTTTTTAAAGAAGCTCCCTGGGATTGTTTTCTTTGCCTATATAGTGCAGGGTAGACCATTATTAAAGAATAATAGAGACTCTTGTGTATGCGTTGTGTTTACCGGTTGTATTGGAGTAATTTGTGAGTTGTCGGCCATCTTGATTCCTTCTCCCCTCAGATATGGTTTTCCTAATGAATCCTGCATTTGCCATTGTGCCTGGTTTTGTAGAGGAGGGGTCTGCAAAGCTTGGAGAAGCCACACTGCACAGACAGGATCTTTTCTGCTTTATTTAACTGACCTATGCTTGCATTCACACTACTACATGCACCAGAAAATCGCAGCACAGTTTTTCTATATTCATCACTGGAATTAATTACAATAAATGAAGCCAAAGGTGGACACTATCCTTCATCTGCCACCAGCTTCAGAAAAAGGACACACGCACCGAGAAAGGAAACTCCTCCTGAGCTTTCAGCCTGAGATAGATCTAGCAGAGCAATGAATGGGGAGATCTCTGGATCCATGGGAGGTACAGGGCTGGTTCTAGCTGTGTTAAAGGTTGTCATGTCCTATATGTGGTCTGATTTTCATTTTTTACATTGATAATGGGGTTACCCCTTTTAATTTGCTGTGACAACAATAATTAACTAAAATGTGATGCAGGACAGATCCAGCCTCCTGTACACTGGGTGATGGTTGGAGCAAGCTAGTTTGTTCACATGTGGCTTAGTAAACCCTATTTCTCGTTTATTGAGGTGGGTGAGAGGAATGCTGTTGGGCGACTAACCTATCATTAGGGCTGTTGGGGGGGGGGGGGGGTGTTCTTAAACATAAATTTATTTTTTTTCCTTTCAAAATCAGTCTAAAGGGGAAAGGTGGAGCAGAGATGTACAGGTGGGACACCCATTGCAACTGTAACAGCTGCATTTTTTTCGGTCACGTGAACATCTGACTGTAAAATTTGTAATGGTGTAATTGGTAAGTCATGTATGATGCAGGCAAATCTACTGATCATTTTAGCTGACTGGACAACCCCTTTAGATTTTGTGGCAGAAAATTCTGCGACTGAAAATCAGTTCCATTCACCTGAATGGATCTTGCAGAAAATAATGTCCTTCCTGCCTCATTCAAGTGAACGGAACTGATTTTCAGTCGCAGAATTTTCTGCCACAAAATCTGCCACGTGTGAAGGCGCCTTTAAGGTCCAAAAGAGCTCTTGGAATGTTATTCCTCTTCAAATGTACCTAATTTAGGAAGCTTTTTTTCCTTTTTATTGTATAATTATGAACATTTAGTGTTTGTGTGCTCTACATAAGTGTCTTTCTTTTCTAGAATTGCGCTGTACACATGTGCAGTTTGCCTGCCACAGTGGAGCGATCCAGTGTATACCTTTGCAGTGGCAGTGTGATGGTTGGCCAACCTGCGAGGATGAGAGTGATGAGGTTAACTGTCCAGGTAAGTACAGAGAAGACCTATGGCAAGGTTCTCCACATTTCCACATTTTTAAAGCCTGTGTGTGAAACCCAGTTCACAGGAAAGTGTAGCTGTTGTCCTTAGAACCAGAATAGATCTGTTAGTTCTTCTAATGCTTGGTATAAACCAGTATCAGTCTCTTCTTTTTTTGCAATATTGGTTGTAGAGATTGTCCCATTACAGCAACTTATCCCCTGTTCACATGATACTGGTAAGTCTTTTTTTTGAATGGAGGTGGTCTGGCAACTGGGGGTCTCACTGATCACAAGAACAGGGTCCCTTGTTCCCCCGTTTGAATGGAGGTGCAGACACACATGAATTCTGCTGCCCTATTCAACTCTGTGGGACTGAAGGAGATGAGTATAGGTGCTTGGGCATCTTTGGCAGTCCCATAGAGTTAAATGGACACACAGTGTGTCCGCCGCTCCATTCAAACAGGGCCTTTTCTAGTGATTGGTGGGGGCCCCAGTGGTTGGATCCCAGTTTATCAGACCCTGTGGTTAGGAGATGATGATGTAATGTGACAACTGCTTTCATAAATTTGACTTTTTTTTTATTTTTTTATTGGCCACCTGGCACAACCACCAATCAGCTGTAAACTGTGCTCCCACCTCATATACTCTGCAGTGACCGTGCTCTGTACTCAGGAACTGCCACTAGCCATTGTACAGTGTCAAGGCTTTGTACACTGTCCTCTTCCAGAATCTGTGACTGCCGCTAACAGCTGTACAGTGGAGATGCTGGATGTCAGACCCCCACCCGTCTCATATTAATTCAATGTGTTATTCCCAGAAACACTCTTTTATATTAGAAACCGGGTTGGATTTGATTTAAATCAAGTAAGAGATTGAAGTGGGGCACTTTCTATAAGTAAAGGGATCTTTTATTGAACATAATACACAATAAAATTGGCAATAATTATCACAGTAAAAATCGACAATATTATAAAAAATCAACAGAGGATAAATGGTTAGTACTAGCGGTGAAGTTTCAGCAATAGGCTAAAATATAGACAGTAAAATCAATATGATATACAGTCATGTGAAAAAATTAGGACACCCTTTGAAAGCATGTGGTTTTTTGTAACATTTTTAATAAAAGGTTATTTCATCTCCGTTTCAACAATACAGAGAGATTAAAGTAATCCGACTAAACAAAGAAAACTGAAGAAAAGTCTTTTCAAGATCTTCTGTAAATGTCATTCTACAAAAATGCCTATTCTAACTGAGGAAAAAGATAGGACACCCTTGCCCCTAATAGCGAGTGTTACCTCCTTTGGCTGAAATAACTGCAGTGAGACGGTTCTTGTAGCCATCTACCAGTCTTCGACATCGGTCTGAGGAAATTTTACCCCACTCCTCAATGCAGAACTTTTTCAGCTGTGAGATGTTTGAGGGGTTTCTTGCACGTACAGCCCTTTTCAAGTCACCCCACAGCATCTCAATGGGATTCAAATCTGGACTTTGACTTGGCCATTCCAGGACTCTCCATTTCTTCTTTTTCAGCCAATCTTTGGTTGATTTACTAGTATGTTTTGGGTCATTGTCATGTTGCATGGTCCAGTTCCGCTTCAGCTTTAATTTTCTAACTGATGGTCTCACATGTTCTTCAAGCACCTTCTGATACACAGTAGAATTCATCGTGGATTCTATGATGGTGAGCTGACCAGGTCCTGCTGCAGCAAAGCAGCCCCAAACCATGACACTTCCACCTCCATGCTTCACAGTTGGTATGAGGTTCTTTTCTTGGAATGCTGTGTTTGGTTTACGCCAAACATGTCCTCTGCTGTTGTGTCCAAATAATTCAATTTTGGACTCATCTGTCCAAAGAACATTATTCCAGAAGTCCTGGTCTTTGTCAACTTTATCTCTGGCAAATGTCAGTCTGGCCTCGATGTTTCTCTTGGAAAGCAAAGGTTTCCTCCTTGCACACCTCCCATGCAAGTTAAACTTGTACAGTCTCTTTCTGATTGTAGAGGCATGTACTTCTACATCAACAGTAGCCAGAGCCTGCTGTAGTTCTCGAGATGACACTTTAGGGTTTTTGGAGACCTCTTTTAGCATCTTGCGGTCTGCTCTTGGGGTGAACTTGCTGGGGCGACCAGTCCTGGGCATGTTGGCAGTTGTTTTGAAAGCCCTCCACTTGTAGACTATCTTCCGGACAGTGGAATGGCTGATTTCAAAATCTTTTGAGATCTTTTTAAATCCCTTCCCAGACTCATAGGCTGCTACAATCTTTTTTCTGAAGTCCTCTGACAGCTCTTTTGCTCTCACCATGGTGCTCACTCTCACTTCAACAGTCAGGAGCACACCAAACTAAATGTCTGAGGTTTAAATAGGGCAAGCCTCATTCAACATGCAGAGTAACGATCTACTAATTATGTGCACCTGGTGTGATATACCTGTGTGAGATCTGAGCCAATTTAAGAGGGAATACATGTGAGGGTGTCCTATCTTTTTCCTCAGTTAGAATAGGCATTTTTGTAGAATGACATTTACAGAAGATCTTGAAAAGACTTTTCTTCAGTTTTCTTTGTTTAGTCGGATTACTTTAATCTCTCTGTATTGTTGAAACGGAGATGAAATAACCTTTTATTAAAAATGTTACAAAAAACCACATGCTTTCAAAGGGTGTCCTAATTTTTTCACATGACTGTATAGATCCCAATATACGAATATTTAAAAGCAATAAGTTCGAATATTCAATGATAATCGAAAAACCGATGTTATTCACTGGTATAAGTCAATGCGTTTTTCCAATGCGAAATATTAATGTTGTAAAATAATCGCTTACTGCCGAATATAATGATCGACTAGTTCGAATATTCAATGATAATCGAAAAACCGATGTTATTCACTGGTATAAGTCAATGCGTTTTTCCAATGCGAAATATTAATGTTGTAAAATAATCGCTTACTGCCGAATATAATGATCGACTTGTGGTCAGTCCTTTGTCATACAAGAATAAATTTCCAATGCAAAATACCAGTGATGTAGATAATCGCTTGCTGCCGAATATAATAATCGACTTATGGCCAGTCCTTTAGTGCACATGAGTAAGAATAGTCGAAATCGCAAGCATATACAGCCTTGAACAATCTATGCAGACAAAGTTTCGACTACTTGTACGCACAGCGGCGTCCCGCTGTATTTGTTTGGAAAGCGATCGCTTGAATTGGATATGCGCTGTCTTACCGGAAGGTCTTTACACTGGACAGTAAGCCCCCGACTCGGCGTGTTTTCCTTTAGAATCCCGGTCTCAAGGGCTGTTTGTTCTAACTCGAATCTCGCGGAAATAGATTGTTGGCTACACGTGGGATTGATACCTTTCGTGTAATAGCGGTTTCTCGCTTTGGCAATTCGTTGTTCTTATAATGGTGTCCAGGCCTCCTCAGTCTGGCAGTATCCTTTTTTCTTGATGGGGGGGATTAATACCAGACGCGTTTCGGGGATTTAAGACAATGACCCCTTCCTCAGTGGTTAACATCCCCCTGTTCCTGTTCCACTTTTATAGTGGGTAAGGAGTGTGTGAAGAACTGGTCTGGAATACGAACTTTTTGAGAATTGGGATCTTTAGGTGTTATTTTTCACTTTAAAAGCATATTTTAATAATATTATTCTTACATGCATTAAGTCATCTAAAACTTCTAAACAAGAAGAAATATTACATAGATGGGTAAAAATAAATAAATAACTGTAAAAATACAAAGTATGTAAAGACATTAAAAAGTAGTGGTAGCAATTAGTTACATAAAAAAAATCTTTCATACAGTTTAGCACCTTCTTTGGGATCACATAGTATAAAAAACACACCAGTATCGCATGCGGTTTCAATGCGGTTTCAATGCGGTTCCAGTGCGTTTTTGCTGGAATTTTGATATTTTTCACAGATTCTTCAAAAGGGATTAATTTTCAAGTCACATCTGCCTTGCGATTAATTTAGAAAGAATAAAAACATTTTGTTTTTCCAAAAGGGGGGACAATTTCTCATTCTGTGGGTGTTTCCTTATGATGTACTTCATGCTTATGTAGAGTTATTGGATGGGGGTCAAATGTAGAGGAAAAACTGGACGAATTTAAAATATCGTCCAGTTGATCATCGACAGATGGCACCCATCCTATAAAAAGCCAAATAATTCAAAATCTGCATTCAGACCTGACGGTTGTAATGTATTTCATTCAAAAATTCGCTTAGTTTCTAAGCGTGACGTATTTTCTCTACATGATTCCCCAAATTTTCAATGCGAAATACATCACTAGTATTTCGCATTGAAAATTTATTCTTGTATGACAAAGGACTGACCACACGTCGATCATTATATTCGGCAGTAAGCGATTATTTTACAACATTAATATTTCGTATTGGAAAAATGCATTGACTTATACCAGTGAATAACATCGGTTTTTCGATTATCATCGAATTTTCGAACTTATTGCTTTTAAATATTCGTATATATTGGGATCTATAGTCATATTGATTTTACTGTCTATTTTAGCCTATTGCTGAAACTTCACCACTAGTACTAACCATTTATCCTCTGATTTATTTATTTTTTTATAATATTGTCGATTTTTACTGTGATAATTATTGCTAATTTTATTGTGTATTCTGTTCAATAAAAGATCCCTTTACTTATAGAGAGTGCCCCACTTCAATCTCTTACTATATTTATTCTTATCAGACTGGGTGTTGTCTGTTAGTGGGAGCACCTCTGCTGGATCTCCACCCCATTCTAGTGTGACATTACTTTATTTTTATTGATTTTAATTAAATCAAACCGATTTTAAATCGCTAGTCAGTAAGACTTGATTTAAATCATAGTTTTATACATAAAGACTAATTCTTGCTGGTATAACTTATAATATGCAAGTAGATGAAGATTTTTAGAATAACAACTTTTCAGATTAGGTTGATTCTGTATTCATAGGTTTGTAGAAGTTAGGATTAAGGTCTTTTTCTCAACTCTGTTCATGTTATAACATTTTTGCTGTGAAAAAGAGGCATGTGATCTCTGCTGAGTCAAATTCAGTTTTGAGAACTGCAAGTAAACCAAGCATCTCTGATAATATCTTGTAGGCAGAGAAACTGCCCAATAATCTTACAAAAACCTCTGGAAGAGCATGGCATTGTAAATGGATTAATGGAATTTACGATATTTACCCAAAAAATTAAACATATACAGCCTTTTTCTACCTAATTAAAAAACTAATCTTTATTTCATGATGGAATAACCTTTGGATGTTAATATATTTTCCTCAAAAAGCATTATATATATATATATATATATATATCTCTGATTTAAATAAAAAGAAAAAAAGCTTTTTTTTTTTTTATTATAGATTTTTTATCCACCCTGTTAGAAACTATATCGCTGATTTAAAGCCTTAAAAAGGACCTTTCACTTGTATAAACTATGTGAACTGAGTATGCTGCCATATGGAGCGGCGCCCGGGGATCTCACTGCACTTACTATTATCCAAGGGCGCCGCTCAGTTCTCCCGTTATAGGCTCCGGTACCTTTGCTCCTTAAGTTATAGTAGGCGGGTCTTCCCTTGTCCTGTGGGCGTCTCCTTCTCCTAGGCTGCAGCGCTGGCCAATCGCAGCGCACAGCTCCAAGCCAGGGAGAAAAAAACCTCCCAGGCTGTGAACTGTGCGCTGCGATTGGCCAGCCCTGCAGCCTAGGAGAAGGAGACGCCCACAGGACAAGGGAAGACCCGCCTACTAGAACTTACAGAGTGAAGATACCGGAGGGCATAACGGGAGAACGGAGCGGCGCCCGGGGATAATAGTAAGTGCAGTGAGATCCCCGGGTGCCGCTCTGTATGGCAGCATACTCAGTTCACATAGTTTATACAAGTGAAATGTCCTCTTTAAAAGCCCATCTGACACATTGGTGGCATATCACTAGGACCTCTGGGACCTGCACCACTCTCTAGAACAAGCCCCTAAAGTGAAAGCTTCTGTGGAAGTTCCGAAAAGAGCCTAGCAAATGCGATCGGCTATTTGTGGAATTTCCATAGAAGTGAATGGAGAGCATACCATGTAAGCACAGCCACCACCTCTCCATACATCTCCATGGGAGTTCTGGAAATAGCCGCGTCTGCACTTGGCTGTTATTGGCACTCCTGTAGAAGTGAAAGGAGGGTGGCCGTGCTTGTGCTGTGCACCCTTCTTAAAGGGGTTGTCCGGGTTCAGAGCTGAACCCGGACATACCCTTATTTTCACCCCGGCAGCCCCCCTGAGCATCGCATCGGAGCAGCTCTTGTGTTTTCAATAACACACTGCCGGGCGGTAACTTCCGCCCGGCAGTGTGTTCGGTGACGTCACCGGCTCTGAGGGGCGGGCTTTAGCTATGCCCTAGCCGTTTTACTGGCTAGGGCAGAGCCAAATCCCGCCCATCAGTGCCGGTGACGTCACCGGGCTGCCTGTCAGCCCCATAGAGAGCCCCGGTACGTCACCGGAACTCAGAAAAATGCCTTTGCCCTGTGCAATTTAGCGCAGGGCAAAGGAGAGCATCGGAGCATGAACTGCTCCGATGCTCATGTCAGGGGGGCTGCCGGGGTGAAAATGGAGGTATGTCCAGGTTCAGCTCTGAACCTGGACAACCCCTTTAACTTTGGGGGCCCCATTCTAGGTATGGGTGCGGGTTGCAGTGACAGGGCCCACACCTATCTGACATTGCTGGCACATCCTAGCGATATGCCACCAATGTGTGAGATGGGTCTACCCCTTTAAATTGTTTTAAGTTGGCACTTAGGTTAAAAGTGCTTTTAGTAAGGTGCCTCATTAACCGTCTGTTTCAGTGTCCTGTACTCAAAGGGCATCTGTCAGCACAATCAAGGATATTGGGGCCTAATTTGCATATACAGTACGGACCAAAAGTTTGGACACACCTTCTCATTCAAAGAGTTTTCTTTATTTTCATGACTATGAAAATTGTAGATTCACACTGAAGGCATCAAAACTATGAATTAACCCATGTGGAATTATATACATAACAGAAAAGTGTGAAACTGAAAATGTCATATTCTAGGTTCTTCAAAGTAGCAACCTTTTGCTTTGATTACTGCTACTGAGGATAAGTTCATCCGAGTCACCAGCCTCAGAAATCGCAGGTTAACAGCAGCTCAGATTAGAGACCAGGTCAATGCCACACAGAGTTCTAGTAGCAGCCACATCTCTAGAACAACTGTTAGGAGGAGACTGTGTGAATCAGGCCTTCATGGTAGAATATCTGCTAGGAAACCACTGCTAAGGACAGTCATCAAGCAGAAGAGACTTGTTTGGGCTAAAGAACACAAGGAATGGACATTAGACCAGTGGAAATCTGTGCTTTGGTCTGAGTCCAAATTTGAGATCTTTGGTTCCAACCACCGTGTCTTTGTGCGACGCAGGAAAGGTGAACGGATGGACTCTACATGCCTGGTTCCCACCGTGAAGCATGGAGGAGGAGGTGTGATGGTGTGGGGGTGCTTTGCTGGTGACACTGTTGGGGAGTTATTCAAAATTGAAGGCATACTGAACCAGCATGGCTACCACAGCATCTTGCAGCGGCATGCTATTCCATCCGGTTTGCGTTTAGTTGGACCATGATTTATTTTTCAACAGGACAATGACCCCAAACACACCTCCAGGCTGTGTAAGGTTTATTTGACCATGAAGGAGAGTGATGGGGTGCTGCGCCAGATGACCTAGCCTCCACAGTCACCGGACCTGAACCCAATCGAGATGGTTTGGGGTGAGCTGGACCGCAGAGTGAAGGCAAAAGGGCCAACAAGTGCTAAGCATCTCTGGGAACGCCTTCAAGACTGTTAGAAGACCATTTCAGGTGACTACCTCTTCAAGCTCATCAAGAGAATGCTAAGAGTGTGCAAAGCAGTAATCAAAGCAAAAGTTGGCTACTTTGAAGAACCTAGAATATGACATATTTTCAGTAGTTTCACACTTTTTTGTTATGTATATAATGCCACATGTGTTAATTCATAGTTTTGATGCCTTCAGTGTGAATCTACAATTTTCATAGTCATGAAAATAAAGAAAACTCTTTGAACTGAGAAGGGGTGTCCAAACTTTTGGTCTGTACTGTAACTCTTTAAATTCTGCAATGGGTCATGGGAAGAAAGGTATGTTTTTAATCAGCAGGTCAGTCCTAACAGACATTATTGCTGGTTTAATAGGGTTGATCCTGCTGATGGATGCCATTTAATATAGATACAAAGGTCATTGATATCTGGTGTCCTCTTAGCAGCAATCTACTGCTAAGGGGGAGTTCACGTCAGTGCTATTTTTAAGTTCTTCTGATCAGTCAATATGTATCTTAGACGGAAATGGCTTAAACAGAGGCCAAATGTACATATCTGATGCACAGGATCTATGTTTTTTTTTCTTTCTTTTTCTGTTCTGACGGATCAGAAGAAAATAAAAATAATGGTGATGTGAACTTTAGGGTACTTTCACACTTGCGGCAGAGGAATTTGGCAGGCAGTTCCGTCGCCGGAACTGCCTGGCGGATCCTTCAAAATATATGCCAACTGATGGCATTTGTCAGACTGATCATAATCCTGATACGCCTGACAAATGCATTGAAATTCCAGATCCGTCTCTCCGGTGTCATCCGGAAAAAATGATCCGGCATTTATTTATTTTCACACTTCTTGCTCTGTGCAGACCCAATGCCGGATCCGTTTTGCCGGAACACTCGGGGCCGGATATGACATTAATGCATTTCAAAAAAATGCAGGATCTGGCATTCCGGCAAGTGTTATGGAATTTTGGCCGGAGATAAAAAAACCGTAGCATGCTGCGGTATTATCAGTGGCGTATCTACCATATCGGCAGACCATGCGACTGTTATGGGGCCCAGAGCAAGAGGTGACTCTACCCTTCTAAAGGAACAGTGTCACTGTAGGGACGCACCCCTTTGTCAAGAGAAATGATAACACCCAGCTGGAAATGTATTCATACATTCTAGGTTGAATAACCGAGGAGCAGCATAGTTATAGGAAAAGGTGCTCTGCAATAATTTATGGGCAATAGAAGTATTTACTAAAACGGACCTGAGAGGTGACAGCTCCTCCATAATTGTGATTGGCAGTGCATAAAAGACGGACATGTCCCTTTTGTAGCTGCTGCTACTGTACAAGTGACTGTTCAGCCGTATTGCTGTCAAAATGGTTTCAATCTGCTAGTGTTTCATTTGGATCTTTTGTGTTAACAAGTTGGTGGTTGTGGTAACTATAGAGTGGTATCTGTAAAACAGGAAACAAATTCCAGAATGGTGTTATGAGGGTAGCGATATTTCGCTGCTCCTGAAATAGGGGCATATTGCTTGTCTGATACTGATACGGCACCCGGCACAAGTGGCATTGAAATCACTCAGCACAACACATTCCTGTGGGCTAAATCCAGACCCACACCTGCCTTTCTGCTGCAGCTCGCAGCTGTGTTCCCCAGCCATATGGACTTGTATGTCAGAGGAGGTCGGCAACCTTTTCTGAACAGACGTTGTGTAAGGCCTCATGCACACAAACGTATATTCATTCTTTGTCCGTTCCTTTTTTTTTTTGGCGGACCGTATGTAAACATTCATTTCAATGGGTCCGCAAAAAAAGGAAGTTACTCCATGTGCATTCTTTTTCCGTATGTCTGTATTATGGACAAGGATAGTACTAGTTCTATCAGGGGCCAGCTGCTCCAGACCGCAAAATACGTAGGGTCGTGTGCATGAGGCCTAAGGGAAATGGAAAGTGTTATTTCGAGGCTGGGTTGCTATCACGTTTTTACCCTTTGTTTAACATATAACATATAACTTATAGGATGCAAAAGCGTATATGCTATGAAAAATTACCTTTTGCTAAAAATTGTATGTTTTACAAGTTTTCTAATACATTTTCAGTGTAAATTCCTCAATTTTCTTCTTCCTCAGTAAAATGTCTCTCACATAAAAGAATATATTCGGCTTTTGAGTTACTATTCAGTATGTAATGTAAT
This sequence comes from Bufo gargarizans, assembly GCF_014858855.1. Lineage (NCBI taxonomy): Eukaryota > Metazoa > Chordata > Amphibia > Anura > Bufonidae > Bufo > Bufo gargarizans. The sequence continues at coordinate 542,735,178 of NC_058080.1, read as the reverse complement.
ATGGCATGACTTTATATGCTTCCATGGCTAGATATTGGGTATATGGCTTTTGAATGATACCAGGATCAAACCTCTCTGCTAATTTCGGGCAGTTCTGCATGCATTTGAGTTCAAGGAGCAACATAGAAGTTTTACTTATTGGTTACTTGTGTGTAGGAGAGGGAGAAGCTGCAAGCTACATCAGGAAGATCACAGCTAGTTATGGCGGGTTACACGGGCAGATTATCAGGCTTTCATGCAGGCAGTTAAATTACCATTTCTGGTCAGTAGATTGTGCAGTCTAAACAGCAAAACAACGCAGCTGTAGGAGGGCGAGCGATCGCCAATGACACGGTTTTCTTAAGGTTATGAACCCTTACCAATCACGGGGGGGTGCCATTATAGAGTAGTTCCACAGCAATTACACATCCATTCAACCCCTGAACTGTGACTCAAAAGTTTGCCGGCACCGCCATCATGGAGAGTTTTTTCCTTGGGGTACTTTCACACTTGCGGCAGAGAGATCCGGCAAGCAGTTCCGTCGCCGGAACTGCCTGCCGAATCAGGCAAAACGTATGCCAACTGATGGCATTAGTAAGACTGATCAGGATCCTTATCAGTCTTAAAAATGCCTGATCAGTCGAAAAAAATGCATTGAAATGCTGGATCCGTCTTTCCGGTGTCATCCGGCAAACGGATTCGGCATTTATTTTTTTCACTTTTTTTTTTTTTTTTTTTTGTCTGCGCAGACCGGAAGGACAGATCCGGTATTCTGAATGCCGGATCCGGCACTAATACATTCCTATGGGAAAAAATGCCGGATCCGGCAATCGGGCAAATCTTCAGTTTTTTTCGCCGGAGATAAAACCGTAACATGCTACGGTTTTCTCTTTTGCCTGATCAGTCAAAATAACTGAACTGAAGACATCCTGATGCATCCTGAACGGATTGCTCTCCATTCAGAATGCATAGAGATATGCTTGATCAGTTCTTTTCTGGTATAGAGCCCCTGTGACAGAACTCTATGCCGGAAAAGAAAGACGCTAGTGTAAAAGTACCCTTATTCAGTTCTGTGGTGAGGTGTTGTCTATAACCTATATGTTACATAGCCCATCCAAAGTGGCATGGATTCTGTAACATTTTAGCTAGGATGTCAGTGAGGGACCTGCACACGTAGCAGGATTATTCCACCAGGGATTTAACAACAAAACAGACTGTTACATGTGAATTTTGCTGCTGATTTTGCTTTGGGGTTCACGGCAAAGTGTGAAATCTGGTGCATGTCCTGAAATGCACCTTTTTTTTTTAAATGTGTGTAATTTGCATCCAAAGTCCATGACAAACCACCCACTTCTGAAACTTTTTTTTTTTTTTTTTAAGTTTCAAGTTGTTTTGGCTTTTTTACACTTTTTTTATTGTATTTATCTTTCTTTGAAGGAATGGGAGGAGACCAAAGAGGATTTCATGGAAAGGAGAGCGTGGAGACACGACATAGTCGTACCAGGAATGGGGAAGGGCCTAGATTCCAAACGGTTAACTTTGCCCAGCCTGTGCGTTTCAGTAGTAAGTTTGTGTTCCTGTTTTTTACAGTTTTGATCACCATGTGTCCTTTTTTGTGTGACTTATCTAAACATTACAGAACAAAACCATAAAGCAATTGCTGTCATTTTAAATAGCTCATAATCCTTTTGGTGTAATCCACCAAATGCAGAGCTGTACAGTTTATTCATTTAATTAAGGGCTCATTTACTTGCCCGTGTTGCACAAACAGCGGGTCCGCAATACACGTGCGTCGGCCGTGTGAACTCTGTGCTATGGATGCACACTGACTTGAATGGGTTCGCTATCCTCAAGATACAGCAAAAGATAGGGCGTGTCCGGAGGCCTGGATTGGAAGCCCTATCGCAGAGTACCACTAGAGTATAAAACGTATCCTTTATTATGATTTTAAAACAACCCCCACAAAAAAACATATATTGGACAAAACAACAAAAATGATAAATACGATAGGGACTTGGTGGTCATCAATCATCCACAATGTAGGAAGGGGCAGTCCCATAGGCAGGGTGGTAGTAGTTGATTTGGGATCTTTCCCTAATACTCACCCTATATCGTATGTCCCTGCCTAAAGATCCCGTATTCAGGAACCTCTTATACGCTCTAGGATGGCCCTGAGAACAGGCGATACAGGCAAACCATGATAAGGTGGCCCGTAGATATATATTATGACCTAATCTAGATGCACAAAAATAATAAATGCTGAATACATTAAAGATACTTTTACTCAAGTTATTGATAAAGTTCACAAATCTGTGATAAAGACTACTATGAACAAAGCAATAGTCCAGTCGACGCCAAGTACACTCTCAACCAGATCAAGTATTCTTAAAAGGGCACCTCAATAGTTAAAGATGACAACATATATCCTTTAGGTCCCTTTATTTTAACGCGTTTCGCCCAGTGTGATAAATAAGGCTCATCAGGGCACACTCAACAAGTGTCCCAATCGGCATGAGATATAAACAAAATAGTAAACATTCAGTGGTAACAATGTACCAATAGTCAATAACGAATTCAGCCACAGACATTAATCAAAGTAGAGCTATAAACCATAGGTTTTGTTTGGCTAGTAAACCCAGAGCTCCCCTCAGATGTTTGTCAACACATGATGTGCAAAGTGTTGCATAAATGTGGTTCATGTCAGACATTGCACTAATGATCACATGGGTAATACTTGCGTGTCCATAGATATACACCCAGATTGGTCACATGGGATCACCAGTAAGTAAAATTACTCTACTGTTGGCATAAGTGGGTCGCTTTTCCAGTGATCTGTATCCAACCTTCCGTTAATATAGACGAGTGACCTTTTGGATTGGAAGCCCACAGAAACACTCAGCAGCTCTTCCTTCAGCTTTCGGGTGCATGCACTGCAAAAGATAGGACATGTCCTATCTTTTGCCATATCTTGCGGATCGTGGACACAAAATGGGCATGGTGACCATACAGTCATGTGAATGAGCCCTAATGGGAATCTATCACTGGTTTTATGCTGCTCTATTTGAGGGCACATAAGCTGACAGAGACCCCGAGCAGAATGTTGGTTCACTTACTTGAATTGACACAGTCCCAGACATAACTCAGCTAAATTCAGTATTGAGCATCCCAGTGCAAAACAATTGCTGTAATGAGCTTGTATGTCCTCATGTTCATGAGCCCCCCGCAGCCCTGCTGCTGATTGACGGCGCTCGTCCTAGAGCATTCTGTGGTGCGGAGATCTGGAAGCCCCTTTGAGCTAAGGAGTCCTCAGATAGTCAGTGGATTGAACGGATTTCAGTGTGCTGCTCAATAAAAATCAACAGATTTCAATAAAACGACTTGGCCCTTTTAAGTAAGTGAACCCAGCATTCTGCTCGGGTCCTCTATCCCCAATTTATGAGAGAACAGAATGCAAAATATGTTGTTGTTATATGATGTTCACATTGTGGGGGTGTGTCCCCCCTCCTCTTTTTATGTTTCCTAGGGAAATGCCCATCAGGGTGGCATCACTATGATGGGACAGCAAGCTGCTATAAGGTGTACTCCTCTGGTGAAAACTACTGGGATGCTGTTCAGACCTGTCAGAAGGTGAACGGCTCTCTTGCAACATTTACCACAGACTCTGAGCTAAAGTTTATCTTGGCTCAAGAATGGGAAATGGAAGAAAGGCCGTTCTTAAGAAAGGACCAGAGGAGGTGAGCCATAGCCCCTGGAAACGTATAATAATGGCATGCCCTGTTTTGGTTACTCTGGCAATTATAACTGGTTTTGTTTTTTAACTTGTAATGCGCTACGTTTGATACTAGAAATGTCTTAAAAAGTTTCCTGTAAAAATATTTATTTAAAGGGTTTGCCTCACTTCAGCAAGTAACCTTTTATCATGTAGAGAAAGTTATTGCAAGGCACTTACTAATGTATTGTTATTATCCATATTGCTTCCTTTGCTGGCTGGATTAATTTTTCCATCACATTATACACTGCTTGTTTCCATGGTTACAGACCACCCTGCAATCCATCAGCAGTGGTCGTGCTTGCACACTATAGAAAAAAGCGTCAGCCTCTCTTGTGGCTGGGACCATGGGAGCGCACATAGGCTGGTGCTTTTTTCTATATTGTGCAAGCACGACCACCACTGATGGATAGCAGGGTGGTCTGTAACCATGGAAACAAGCAGTGTATAATGTGATGAAAAAATGAATCCAGCCAGCAAAGGAGGCAATATACGGTAGATAATAACAATATATTACTAAGTCCCTTGTATCAACTTTCTGTACATGATAAATACCACTTACTGAAGTGAGGCAACCCCTTTTAAAGAGTTAGGACAAGATTAGAAATACACGGCTGCACTTTTCTAGAAATCCCACCACACCTCAGCTCCTTTGAAGTCAGTGTCACGCAGACAGACGTCAGGCATGAGTGGCACTATTTTTGGGGAAAAAAGGCCATGTTTCTATAATCTTGTTCAACCTCATGAAACTGAATGCCACCTCCAAGAAAACTGGTGGTCTTTCACTAATTTTGTGACACAGTGCACTCCCATACATACACTTCATCTTTTTATATCTATTTCCATAGACTTTGGGTAGGTTACCAGTTTGTGATCACAAACCGGAACCATTCTGTGGAGGGACACTGGGAAGTGGCTTACAAAGGTAGGTGGACTTTTTGGAATATACCTATTTCATAACATTATGTAATCTACAGACAAAATACAGGGTGGTTCACAAAAATGTAGCCCAACTCCAATATTTACAAATCAAACTGCTTAAAGGGAACCCGTGACAGGGATTTTGTGTATAGAGCTGAGGACATGGGTTGCTAGATGGCCGCTAGCACATCCGCAATACCCAGTCCCCATAGCTCTGTGTGCTTTTATTGTGTACAAAAAACGATTTGATACATATGCAAATGTTTACACAATAAAAGCACACAGAGCTATGGGGGCTGGGTATTGAGGATGTGCTAGTGGCCATCTAGCAACCCATGTCCTCAGCTCTATACACAAAATCCCGGTGACAGGTTCCCTTTAATAGTAAATCGGTCTTAGTTGTCCATAGTAACAAAAAACAATCAGAACTCCGCTTTCATGTTCATTGGTTGCTCTGGGCAACTAAGACTGATAGATAGAGAGACATATATCTATATCTCTATATCTCTATATCTATCTATCTATCAATATTGATTGTGGAAGGTTATGTGCGAAGCAGATGGATCAAGGAAACACGAGACCTTTACCGGCAAGTACCCAGGAACAAACCCACCAGCTAAACGCTGTATTCAGAGGCTGGTTCAGAAATGGCATCACCCTGGCTCTGCTGCCAACATGAAGAAACTGAGGCCTCCATTGATCAGGACGCCTGAAATTCAGCAGCACATTGCAAGTAGCCCCCAAAAATCAACTCCCAAGACGGTCTCAGCAAGTTGGTGTCTCATAAGCGATGTGTCAGCGAGTGCTGAAATATGATCCTGAAACCTGAGTCTAACAAAGCTAAATGTGTAAATTACTGGACTTGGTTGCTGACTGTGTGTGCTGACAGACATTGGCTCCTAACCTGAAAAATTTAGGAGCCAAATTAAAATTTTTAGTTGACAAATTTAAAATACATATAATTATGGTATAATAGAAAAAAAAAAAAAAAATCACACGTCTTACCAAGGGTTGACACAATACCCAAAATTTTACTCTATTTCGATGCCATAAAAAAGTATTGCGATACTCGATACCATGTGAAAAAAATAAAACACCCAAAAAGCTGCATGCATTCCAGATTTTATGGAACGTCTGGACCATAATAGAACAGTCCTAACCTACTTTTTCAAGGAAAATCCCAGCAGTCGTGTCTTCAATCAATAGGATATTTATTTCATCAAATTAGAAATGTCCACAATCCTGGACGCGTTGCGGCTAGCATGCCTTCATCAGCAGATACAGGTATACAAAATGACCTAGTTTATATAAAGGGATATACTCCTCCCCTCATGACAACATCTCCCACTCCCATTACCTACACAGGTGATGGGAGGGGTGTATAATTAACAAAGAAAATGAAAAAACGCCCATTAGTAAATCACAAAAAAAATGGGTCTGTGTCTCAGATTAAGCTTCACAATCACATGTATGCAAAAAAATATTAAATCATATACACTTTTATTTATATATATATATATATATATATATATATATATATATATATATGTGTATATATATATCTCATACATTGCCAGGTATATAAGGTCCCTCACTGAATATTAGAAGTCTGGAAAAAAAAGAACATAAGCATAATATTAGCTTATTAAATATGCATAATCTCATAGTCCCTATTAAGGCCTCTGGGATGTAAAGTGTCCAACGTGTGGATCCAATACGCCTCTCTGCGCAGTAACAGCTTCTTTAAATCACCTCCTCTCCTAGGTCTTTTGACCTGTTCCAAAACTTGGAATCTCAACTGAGAAATCCCATGTTTGCACTGTTCAAAATGAAATGGAATAGGTAATAATACATTTTTTGTGCGAATGGTCGATTTATGTTTCCCAATGCGATCCCTAATCATTTGTGTAGTCTCCCCAATATACAATAAGCCACACGGGCACTTTAATAAGTATATCACATTAGTAGATTCACATGTGAAAAAACCTTCAATAGAGAAAGGGCGCCCACTATGGGGATGAAAAAATGTAGAGCCTCTGATTATATGGGAACATTGGGAACAGTGCAAACATGGGAACGTGCCCTTGCGTTGCGTCGCTAATACAGATTGATTCAGGGTCTTCTTTGTACAATATCTGAATGTACCAATTTATCCCTATAACTAGGTTTCCTCTTATTGCATATCAGAGGTGGATTTTTAAACTCCTCAATAAAGGGGTAAGCCTTCTGTAACAGAGGCCAATGTTTCCGGATAATATTATCTAATTTCTGGTTATAGGGATGAAATTGATGTACCAATGCCACCCTAGAAGATGTATCTCTAGATGATTTACCAGATTCCATAAGTGTTATTTGTGTTTGACTCAGGATGGAACGGGGATAACCCCTTTTGTTCAAATCGCTGAGTCATTTCATTCATCCTGACAAATTGCATGTCAGGGTCAGATACAATGCGACGCACTCGCTGATACTGAGATTTAGGGATTGCTCTTTTCAATGCTGGTGGATGAGAGCTTGTGAATGAAATGAAGAATGCTGTTCCTATCCGTATCCTTCCAAAATAGATCTGTAGATAACCTACCATATTGATCCTTTATCACCATGGTATCTAGAAAGCTCACTCTTTCACTATCTTGAACCAGTGTAAATTTTAAACCCTCGTATGCATGGTTAAGATGGTCAAGGAAGGTTAAAAGGGTCTCATGTGGCCCCGCCCATATGCAAAAGATGTCATCAATAAATCTTTTCCAAACAAGGACATTATTTGAATACCATACGGTGTTATATACTTTTAATTCTTCGAATTGTGACATATATGCATTTGCATAGGGCGGGGCCGCATTTGACCCCATCGCGGTCCCCCGCCTTTGTAGGTAAAAGTCATCTTCAAACATAAAGTAGTTTTCATATAATACTAATTTCAATAGTTCCAACAGAAATTCCTGTTCATCCTGAGTATACTGACCCCTACCTAATAATGATTTGACTGCTTCAACGCCAGTAGCATGATCTATAGAGGTATAGAGACCTAATTTTTGTCGGGGGAAGGTGACAAAAAAAGGCAAATTGCAAGTTTTTTTTTTTTTTTTTTCTGTTACGGCGTTCACCGCATAGGAGATATATTTAAATATTTTAATAGTTCGCACTTTTTCGGGGGCGTGGCTATGTATTTTTTTTTATTTTTATTGTTTATATATTTTATATGTAAAATTGGGCAAGGGGTGATTTAAACTGAATATTTTGGTGTTTTTTTTTTTTAACTTACCCATTTACCCCCTTAGGGGCTAGAACCTGGGATCTTTCATCCCTTGTCCTATTCACCCTGATAGATCTCTATCAGGGTGAATAGGACCTCACACTCTCCCTGCTGCCATGTGCGCTGTGCACACAGCAGCAAGGAGCCGACTATGGCAGCCAGAACTTCAATAGCGTCGGTGCACTGCGCCACCAGTGACTATAGTTTATGCTTAATACAAACGCAGGCTGCGGGTGCCGGACATATCCCATAACCGGCACGCAGCCTCTATGACTGCGCACTGCAATCTGCCTCTATTAACCCATCAGGTGTTGAGGAGAACATGGCACGTGCTGACAGCAGCATGTGCTGACAGCAGCGCGCGCCATGTCGGTTTAATGTGAAAGCGGCGGGTCTAGGCGCAAATGGTGACAAGACTACAAAGTCTTGTCGCCATTTAGCAATTTTAGGTCGCATTTGCAACCATTTTGGTCGCCATCTGGAGCCCTGTACAGTCAGCTGAAAATCCCTATCAGACTCGCGAAACACCACTTCACGACCAGTAAATTGGCATTTGGTGCGCAGGTGTCAGGAACATGAATATTGGGCCAAATTTTCTTCAAATCAACTGTGAATCCTGCAATTTACCCGGACATCTCTGAACAGTTTTACAACCAACTAACGCGAAAAGAAAAAATGTCCCGTTTTTTCCAATAAGATTGGGCACATGCCGGATCTCAAGGAACTCCCTGGTGCGGATACATGGACTGTGAGCAAGGGGTTATGGCCGCCATGTTCTCCAGACTTATCCACATGCGATTTTTATCTGTGGGGAAATGTAAACCAGAAAGTGTCCGCCAACAATCCACATCCCCTGGATGAACTCAAGGAAAACCTTACAAACACCATCTGCAGCATCACTAGCCGTACCAGCCAGCATAATCTGACATGCCCAAAGATGCAGAGACCTGAATGGGGACCACTTTCAGCATCTTGTGACTTTTGGGTAATTAAAAAATAACAACCCACTTCCTCGTTCATCTGGTCATACGATCGCTGGAGGCCGTCCTGTATAATTACTAGTTTCAAATCTAGCATTGCCTCTAATAATAAAGTCTCCTTTTTACTCTTCTAGGCTCCTCTGAAGTTTTCTTACCTCCAGTGCCCATATTTGGCATGTATGATAATGAGAACATCCTTTGTGCCCAGCTGCAGTATTTTTATCTGCCATCTCTCCGGCATCATGGACTCCATAGCTGGTACGCCGAGAACTGCTATGAAAAGTCCTCCTTCCTTTGCAAACGCAGTAAGTATATTTTTATTTTATTTTTTTCAGATTTGGTTTGTTAGCTGTTTCACATCCAAGGCCCTCTTTTACATAAGATAATTTTATTATCACATTTTTCGGAATAGAAGAAGAACCAGAACATAACATGAAATAGTAATTAGAAGAATAAAAGGAGGGGAAAAGCATATGGCCACTAGATGTGGGAAATGTCAGAATCCTTGCACTGTATTGACTGTCTGCAAGAGCCTAGGGAAAAGCATTAGTAACTTACAATTTTCTTATAACAGCTCTTAACCACTTAAAGGTGTTGTCCATCACCATCTAGTGTCATTGTTGTGCAGCTCAGCTCCCAATCACTTGAATCTGGAGGATAGGTCTTCAATATGTAAAAGATGGAAAAGCCCTTAACCCGTTCGCTACGGCGCAAGAGCGATGTGGGAACATGGCGCCCGTGCAGCGGGCGTCATGGCCGGCAGATCTCTGCTGTTTCACACAGCAGAGGCCTGCGGCTAATTACAGTGACCGGCAATAATGCCGATCGCAGTAATTAAATGCTTTAGATGCCGTGATCAAGTGAGATCATGGCACCTAAATGCACAAAAACCTACCTACTGATGCCCCATGTGGCCAATTCGGGCATCGGTCGTTGGGCTGAACACTCTCAGCCTTGCTGATAAGGCTGAAAGTGTTCATGCTGCAATTCTTAATTTGGCCACCAGAAAATAGGGAAGTAAAATGAAATTGCAAAAAACCTCCGGTAGCCAAGGGTTAAATAACTGCCAATATGCCTTTCTACAGTGGTTACTAAAGGGCCTTACCCTGCAGCTGAGCTTAGTATGTGTAAGTAGGAGAGATCTTTTGTGAAAGCGGCTCACTAACAGTGACAGATCACTACTGAAGTGTTAAAAGGGATATGCCATAAAAACCGGGGTCCTGTGTCTGCTGTATAAATAGTGGTGGTCACCCATGTGCTTTGCTGCTCTATACTTTTCTGCTAGAGTTGGCCAAACTCGGTCCTCTGCTTCTCTTTGGCAGTCCATAGAGATTAATGAAGCGGCATCAGATCCCCACTGATCAGACACTTATCCCTTATCCTTAGATCCTGATACAGTACCTTTATAAGTACTTAAAGGGGTTGTCCCACTTCATAAAATAGGTTTTATCTAATCTATTTACCCCCACACAACATATCTTCCTATCCATGTTATTATCCAAAAGCTACCTTTCATTCAAAAAATCATGTAAAGCGATTCCTTTGTTGTTTTCTGTATCCCATGGATACGGCCTCTTTCGTCCGGCCGCATCGCTGTGCCGCGCCTGCGCACAACGGCTGAACAAGTACTCGGGCCGCCTCTCCATTCCTACAAGTACGCGCACGCCCGCGCATGCGCAAATACAGCAGGCGGGTGCCGGAATCAAATAGCCGGCACCCGACCTCTATGACAGGGAGCGGGACCTTAGGGGTTAACTGCCGCTGATCGCAGCCCCCTATCATAGAGGTCGGGTGCCGGCTATTTCACTCCGGCACCCACCTCCTGCATTTGTATTAACATTGGTGGCGCAGTGCGCCCCCCCCCCCCCAGTATAATATACATTCAGTGCGGCCACCCCCCCCCCCCCCAGTATAATATACATTCAGTGCGGCCACCCCCCCCCCCCCAGTATAATATACATTCAGTGCGGCCACCCCCCCCAGTATAATATACATTCAGTGCGGCCACCCCCCCCCCAGTATAATATACATTCAGTGCGGACCCCCCCAGTATAATATACATTGGTGGCGCAGTGGGAAGTGCCAATGAGGGTTAAAAAAATAAATAAAAAATTAACTCACCTCCTCCAATTGTTCGCGCAGCTGCCGGTCTCCTGTTCTATCTTTAGGACCTGTGAAAGGACCTTTGGTGACGTCACTGAGCTAATCACATGGTCCATTACCATGGTGATGGATCATATGATGTACCATGTGATGACCACAGTGATGTCACCAAAGGTCCTTTCACAGGTCCTAAAGATAGAACAGGAGACCGGCAGCTGCGCGAACAATTGGAGGAGGTGAGTTAATTTTTTATTTATTTTTTTAACCCTCATTGGCACTTCCCACTGCGCCACCAATGTATATTATACTGGGGGGGTCCGCACTGAATGTATATTATACTGGGGGGGGGGGTGGCCGCACTGAATGTATATTATACTGGGGGGGGTGGCCGCACTGAATGTATATTATACTGGGGGGGGTGGCCGCACTGAATGTATATTATACTGGGGGGGGGGGTGGCCGCACTGAATGTATATTATACTGGGGGGGGGGTGGCCGCACTGAATGTATATTATACTGGGGGGGGGGTGGCCGCACTGAATGTATATTATACTGGGGGGGGGGGCGGCCGCACTGAATGTATATTATACTGGGGGGGGGGGCGCACTAAATGTATATTATACTGGGGGGGGGGGGGGCCGCACTCAATGTTTATTATACTGGGGGGGGGGCGGGACCTCACATACGGCTCCATGTGGATGACCTCATACACATGAACGAGCACGCAGGGTGAGTCATGAGGAGGCGTGGCCTTCACTCAACTGCCTGAGAACCAGGAAGTTATCAGGACATCTACTGCTGATAAGATTAAAAAAGCAAAGTGGGACAACCCCTTTAAGAGAAGAAATTTCTTAGGAGCTGTGGATGGGGAAAAAAGGCATCAAACCGTCCATGAAGAAGGCAAATTGAGCAAGGGTATCTGGGATACATGACAGAAGACTGTAAAATAGTAGTGTACCTACATGTGTTTTTTAATCAGTTTTTTTTTTTCTTCCAGGTCAGACCTGTGTTGATATCAAAGACAACATTGTAGATGAGGGCTATTATTTCACCCCAAAAGGAGATGATCCATGTCTCAGCTGCACGTGCCACAACGGTGAACCTGAAATGTGTGTGGCTGCTCTATGTGAGAAACCACAGGGATGCCAGCAGTATCTCAAGGATCCAAAAGAATGTTGTAAATTCACTTGTCTAGACCCTGGTAAGACTGGCCAGGAATGAAAGCTTAGGTAGCATTGTGTTTACTCTTTATTTTAGGGGCCTTGCGGAGGAACATGAATTAAGATAAATACAGCAATCATCTGGAAAGTCCCCCTTCTATTCTAGTGCCACCACTCCAGTGCTTCCTACTGGTCTCTGTTTGCCTGGCTGCAGCAGTCTTGTGTTGTAGATGTTGTGTTATCGCTGTGACCAAGTAAACAGACCAGCAAGAATACAGCGGCTCACCCCCTCACCGTATGGATAAGGTGCTCACCCTCAGGTCCCACCCTCAGGACCTCAGAAAACAAGAGGAGGTGTAAGCAATATGAAGGGGCACACTCAGAAGGGAAACACAAGATAGTAACGAATAATGGACTTTATTAGTCTAAAAGAACCCCCTAAAAAATATATAAAAACATACATGTAGACACGCATATACCTATGCAAATGATGTGAAATTACAATAGGGAGGAATTCTCATGGGTGTATTGAAGTCCCAAAATTCTGTGTATACAACAGCGTGCCCGCAATGTCCTATAAATATACATGGATAAACGTGGATGCTGCTCGTATACCGAAACAGTGCACAATGTTTATGCTGCGCTGGATTCCGTAGCGAGTAAGAGACACAACTGGTACCAAGTGTCAGCTAAATCCAAAGTGTTCACTCCACAGTGCAATTGATTATATATAGCTTATGCTTGCTTCATAGATTCTGTAATGCTCGCAAACGAGCGCGGTCTTACCCCTCTTCACTGCTCTCCGCAGCGTTGTATCCAGGCGGCCGTGCACTCACAGCGTGCTACGTGATGTGCTGGCCGTACGTGGCGTCCCACGTAACCTGGTTGTCCGGGGGACTGAGTAGACGCTTTAGGCTACTTTCACACTAGCGTTCGGGGCTCCGCTTGTGAGTTCCGTTTAAAGGCTCTCACAAGCGGCCCCGAACGGATCCGTCCAGCCCTAATGCATTCTGAGTGGATGCGGATCCGCTCAGAATGCATCAGTATGGCTCCGTCTGTCCTCCGCTCCGCTCAGCAGGCGGACACCTGAACGCTGCTTGCAGCGTTCGGGTGTCCGCCTGGCTGTGCGGAGGCAAACGGATCCGTCCAGACTTACAATTTGACACTATATGGCATTTGACACTATATGGCATTTGACACTATATGTTTGAATTTGACACTATATGGCTCAATTTTCAAACGGATCCATCCCCCATTGACTTTCAATGTAAAGTCAAAATGGATCCGTTTGCATTACCATGAAGAAGAAAAAAAAAAAAAAAAGTTTTTTTTTTTTTTTTTTGTTCATGGTAATGCAAACGGATCTGTTCTGAACGGATCTAAGCGTTTGCATTATAGGTGCGGATCCGTCTGTGCAGATACCAGACGGATCCGCTCCGAACGCAAGTGTGAAAGTAGCCTTAATGACGTCACTGTTTGGCGACTGCTCTTCCAGCTTTTGGATTCAAGCAGGTTTTCTTACTTTATTTCTTATTTCTTTTGGTTCCAGGCTTCCTTTTTCTTTGTCCACGCTCACTCTGTATGCCAGACACGTTTCAGGGTCTAACTCCCCTTCCTCAGTGGCCAACTGAGTGAGCGGATCCTCACTCCTTATAAATGGGATATCGTTACCCACAATCCCACATTATTTTGTGCATTGGATAATCTCTGGACTGGATTTCAGTAGTCATACACGTGTCTTATAGGATAAAACCATAAATAACCCCATACATTTGAATACTCATGTTAAGAACACTTAAAAGTTATTAAAAATAGATATAGGAGAAGACTGCAAGGTCTAGCAATCGGTTTCAGAAAACCGCATCAAAATAATGGCCTCACTCAAAAGGCTATATTTTTGTTTTTCAAAGCAGAGGTGAAGTGTAATATAATGTTTCAAAGGAGAGGTGAAATGTAGTATTGCATCAAAAACGCATAAGTGTGAATTGGGTCATATTTATTTAATTTTTTTTTTTTTTTTTTTTTATGTCAAATTTGTCCTCAGAAGTAGATGCCTGCCTTCTGTTTGTATGTTGTTTCACTCAAAAGACTATATTTTTGTTTTTCAAAGCAGAGGTGAAGTTTAATATAATGTTTCAAAGACGAGGTGAAATGTAGTATTGCAATACTACATTTCACCTTTCCTTTGAAACATTATATTACACTTCACCTCTGCTTTGAAAAACAAAAATATAGCCTTTTGAGTGAGGCCATTATTTTGATGCGTTTTTTCTGAAACCGATTGCTAGACCTTGCAGTCTTCTCCTATATCTATTTTTAATAACTTAAGTGTTCTTAACATGAGTATTCAAATGTATGGGGTTATTTATGGTTTTATCCTATAAGACACATGTATGACTACTGAAATCCAGTCCAGAGATTATCCAATGCACAAAATAATGTGGGTAACGATATCCCATTTATAAGGAGTGAGGATCCGCTCACTCAGTTGGCCACTGAGGAAGGGGTGTTAGACCCTGAAACGCGTCTGGCATACAGAGTGAGCGTGGACAAAGAAAAAGGAAGCCTGGAACCAAAAGAAATAAGAAATAAAGTAAGAAAACCTGCTTGAATCCAAAAGCTGGAAGAGCAGTCGCCAAACAGTGACGTCATTAAAGCGTCTACTCAGTCCCCCGGACAACCAGGTTACGTGGGACGCCACATACGGCCAGCACATCACGTAGCACGCTGTGAGTGCACGGCCGCCTGGATACAACGCTGCGGAGAGCAGTGAAGAGGGGTAAGACCGCGCTCGTTTGCGAGCATTACAGAATCTATGAAGCAAGCATAAGCTATATATAATCAATTGCACTGTGGAGTGAACACTTTGGATTTAGCTGACACTTGGTACCAGTTGGTGTCTCTTACTCGCTACGGAATCCAGCGCAGCATAAACATTGTGCACTGTTTCGGTATACAAGCAGCATCCACGTTTATCCATGTATATTTATAGGACATTGCTGGCACGCTGTTGTATACACAGAATTTTGGGACTTCAATACACCCATGAGAATTCCTCCCTATTGTAGTTTCACATCATTTGCATAGGTATATGCGTGTCTACATGTATGTTTTTATATATTTTTTTAGGGGTTTGTTTTAGACTAATAAAGTCCATTATTCGTTACTATCTTGTGTTTCCCTTCTGAGTGTGCCCCTCCATATTGCTTACACCTCCTCAAGTAAACAGACCAGTAGGTGGGAAAATCCTTTAACTATATGCAACCATTAATACATGGAAGTATTCAATTAAAACACGCTGATTACTGAGAAAATACTTGAGTGATCTAATTAGAAACTATATTTTTTCTGGTTCTCAGTGGAGTGGAAACCTTTGTTTTTAGCCATGTCGCCTTTTAAGAATTGCAGTTATTACTTCATTAAGTCTAGTGATTTATGAAAGCTCTGTTTGGATACTCTGTTTGCTGTTTCTATAATTTGATACGTTAATATTTAACCTGTTCATGACCCTGCAGTTTTCTTCTTTTTTTAATTTTTATTTTTTACTCCTGGTCTTTTTTTTTTTTTTTTTTTTTTTTTCTCTCGTTCACATAGCCTTAAGAGGGCCTGTTTTATTGCAGGGCAAGTTGTACTTTCTAATTGCAATATTTAATATTTCATGCAAAGTAGATTTAGGTCCCTCCTCCAGTACCCTCAAGATTCAGGTTTTGGCAGTTAGTGTCCTTTGTAATACTAGTTTATAAGAAGTTTCCTGGGTCTGTAGATTTCTTAATGCAGCGGATAGACTTAGACCTAAAGTAAAAAAAATAAACTTTTTGGTCTCTTGGAATCGTAATGTAGTTTTGTAAGTACTGACTTCTGGTCCCTTTGAACCCTTGATTTACTATTAAAAAGATTTTTGGTAGCAATCTCTTCAGCCAGATGGGTTAGTGGGCTGCAGGCCCTATCTATCCATTAACCAGTTCTTTGAATTCTAGATGACAAATTTGTATTTAAATAAGACCTGAGTTTGCTCCCAATGGTAATCACTTCTTCCCATAGGTCACAAGAAATTTTCATTTCCGACATTTGTTTGTCCCAAATTGCCTGCTAAATAGGTCTGTGTGTAAAAGGACCTTAAAGGGAATGTGTCATCAGAAAATGACCTGCTGTTTAAATCACTTTTTTTTTGTTTAACATATATTTTTAAAGAATTTTTGATGTTTTGAATTTTCCATGTATTATTTATATATATATATATTATAGATAAATCCTGTGGTTTTTGCACTGGCCACTATGTTGAATTGGCACCACTTTTGGTTTATACAGATCACTTTACTGCAGTTAACTCATTCTAATCCTGCCTGTAATGATATTACCTCTGTGTATAGATAAGACAGGATCCACCTTTCACAATAGCTGATTGTCTGTCCGTCTGCTCCTTCCTTGTACAATGACCTCTGCACATGTCACAGAGCATGCCTAGAAAACTCTCCCATAGAAATCTATGGCCCATGGGTCTGCTGTAAAGCAATTTTATGAATGCTTTCTAAATGCTGTTAAGAACGGCTCAGGCAAGATGGCCGCCCCTATAATCAGGAAATAGAAGAAATAGATCTGCAGTCAGAAAATAAAAACAGATTAGAAAAAAAAAAAAAGGATATGCGCTACTTGATTTAAACTGGCAGATAAGTCTACTTTCACATTGGCGTTTTGGCTTTCTGTTTCTGAGATCTGTTCAGGGCTCTCACAAGCGGTCCAAAACGGATAAGTTTTGCCGTAATGCATTCTGAATGGAAAAGGATCCGCTCAAAATGCATCAGTTTGCCTCTGATCCGTCTCTATTCCGCTTTCGAGACTGAGCCATCCGTTTTCTATGACACAATCTGGCACAATCGAAAGCGGATCCGTCCCCATTAACTTTCAATGGTGTTCAAGACGGATCCGTCTTGGCTATATTCCAGATAATACAAAACGGATCCGTTCTGAACGGATGCAGACAGTTGTATTATCTGAACGGATCTGTCCATGAGTGAAAGTAGCCTAAAATGTTTGGTGACACATTTCCTTTAACGGTGTTGTCCGATCTCGCCGTTACTTAGGCGAGACATGGCTGGGAAACAATGGAGCAGGCTGGTACTTCACTGTTGCGTTATCTCCCATTGCATTGCATGGGAGCTGCAGAAACCACATAGCACAGAAAGTTATGCTGTTTCTGAGTTAGGCCTCTTGCACACTGCCGTGTTTCACGGCCGTATGCGGGCCGTGGAACCGCGGCCTGGATTCCTCCTGAGAGCAGGGGCGCACGGCGTCACTGGTTGCTATGACGCCGTGCGCTCCCTGCTGCCGGCACAGTACAGTAATACACTGGTATAGATCATACCAGTGTATTACTGTATTGCGGCGGCAGCAGGGAGCGCACGGCGTCATAGCAACCAGTGACGCCGTGCGCTCCTGCTCTCAGGAGGGATCCAGGCCGCGGTTCCACGGCCTGCATACGGCCGTGAAACACGGCAGTGTGCAAGAGGCCTCAGAGAAACGGTTCTACGATGTTTCCATAGCCCCTTTACACTGCAATGGGAGCAACTGGAACAGAAGATTTGGCCCGCTCCGTTGCTTCCCAGTCACCTAGTGGTTGGCACTTAGCCAGATCTCGCCTTGGTAGCAGGATGATGGGACAACACCTTCAACACATTAGTTCTTAATAGACATTTCTCGCCCATTTTCCTTGGGGGACACAGACCTTGGGTATAGCTCAGCTCCCTAGGAGGCGTGACACTAAGTAAAACTGTTAAGCCCCTCCTCCATCAGCTATACCCTCAGCCTGGAGATAGAGGCTACCAGTTTTAGCTTAGTGTCCAAGGAGGCAAGACACTCCCTGCTACTGCAGGGCTGTTTTCTCCTTGTTATTTTTACTTTTTCTTCTAATTTTGTTATTTTATTTTTTCCTAGGGATACCAGAGACGCATTAGACCTCTCTGCTCTCCCGGGGTTGAGCTGCGCCAGTGCCAACTTATCTGCACTGCTGCCTCCCCCACAGAAGCAATAGGAGGATCTGGGCAGCAATGGCTCCCCTACATCCCGCCAGCTAGGGGGTCGCCCGCACGCCAAGCCCCTCTTCCAGCTTCCTGCCACTGCGGTGCCAGTGGCTGAAGGGGCGACCCTGCTGGAAAGGACTGAGGGTGAAGACGTCGGACGGTGAGATGGCTATTCCAGCCCATACCCCGTCCCTATCTGCAGCATCTACCCCTCTGGGTAAGGGGGGCACCCGTGGTCGCTCATTCTGAGCGCTCATCTGCAGGACAATGCAGCACAGCAGCATCCTCAGCACCCCCACGCCGTTCCCCCCCACGCTGCTATCTTTCTCCCCCCCCCCCCCCCATTCGGGGCTGACTCCATTTTTCTCTTCTCTCTCTCCCCCTTCCCGCCGAGAACGGGGGGCGGGGCTTAGCGGTCCCGGCAGGGGGCGGGGCTTACGCGCGCGTCATTTTGGGGGCGGAGCTACGTTCTCCTTCACAGGAGACATTTCAAGCGCTGGAGGGGGCGGAGCTTGTTCCCCGCGCTTTCTGCTGAGGTTTCCCGCGCTTCCTCACTCCTGACAGGAAGCTGGGACACGGTGGGGGACTCTAACCTCCTGTGTACATCGCTCGGCTTCTGTGGGCGCTCTCTGCTGCTCACTGCTGTTCACTGCTTCTCTGCTGCTGCTGATCTGGGCCATCTCCTGACGTTCTTCTGAGGCACTGGTAGGACAGTTAACCCTCTCCTAACCCTCCTGGTCATAGCTGCTATAACCCTTTGTGGTCTCTATATTAGAGTACAACCACACTTCAGCATGTCAGATCCCACAGGTGCCCCCAAACCCTGGTACCATGCCTGTACCGCCTGTAAGGAACTTTTTCCGCGTGGGCAATCTGAGCCGCATTGCCTTGCATGTCAGGCCCCGGTGCAGGGCCCGCTTCCCGCTGCGCCCCCCGGTGCCTCTGAACCCCCTGACTGGGCTAGGTCTCTGTCTCAGGCGGTGGAAAGCCTTACACACGTAGTGGGCCGTCTCGTGGATAGACCGCCTCTCCCGCAGGCTGCCACAATCCCTGTCGCACCCGCTGGGACTACCGTTTCTGCCGCCCCCACTGGTTCCCTGCCTCCCAGCGAATCTTCCAGGGCCCGGCATACTCAGAAACGTTCAAGGGTTGAGCGCACATCTTCTCCAGATGCTTCGCTCTCTCCGCCATGCGTGCGAGCTCAGTCAAGTCTATCCTCTCAAAGGGATACGCTTTCTGAGGGAGAACTGGCGGATTCGGACGTGGACATGGACTCAGAGCTTCCGTCCAAATTGGCATCCGCGGTGGGGCATCTTGTCACTAGCATCCGTGATACCTTTCAGCTACACGATGACCCCCCCAGCTCTGAACAGGCCGGCGTGTCCTTTCTCCGCCCCAAACAGGCCTCCAAGGTTTTTCCCATACACGCTGATTTTTCTTCTGTGGTATCCAAGGCTTGGACTCGGCCTAACGTCCGCTTTATTACACCCAAAAAGCTGGACATTTGTTATCCCTTTCCAGCGGATTCTGTGACCACGTGGACATCCCCGCCTAAGGTTGATCCTCCCGTGGCTCGCCTGTCCAAAAGCACTACTATTCCTGTACAGGACGGATCTTCCCTCCAGTCTGTTGAGGACCGTCGTACGGAATCCCTCTCCAAGGCCATATTTACTGCCTCTGGTTCGGCCCTTAGACCGGTCTTTGCCTCCGCCTGGGTTGGCAAAGCGGTCTCTGAATGGGGTTTGCAACTGGAACGGGAGTTGGGGTCGGACGTCCCTGTTCAGGACCTCCGTTCCTTAGCCCAACTAATTGTTCAGGCCGGAAAATTCGTCTGTGAGGCCTCCCTTGATGCGGGTGCCCTCATTGCCCGTTCCTCTGCCCTGGCAGTTTCTGTCAGGAGGGAACTCTGGCTGAAGGTTTGGGCGGCGGACGCCGCTTCCAAACGCTCTTTGGCCGGCCTACCATTCACGGGTTCCCGCCTGTTCGGAACCAGTCTGGACGAACTTATATCAGAGGCCACGGGTGGGAAGAGTACTCACCTCCCCCAGTCCAGGCCAATGGGCGCCCCCCGTGGTCGCGCTGGTTCGTCCCGTTTTCGGTCCTTTCGCAAGCCCACCGGGTCTAGACCCGCGGCCAGTTCTTCTTCCTCTGGCCCAGCCCAGGATAGACGCAAGAAGCCGTTTTTTCGGACGCAACCTACCTGGCGCAAGTCCCAGCCTGCACGGGCTCCCACAGGCCAGCAGCCCTCTGCCTGAAGGTGCGCCCCCACCCACCCGGGTGGGGGGCCGCCTTCTCCTATTCAGGAACGTATGGCGGGCCCACATCTCAGACGCATGGGCGCTCGAGATTGTATCTTGCGGATACAAAATCGAATTTGCGTCCATTCCGCCAGACCGTTTCTTCCGATCCCGTCCTCCGCGAGATCCCGTACGAGTGGCCGCCTTCTTCGCGGCCATTCACTCTCTAATGGACAAGGGTGTCGTCGCCCCCGTGCCTCCGACGGAAAGGTTCAGGGGGTTCTACTCGAACCTCTTTGTGGTTCCCAAGAAGGAAGGCTCAGTGCGTCCGATCTTGGACCTAAAACGCCTGAACCGTTTTCTCCGACTGCAGAGATTCCGGATGGAGTCTCTCAGGTCCGCAGTGGCCTCCCTGGAAAGAGGGGATTTCATGGCCTCAATCGAAATTCAGGATGCATACCTCCACGTTCCGGTTGCTCCATGTCATCACCGCTTCCTGCGCTTCGCGGTGGGGGACGATCACTTCCAATTCGTCGCCCTTCCCTTTGGTCTGGCGACGGCTCCTCGAGTGTTCACCAAGGTCCTGGCCCCTGTCTTGCCCCTTCTACGTTCAAGAAGTGTTTTTCTTCTCCCATACTTGGACGACATCCTGGTCAAGGCACCCTCCTTCTCTCAGACATCCCGCAGTGTGGAACTCACTCTGGAGACCCTGACGCGGTTCGGTTGGATTATCAACCACCCCAAATCTTCCCTTACCCCCTCCAGACGGCTGATCTTCCTGGGGATGCTCCTGGATACAGAGTTGGCGGAGGTCCGCCTTCTGTCGGACAAGCGTCTGGCCCTTCGCGGGTCGGTTCGCAGTCTCCTCCGTCATCACCGCCCTTCCCTCAGATCCAGCATGCGGTTGTTGGGAAAGATGGTTGCCTGTTTCGAAGTGGTGCCGTTCGCACAATTCCGATCCCGCACCTTTCAGAGGGCAATTCTGTCGGCCTGGGACAAATCACCGAGGAGTCTGGACAGGACCTTTCTTCTGCCTCCCCTGGCTCGGGCTTCCCTCGGCTGGTGGTTGCATATCCCTCTAAGGAGGAAGTCCTTCCTTCCACTGAACTGGCTGGTGATTACCACAGATGCCAGCTTACGGGGGTGGGGGGGGGTTTTCCCTCCCCGGTCCGTCCAGGGCGTTTGGTCTCTATCGGAGTCCAGACTTCCAATCAATATTCTGGAACTGAGGGCGATTCTTCTGTCCCTCAGACACTGGACCCATCTGCTGAGGGGCCACCCTGTTCGGATCCAATCGGACAATGCCACGGCTGTGGCATACATAAACCATCAGGGAGGCACTCGCAGCGATGCAAGAGGTGACCCTCATTCTCCTCTGGGCGGAGACGCACGTGCCGGCCTTATCTGCGATTTACATCCCGGGGGTGGACAACTGGGCGGCGGATTTCCTCAGCCGGTCCACCATCGACCCGGGAGAATGGTCCCTGCACCCAGAGGTGTTCGAAGCCCTTTGTCTTCGCTGGGGTCGCCCCGACGTGGACCTCATGGCCTCCAAATTCAACCACAAGGTCCCCCTATACCTGGCCAGGGCACGGGACCCGAAGGCATACGGCGCCGACGCGCTCGTCCTTCCGTGGCGCGAATTCTCCCTTCTGTACGTCTTTCCTCCTTTTCCCCTCCTGCCACGGGTTCTTCGGAGGATCGCGGTAGAGGGTGTCCCCGCGATTCTAATCGCCCCGGATTGGCCCCGCCGGTCTTGGTACGCCGACCTAATGTTGCTGCTGGCAGACGCACCGTGGCCACTGCCCTCCAGGGAAGACCTTCTCTCTCAGGGACCGATCTTCCACGAGCATTTAGGCTCGCTACGTTTGACGGCGTGGCTATTGAGACCGCCGTCTTAACGCGACGGGGTTTCTCCGCGGACGTAGTCCGCACCATGATCCGGGCTCGTAAGCCCGTATCCTCTAGGATCTACTATCGGGTTTGGAGGTCCTATCTGGGGTTCTGTGAGTCCCGGAGCATCCCACCTCTCCGGTTTTCTCTTCCCACAATCCTGTCCTTCCTCCAGTCGGGTCTGGACCTGGGGCTGTGCCTCAGTTCTCTGAAGGGTCAGATTTCGGCGCTGTCTATTCTTCTCCAGCGTCCCCTGGCCCCTCTAGGGCCAATTAAGACCTTCTTACAAGGGGTGGCTCACTCTGTTCCGCCGTACCGCCCTCCAGTTCCTTCCTGGGACCTGAATGTGGTGCTCTCGGCGCTCCAATCAGCCCCCTTCGAGCCTTTACGGGAGGTCTCCCTTCGCCTTCTGTCCTGCAAGGTCATCTTTCTTGTGGCCGTCACGTCTCTCCGACGGGTGTCGGAGTTAGCGGCTCTTTCTTGCTCCGAACCTTTCCTGATCTTCCACCAGGATAAGGTTGTGCTTCGGCCTGTCCCGACTTTCCTGCCAAAGGTGGTCTCCGCCTTTCACATCAATGAGGACATCGTCCTTCCGTCGCTCTGTCCCTCTCCTTCCCACCCCAGAGAACGGGAACTGCACCGTCTGGATGTGGTCAGGGCGTTGAGGATTTACGTGGAGGTCACCGGGTCCTTTCGGCGCACGGACTCCCTGTTTGTGGTTCCGGAGGGTTCGCGCAGAGGGTTGGCGGTCTCCAAGGTGGCTATTGCCCGTTTCATTAAACTGGCGGTGTCTGAGGCTTATCGAGCCAAGGGCAGACCTCCGCCTTTCGGCGTCACTGCTCATTCCACCAGAGCAGTCGGAGCTTCCTGGGCGCAGAGGCATCGGGCCTCGGCTGAACAGTTGTGCAAAGCAGCCACTTGGTCCTCTCTGCACACTTTCACAAAGTTCTATAGGGTGCATACGCATGCATCAGCGGATGCTGCTTTGGGCCGCCTGGTTTTGCAGGCAGCGGTTTCCTGATGCTCTGGTGGTGTTCCGCCTTGGGTTTGTGGTCCCTCCCTTCTTGGACTGCTCTTGAACGTCCCAAGGTCTGTGTCCCCCAAGGAAAATGGGCGAGAAAAGGAGATTTTTGTATAACTTACCAGTTAAATCTCTTTCTCGCTCTTCCTTGGGGGACACAGCACCCACCCTTCTGTGTTTGGTTACAGGGTTATGGTCTGGCGCCCCGTTGGGTTGCTGGCTGGTTGTTTCCGTTATTGGTTGTTATCCTTTCACTACTTGGACACGCAACTGGTAGCCTCTATCTCCAGGCTGAGGGTATAGCTGATGGAGGAGGGGCTTAACAGTTTTACTTAGTGTCACGCCTCCTAGGGAGCTGAGCTATACCCAAGGTCTGTGTCCCCCAAGGAAGAGCGAGAAAGAGATTTAACTGGTAAGTTATACAAAAATCTCCTTTTTATGTTGAATGGGTCTGGATCCATCCCGGCCACCGCATGGACGTTGCCCGTGCATTGGGGACCGCAAATTGCGGTGCCCAATGCACGGAACGCAACCATAACGGCCGCGTGCAAGAGGCCTAAAGCTGATACACAGCACAGAAACCTGGTTGGTTTGTCTGATACTTAAAATGTACTCTTACCCTGAGTACAATACAAAAATGGGATCAGCTCTGATGTACATTTTTGGACTGGAGTCACTGCAGGTAGTGGGAGTGCATTGTTTCAAGCATCTCTTGGTCCTTCCTGAGACCTGTAGTCATGCTTTGAGAGCCTAGATAAAAGTAAGTGTTTGCCGAGAACCAACATCACAATCATTGCAGACTGGGCCTGGAAAAGAGTCCCGGACACCTGAGAAGAGTCATGGTTATTCATGAATTCCTGCTCCACCTGCTGATGACTGAAAGTCTAATACCTAGTTTTCTCTCTAGGAGAGAACTGGCAACCGTCAGCAGATGGGTGTGAGAGCAGGAGACTATGAATAACTAGGACTCTTTTCAGTGCCTGGGCTGCAATGATTATGATGCTGGTTCTCAGCAACCGCTTACCTTTAGCTTATGAGTGACACATTGCTGAAATCAGCATTTCTGTCACTATTTTATGCTGCCCTCAGTGAGTTTAGCATAAAGTTGATGACGGGTTCCCTTTAAGAAATTCATTCCAGGTACAGGCAAAATCTTTGTCGCTTAGATGTACAACAGTCCCATTGCTGCAACAGATTCTCACATGCGGCTCCTCGAGTGGATTCATATCATCCATATACAGAAATTGGTTTGTGAAATCTGTGAGGCATGACTCCTTGGTGGTCAAACAAAAATGGGAGGGGGAGGTTGGTTATATATCAGAGGATCAATGGAAAGCAGTACTAGCAATAACACCTCAGTTAGAAGTCTGCGAGGGCCAGCGTGAATTACTTCTTGTTCACAATGTATACCGGACTCCATCCTTTCTGTTCAAGAGCGGTGTTAGGCACAATGGTTTTTGCCCTAGATGGGGGCGAGAGTCCTGCATCCCTGATGCACATGTTCTGGGTGTGTAGGGAGCTTCGGAATTTCTGGACAGGCGCGCTAATCTGTATTAAAGATGCTTATCACATTGTGGTCCCACCTAGTCCGAGGACGTGTGTTGGGACTGTTGAACATTACAAATTGCAATTTGTGCCTGGGGGTGCAGCGTTTGCTCTTCCAGGCCAGAAAATGAATTGCTAAATACTGGCTTAGACCCCAGCCTCCTTCTAGGGTTGAATTTTTGAACAGAATGGACAAGATTCTTTGTCTGAAAAAAGGAGTATATATTAAAAGGCAGTGCTTGGCCAAGGTCACAAAAATTTGGGACAAGTGGATATTTTATAGGATCAATGCGGCATAGTTTGGCTTATGATTGCCTTGGCTGTGATGGGAGGAGTGGCCTCGGAGCTGCGGGTGGTTACTGAGTTTGCGCATACGAGACCGGGATTGGGAATAATAACTATGGTGGGTGATCAGGGGCCGAGGAGATGAGACAAGTTTATCATGGAAAGTGAAGGGGCTAAGACCTTATCAAGGGTGACAGTTCTATCTTCTGCAACATTCTGACACACGCTACCTATACAAATGTTATAGTAACCGTCTCATCGCTGGGAGGTGGGTTGGGGGCAGTTTATTTTATTTTGTGTTACACCTGAAAGGGTATATTGTTTGTTTCTTTTACTTTCACTATTGAAATATGGATGTCAATTATGGAAAAAGTCTTGACAATTTTCTGAATGCCAAAATTGATTGTCTATACTCATGCCTTTTTTTTTTTTTTTTCTGTATCTTGAATACTTGTTTAATAAAAAAAAATCTGATAAAAAAAAAAAGAAATGGGTCCAACATAGATCCAAAATGTTGCACTTTCTGGAAAATGCACGTGTGGCTTGAAATACAAATATACAAACTGTATATCGATCCCTTTCTGTTGTCTGCGTTTGACCTTGGCAACAGGGCCACTTTTATATAAATATTTTAATTTTTTTTATTTTTTTTTATACTTTATAGTCGTATACTGACTTATACCAACATTACCCCCCCCCCCCCCCCCCCCAAAAAAACACACTAACTAGCTAGCTACTGCTATTTTTAGGTCATGTGTGGTTTCATATGAAGTATACACACCAATAGAACCAAAAACCACCACACTGAATAATCGGAGACCTTTATTAGTACACATCAATAATATTTTAATAATGTTAATATTATAAACCACAATAAAGTATTACAAAGACAAAGCATAGCCCATAATGAATGTAAAATACAGACCAATGTGCCTCCAACCTTGACGTACGTTTCGCTAATAGGCTTCCTCAGGGGTTTCTATGCATGGCTGCCTTTTATTTTCTATTGTCTTGTGATATCTGTTACTTATACTAGCTTTCTGGCTTGCACTCTGCACTTTACTTGCTTGCATGTACCATAGATGATTACTACATGACCAATGTAGCTTTGTTTTTTCTGTATATGTATGCCGCTGTTGTGATTTTAATATTATGAACATTATTGATGTGTACTAATAAAGGATTTTGTGTATAGAGCTGAGGACATGGGTTGCTAGATGGCCGTTAGCACATCCGTAATACCCAGTCCCCATAGCTCTGTGTGCTTTTATTGTGTAAAAGCACGATTTGATACATATGCAAAATTAACCTGAGATGAGTCCTGTCCCTGACTCATCTCACATACAGGACTCATCTCAGGTTAATTTGCATATGTATTAAATCAGTTTTTTTTTTTACACAATAAAAGCACACAGAGCTATGGGGACTGGGTATTGTGGATGTGCTAACGGACATCTAGCAACCCATGTCCTCAGCTCTATGCACAAAATCCCGGTGACGGGTTCCCTTTAATTATTCATATTGATTATTCAGTGTGGTGGTTTATACCAACGTTGGCAAAGACTGAGGTGAAAAGATTATCCTTTTGGCTGCTGTATTGCCAATGTAACCCTGTGGTCACGTTTAGCATTTATGTCTGACGCTTTCTTGGTGTACACAGTGAACAGGTGTGAAGATAACCTACGGTAATAACTGTTTGGCTTTATTTTACTGTATGACAACACACAGCAATTTTAGCCATAATCCAATTCTTATCTCTCAATTCCTAGATGGAAGCAGTCTTTTTGATTCAATGGCCAGTGGAATGCGTCTGATTGTGAGCTGCATCTCCTCTTTCCTTATACTCTCTCTTCTGCTGTTCATGGTTCATCGGCTGCGTCAGAGACGGAGGGAGCGTATTGAATCTTTAATTGGAGCAAACTGTAAGCAATTTTCCTATAAATGTGTTCTTTATTTTAAAGGGGTATTCCCATCTCAGACAATGGGGGCATAGTGCTAGGATATGCCCCCATTGTCTGATAGGTGCGGGTCCCACCGCTGGGACCCGCACCTACAACGAGAACAAAGCGGGGGATGCTCTGGCTGGAGGACCCCGGATTTCCTGGTGTCTGTCCACCACCAAGCGCTTCTCCCATAGAAGTGAATGGGAGCGCACTGCGCATGCGCGGCCCATGCTCCCATTCATTTCTATGGAGCAGACGGCAATAACCGAGCCAGTGCTTGGCTATTTTCGGCGGCCCCATAGAAATGAATGCAGGGTGGCTGCGCATGTGCAGTGCGCCCTCCGTTCATTTC
Source organism: Bufo gargarizans (assembly GCF_014858855.1). Taxonomy (NCBI): domain Eukaryota; kingdom Metazoa; phylum Chordata; class Amphibia; order Anura; family Bufonidae; genus Bufo; species Bufo gargarizans. Next base: position 542,707,717 of record NC_058080.1, on the reverse strand, counting down.
CCAGCTCTGTTCTCATTGTAGGTGCGGGTCCTAACGGTGGGACCCACACCTATCAGACAATGGGGGTATATCCTAGTGATATGCCCCCATTGTCTGAGATGGGGAAAACCCCTTTTAAATGCTCATGTTTCTACCTCTTTAAGATCAAAACTGATTATACTTGACCTGTTAAGTTTTTGTGTGTTTTTGTTTTTTCATTTCTTTCCAAAAGCCCCAACTTTTTAAATTTTTCATTCACATAGCCATATGAAGGCTTATTTTTTGCGGGACAAGTTGTATTTTTTAATGGAAATATTTAATTTACCATAATTTGTTTTGGAAAACTTGGAAAAAGTTCTTTGTGGTGTGAAATTGAAAGAAAATTCCACCCTCCACTGTTTTTACAGTGTTCACTGCGAAAAATGACATTATTCTGCGGGTCAGTATGATAACACTGATACCAAATATATATAATATTTATTTTTAAAAATACATTTTTACAATATTTTTTATTTTTTTAGGTTATGTTTGACTTCAAAAATATTTTGATATTTTAACAGTTTTGACATTTTTGGACACAGCATTGCCTGTTTTTTATTGTGTAAAATTGAAAAAAGGGGTGGTTTGAATTTTTTTTATATTGCGTTTTATTTATTTTTTTACTTTTTTGTACTGTAATTTTTAGTCCCCTTAGTGGACTTGCACAAGTGATCTTATAACTGTACTATACCTATACACTGCAATAGAATACTATTCCAGTGTATGAGATTCTGACAGAATGTTGCAGAGCTGTGCCTCACACACACACTTTACTGTGACAGGCCTGGAAACCTTTACAAGGCCCCAGGATGTCATAGCAACCGATTGGAGTCCTGCGAGTTTGCTGCAGGAACTCTGATCTGAGGCCAGTTGAGCCCCCTCCCTCTGTCTAACCCCACAGATGGTGTGTGCACTATTGACAATGGCCTCTGAAGAGGTAAATGACCGGGATTTACATAATTGCCGATCCCGGTTGCTCCGGATGGGTGTTGGCTGCATTATATATCAGGTACCCACCATGTATGGAGCAAGGTCAGCGTGTGAGCCTGCTCCATGCAATACCATAACTTTTATAACATAATACATGATGTATTGTTAAGGGATTAAAGTGATTTGATTTCACCAATTTGTGCTCTTAATCTAAATAGGCTCATCCTTTGCATAATTTCTTATCTTTACAGTGGTCAGTGCCTACCACCAATAGAGGGAGCTTAGAGTGTAACAGTATGCGCCTTAGCTTCCTCTAGTGGTGGCTTTCCGCAGCCTGAATTTTGTAATTTTCCTTTTTGCACAGGGAATTTGGGACTATGTATCTTGAAGCGCCTACTGCTACAAATGTATGTTATAAAAGTAATCGGCATAAAAATGCTGTTTGAAAGTAGACCTTCACTTTTGCTGCTGTGACAATATTCACATTTCTGAGATTTAATTTAGGTGTTTTTTTTCATTTATTTTTATATTAAACTTCATTCCCACGTATTTTCTGGTACATTGTAAAAACACCATCCAGCACTTTACACTTACAGGTTTCCTCATGCCATTTTGCACCAAACAAAGGAGAAAAATTGCCCAAAAATTCAAGATTGTGGCAAACAGTTTGACCTAAGCTGAGCATAGGGCACCTCCTAAAAATGGCCGAGATATGCAGAGCTCATAGGTGCAACTTCTGGCTGTGTTTTACATATATGTATTTTCACATGATCTCCAGAACTAAATAGACCAAAAATATGCCACATCCAGATTCTGGTAATATAGTCAACAAATATTCTGCTTATGCCCAAGGATTGATCAGCTGTGCAACTGCTCATCTTCCTTTGGTAGTAAAAAGATGCCCAAAATGTGTGACGTTCTCCCCGATTGGCAAGGTGGGTGATAACCTGAGAATAGTTCTTTGTATTTAACTGCTTCTCGACCGCCTAACGCAGGGATGCGTCCTGGCGGCGGTCGATTCAGTCCTCCTGGACGCATCGGCACGTCATCTCGCGAGACGCGAGATTTCCTGTGAACGCACACACACAGGCGCGCGCGTTCACAGGATCGGCAGGTAAGCAAGTGGATCTACAGCCTGCCAGCGGCGATCGGTCGCTGGCAGGCTGTAGATGTGATATTTTTTATTTTTTTTTAAACCCCTAACAGGTATATTAGACGCGTTTTGATAACAGCGTCTAATATACCTGGTCCTCTGGTGGTCCCTTTTGCTTGGATCGACCACCAGAGGACACAGGCAGCTCTGTAATAAGTAGCACCAAGCACTACACTACACCCCCCCGGTCACTTATTAACCCCTTATCACCCTATATAGACTCCCTGATCACCCCCCTATCATTGATCACCCCCCCTGTTATTGATCATCCCCCAGTAAGGCTCCATTCAGACGTCTGTATGTGTTTTATGGATCGGATCTGCAAAACACATACGGACGTCTGAATGGAGCCTTACAGGGGGGTGATCAATGACAAGGGGGTGATCAGGGAGTCTATATGGGGTGATCACCCCCCTGTCATTGATCACCCCCCTGTAAGGCTCCATTCAGACGTCCGTATGTGTTTTGTGGATCCGCAAAACACGGACACAGCGGATCCGCAAAACACATACGGACGTCTGAATGGAGCCTTACAGGGGGGTGATCAATGACAGGGTGGTGATCACCCCATATAGACTCCCTGATCACCCTCCTGTAAGGCTCCATTCAGACATTTTTTTGGCACAAGTTAGCGGAAATTGATTTTTATTTAATTTTTTTTGTTTTTTCTTACAAAGTCTCATATTCCACTAACTTGTGTCAAAAAATAAAATCTCACATGAACTCACCTTACCCCTCACGGAATCCAAATGCGTAATTTTTTTTAGACATTTATATTCCAGACTTCTTCTAACGCTTTAGGGCCCCTAAAATGCCAGGGCAGTATAAATACCCCACATGTGACCGCATTTCGGAAAGAAGACACCCCAAGGTATTCCGTGAAGGGGCATATTGAGTCCATGAAAGATTGAAGATTTTGTCCCAAGTTAGCGGAAAGGGAGACTTTGTGAGAAAAAACAAAAAAAAAACAATTTCCGCTAACTTGTGCCCAAAAATTTTTTTTTCTATGAACTTGCCATGCCCCTCATTGAATACCTTGGGGTGTCTTCTTTACAAAATGGGGTCACATGTGGGGTATTTATACTGCCCTGGCATTTTAGGGGCCCTAAAGCGTGAGAAGAAGTCTGGGATCCAAATGTCTAAAAATGCCCTCCTAAAAGGAATTTAGGCCCCTTTGCGCATCTAGTAGGGCTGCATGATATGGGAATTTTGTGCGATTGCGATTAGGGCCCTAAAAATTGCGATAACGATATGCGATGCGATATTTTAAAGGAATTGTGCTAGAGGTCTTGGATTTTCCCATATGAGCCGCTGACGCGGCTGGGTATGACATAGTTATGGGGATCTGTGGATGACGCTGTGTTGTGGGGGATCTGTGGATGACGCTGTGTTGTGGGGGATCTGTGGATGACGCTGTGTTGTGGGGGATCTGTGGATGACGCTGTGTTGTGGGGGATCTGTGGATGACGCTGTGTTGTGGGGGATCTGTGGATGACGCTGTGTTGTGGGGGATCTGTGGATGACGCTGTGTTGTGGGGGATCTGTGGATGACGCTGTGTTGTGGGGGATCTGTGGATGACGCTGTGTTGTGGGGGATCTGTGGATGACGCTGTGTTGTGGGGGATCTGTGGATGACGCTGTGTTGTGGGGGGATCTGTGGATGACGCTGTGTATAGTGGGGGGATCTGTGGATGACGCTGTTATATGGGGGATCTGTGGATGACGCTGTTATATGGGGGGATCTGTGGATGACGCTGTTATATGGGGGATCTGTGGATGACGCTGTTATATGGGGATCTGTGGATGTGCTGTTATATGGGGATCTGTGGAGGGTGCTGTTATATGGGGGATCTGTGGAGGGTGCTGTTATATGGGGGATCTGTGGAGGGTGCTGTTATATGGGGGATCTGTGAGGGTGCTGTTATATGGGGGATCTGTGGAGGGTGCTGTTATATGGGGGATCTGTGGAGGGTGCTGTTATATGGGGGATCTGTGGAGGGTGCTGTTATATGGGGGATCTGTGGAGGGTGCTGTTATATGGGGGATCTGTGGAGGGTGCTGTTATATGGGGGATCTGTGGAGGGTGCTGTTATATGGGGGATCTGTGGAGGGTGCTGTTATATGGGGGATCTGTGGAGGGTGCTGTTATATGGGGGATCTGTGGAGGGTGCTGTTATATGGGGGATCTGTGGAGGGTGCTGTTATATGGGGGATCTGTGGAGGGTGCTGTTATGTGGGGGATCTGTGGAGGGTGCTGTTATATGGGGGATCTGTGGAGGGTGCTGTTATGTGGGGGATCTGTGGAGGGTGCTGTTATGTGGGGATCTGTGGAGGGTGCTGTTATGTGGGGGATCTGTGGAGGGTGCTGTTATGTGGGGGATCTGTGGAGGGTGCTGTTATGTGGGGGATCTGTGGAGGGTGCTGTTATGTGGGGGATCTGTGGAGGGTGCTGTTATGTGGGGGATCTGTGGAGGGTGCTGTTATGTGGGGGATCTGTGGAGGGTGCTGTTATGTGGGGGATCTGTGGAGGGTGCTGTTATGTGGGGGATCTGTGGAGGGTGCTGTTATGTGGGGGATCTGTGGAGGGTGCTGTTATGTGGGGGATCTGTGGAGGGTGCTGTTATGTGGGGGATCTGTGGAGGGTGCTGTTATGTGGGGGATCTGTGGAGGGTGCTGTTATGTGGGGGATCTGTGGAGGGTGCTGTTATGTGGGGGATCTGTGGAGGGTGCTGTTATGTGGGGGATCTGTGGAGGGTGCTGTTATGTGGGGGATCTGTGGAGGGTGCTGTTATGTGGGGGATCTGTGGAGGGTGCTGTTATGTGGGGGATCTGTGGAGGGTGCTGTTATGTGGGGGATCTGTGGAGGGTGCTGTTATGTGGGGGATCTGCGGAGGGTGCTGTTATGTGGGGGATCTGCGGAGGGTGCTGTTATGTGGGGGATCTGTGGAGGGTGCTGTTATGTGGGGGATCTGTGGAGGGTGCTGTTATGTGGGGGATCTGCGGAGGGCGCTGTGTTGTGGGGGATCTGCGAAGGGCGCTGTGTTGTGGGGGATCTGCGAAGGGCGCTGTGTTGTGGGGGATCTGCGAAGGGCGCTGTGTTGTGGGGGATCTGCGAAGGGCGCTGTGTTGTGGGGGATCTGCGAAGGGCGCTGTGTTGTGGGGGATCTGCGGAGGGCGCTGTGTTGTGGGGGATCTGCGAAGGGCGCTGTGTTGTGGGGGATCTGCGAAGGGCGCTGTGTTGTGGGGGATCTGCGAAGGGCGCTGTGTTGTGGGGGACCCGTGGAGGGCGCTGTTATGGGGGACCCGTGGAGGGCGCTGTTATGGGGGACCCGTGGAGGGCGCTGTTATGGGGGACCCGTGGAGGGCGCTGTTATGGGGGATGAGTGGAGGACACATAGGGCCATGAGGGGGGCCAGCTTAAGACATATAGCATCTTATGCTGGTCCTCCTCATGTGTCCTAAACTGGGCACATAACTGCCTTTTGCATGTAAAGTGTTTTACTAGTGTGTGTGTGTGGGTGAAACAATCTCTCTCCTAAGAGGTCCGGCCTCTGAAACAATCTCTCTCCTAACAGGTCCGGCATCTGTACTCACTATGAATGCAATGCTCTGCAGTGAGCGGCAGCGAGGTGGCCGGCCGGCGCGTGACTGACGTCACTTAGTAACGCTCCTCCCACTTCAGGAAGCAGGAGCGTTACTAAGTGACGTCAGTCACGCGCCGGCCGGCCACCTCGCTGCTGCTCACTGCAGAGCATTGCATTCATAGTGAGTACAGATGCTGGACCTGTTAGGAGAGAGATTGTTTCACCCACACACACACTAGTAAAACACTTTACATGCAAAAGGCAGTTATATGCGCAGGGCCCCTTTTATATATAATCGCAGCATTTTCGGGTCGGCCAAATCGCCATATCGCATTTGGCGATTATCGCGATTCGATTATTTTTTCGATTTATCGTGCAGCCCTAGCATCTAGGCTGCAAAAAAGTGTCACACATGTGGTATCGCCGTACTCAGGAGAAGTTGGGCAATGTGTTTTGTGGTGTCATTTTACATATACCCATGCTGGGTGAGAGAAATATCTCGGCAAAAGACAACTTTTCCCATTTTTGTATACAAAGTTGGCATTTGACCAAGATATTTATCTCGCCCAGCATGGGTATATGTAAAATGACACCCCAAAACACATTGCCCAACTTCTTCTCCTGAGTACGGCGATACCACGTGTGACACGTTTTTTTTTTTTTTTTTTTGCAGCCTAGGTGGGCAAATGGGCCCACATTCCAAAGAGCACCTTTAGGATTTCACAGACCACTTTTTACACACTTTGATTTCAAACTACTTCACACATATTAGGGCCCCTAAAATGCCAGGGCAGTATAACTACCCCACAAGTGACCCCATTTTGGAAAGAAGACGCCCCAAGGTATTTAATGATGGGCATAGTGAGTTCATGGAATTTTTTATTTTTTGTCACAAGTTAGTGGAATATGAGACTTTGTAAGGAAAAAAATAAAATAAAAATATTCATTTTCCGCTAACTTGTGACAAAAAATAAAAAGTTCTATGAACTCACTATGCCCATCAGCGAATACCTTAGGGTGTCTACTTTCCTACTTTCCGAAATAGGGTTATTTGTGGGGTTTTTCTACTGTCTGGGCATTGTAGAACCTCAGGAAACATGACAGGTGCTCAGAAAGTCAGAGCTGCTTCAAAAAGCGGAAATTCGCATTTTTGTACCATAGTTTGTAAACGCTATAACTTTTACCCAAACATTTTTTTTTTATTTTTTTTTTATCAAAGACATGTAGAACAATAAATTTAGAGAAAAATGTATATATAGATGTCGGTTTAAAAAAAAAAAAAATTGCAACTGAAAGGGAACAATGTCATTTTTTTGCAAAAATTTTGATTAATGACAAAAAAGTAAAAATGTCAGCAGCAATGAAATACCACCAAATGAAAGCTCTATTAGTGAGAAGAAAAGGAGGTAAAATTCATTTGGGTGGTAAGTTGCATGACCGAGCGATAAACGGTGAAAGTAGTGTAGTGCAGAATTGTAAAAAGTTGTCTGGTCATTAAAGGGCTTCTGTCACCCCACTAAAGTGATATTTTTTTTTTTGGGCTAGTGAAATTAGTTATATTGCGATATATGACAATATAATTGTGTTACTTACTTTGATCCAGCAGTTTCTGCAAAAAACGAAGTTTTATAATATGTAAATTCGGTCTCTACCAGCAAGTAGGGCGGCTACTTGCTGGTAGCTGCTGCAGAAATCCGCCCCCTCGTCGTGTTGATTGACAGGGCCAGCCGGGATCTCCTCCTCCGGCCAGCCCTGTCGGCATTTCAAAAATCGCGCGCCTCTGTTGATTCGGCGCAGGCGCTCTGAGATGAGGAGGCTCGTCTCCTCAGCACTCCCTCAGTGCGCCTGCGCCGATGACGTCTTCTATTTCGGTGATGTCATCGGCGCAGGCGCACTGAGGGAGTTCTGAGGAGACGAGCCTCCTCATCTCAGAGCGCCTGCACCGAATCAACAGAGGCGCGCGATTTTTGAAATGCCGACAGGGCTGGCCGGAGCAGGAGATCCCGGCTGGCCCTGTCAATCAACACGACGAGGGGGCGGATTTCTGCAGCAGCTAGCAGCAAGTAGCCGCCCTACTTGCTGTTAGAGACCGAATTTACATATTATAAAACTTCGTTTTTTGCAGAAACTGCTGGATCAAAGTAAGTAACACAATTATATTGTCATATATCGCAATATAACTAATTTCACTAGCCCAAAAAAAAAATATCACTTTAGTGGGGTGACAGAAGCCCTTTAAGGGTGTTTAAGCTAGGGGGGCTGAGGTGGTTAATAGCAGAATGTGTAAAATGTAAGCTAAATATAATGGCAATTTCTACTGTAACGGTTTTTGTTGGAAAGTAAATATATTATGCTATATAACTTCTATATGTTTATTTTTTCTCTTGCAGTACATCATTTTAACTTGGGTCGCAGAATGCCAGGATTTGACTATGGACCTGATGGCTTTGGCACTGGCCTGACACCACTCCACCTTTCTGATGATGGAGAGGGTGGAGCCTTCCATTTTCACGAACCACCTCCTCCATATACTGCATATAAATACTCTGACATCCACCCCCCGGATGGTCCACCACCACCATATGAAGCTTCAATATGTCCTGACATTATTCTTTGCTCAACAACTGGTGAGGAATTTCTCAATTGTTTGCCAAAATGTGTACAGTTAAAGGGGTTGTCCAGGTTCAGAGCTGAACCCAGACATACCCAGAATTTCACCCAGGTAGGCCCTGTGATATCAGTATTGAAGCATGAACTGCTCAGATGCTCTCCCTTGCAAGGGCTTTTTTTTGTTTAGAACAAACTGCTGTCTAGAGCTTCCACCCAGCAGTGTTCCTGGTGACGTCACTGGCTCTGATGGGTGTGCTTTAGCGCTGCCCTAGCCGTTTTAAAGGCTAGAGCAGTGCTAAAGCCTGCCCATCAGTGCCAGTGATGTCACTGGGCTCACAGCTGGGCGGAAGCCTCCGCACAGAATACCCTATGGAGAGCCCGGTACGTCACTAGGAACTCCATAAAATGCCTTTGCCCTGCGCAATTCAGCGCAGGGCAAAGGAGAACAATGCCATTTCCATAAGGGCTCATTCACACGGCCATGTGTTAGCCACATCTCTCAGACTGACAGTGGTTTCTGTGATATGAACTCACTACATCATAGTTCTTTATGATAGTGTGTTACTGTATGTCTGCTGGTCTATTGTATTGTACTTACATGATGATGAGGGTACAGTACAATAGACATGCGGTCAGACATGAACTCACTGCATTGTAAATGACTGATGCAGACAGTTTAGGTCAGAGAAGCTGTCAGTCCCAGAGATGTGTTGGACACGTGCTTTGTTACCCAGACTGCACACAGCTGTGTGTATGAGCCCTAAGTAATATTGAGGTGCAGATTGACTGGATTTCACAGAACTTTGCTTTATAAAGATGGAGTGTTGAGACTATCGTCTCTGTAATAGCATCTTGCTAATATGGTACAAGGCTATATGCTGAAACTAAAGTAGTCTTGGATGGGCTCTAAAAGTGTTAATGGATATTGATTTTCGCTTTTTTTTTTTCTCTTTTCCCCTCTCTATTGTAAAGATCAAGTAACTCGGCAGTCAGCTGGGTTGGGGCAACTCTCCACAGCGAGCAGTAGCAGTGCCTCTTCGCCACAAACTACAGAAGAACCGCTGCCACCTGCAGTGCCACCGCTGCCTCAGCCGCAAAGTGATACAGAAGACTCTGAAGACAGAAGCACATCACTACTTGTTGCTCCTAATATTCTTCAAAATGAAGCCTTCCCCAATGCTGGTCAGTCTGGGCCCTCACCGAGTAACCGTTCTCTGAACACTGTTGTTTGAGATTGGATTGAGAGCGGCCCATGTCATTGCTAACCTAATTGAACTGTTGAAAGAATTAGCTGAAATATTCTGAAAGAAGGCTCCTAGATCACACATCCTTATTTTTTTTAAAAGAAAAAAAAAATAATCATTAACCCTCTTGCTACCTAAGGTGTTTCTGCCATTGCACATAAAGCTACTGAGGGGGGTCAAGTGTTAAACAGGCGAGTTACACCATGATCTTAAATTGAATTATCATGTAAATATTACATTTCAAGTGCTGCACTTTCTCCATTCCCCCTTGAATGTATGTGTGAGAGTGTGAGGAGACGTGGTCTTCTGTAGAATTTTTTATACATATTTTTGAATTTATTGTACTTTTTATTTTCTGAATTCAATAACTTGCAATAATTGCGCAAGAGACTGCATTCATGGGACCCTCGGATTCTGTAAACTCAGCTCCAGCACAATGTAAAAGGATGAATAAAGCACAGGCAAAGGAGACAGAATTTTTCGGAATACTTTCACAGCTGAGTTTCGGCTGCCATGGGGTTGTGGGCGGAATTGGATTTAGAATATTAATCGGCATCCTCACACCTTGCGTGGAACATGTGAGACCTGCAAGGTGTGGATTATCTTGGGACCAGAAGCTTTTAAGATACTACTTTCCCTTACTCATGAACAAAGACTTTCTACTTCCACATTCACATCCGTGTTTATGTTTTGCTTTAGTTCAGGTGATATACAGTGATTTCCATACGAAATGCTTTATTTACCATATCGTAGCATGATGACATATGATATGCTAGGGTTATTTCATTGGAATGGAGGGAAGGGTTTGGGGTTTTATAGCTGCAAAAAAAATAAACTTTTTTTTTTTTTTCTCAAGGAGGTTTCCTAGTTTGATGCCTGTCTAGGTAGATTTTCCTCTTTTAGGCCTCATGCATGTGACCATATTTCTTTCCACATAAGATCCACATTTTTGGTGGATCAGATTTGGACCTATTCATTTCAACGGGGCTGCAAAAAATCCAGACAGCACACCACATGCTGTTCGCATCCGTACGTCCATGCCGCAGTCCCGCAACAAAAATATAACATGTACTATACTTGTCCATTTTACGGACAAGGCTAGGAAATTGCTATAGAAGGGAGAAAGTAAAATGGCGGCATGCACGTGGTTGGTAGCTGTGTTTTGCAGATCCACAGGTTGCGGACTGCAAAACACATATGGTCGTGTGCATTGGGCCATAGTCGGATGACCTCACTGTTGAACTAGACTAGAATGAAATATCATGGCCTTGATGTTAGAACACTGGGTTTAGACAAATGAAATTATTTTGCATAGATTGTCAATTTGGTTTGCCTTTTTAAACATGCGTTTGCTTGTTTGTATGTTAAAATTGAATTGTCTTTCCTACTGGCACTTTCTAATAGTAGACACTAAATGGTTTCCCAGGACAATATACTGTACTACAGTTAAATGGTCTTTAGAAATGTCAGAGCTTAACATTGTTGAAGACCTAAGCTGCAAAATCATTGCTTGCTTTTGATTTCAAAATTTTTTTAATTTATTTTTTTACTACAAATTGAGATCATGTTCAAGAAGGTTTCTATTCTGCACCCAGATATTCATTGCTTATGGCCTGCCCGTGCACAGAAACAAAATGTGTCGGTAAACCGTAGGAATTTTCATTTTATTTTTTCTTTCACTATGCTACAAAGACTATGCTTTTGTGGAACTGTGAAACAGGACCTCATGTCACCACTTTTAAAGCTGTGCGGTTTTGCTCGGCCTTTAGTTGTTGCCACTAGATCTAAATACATAGCGTAACGTAATTCAATCTTTAGGTGCCTAATCTGTGTGCTTTTGTCTTAAATTGACAATTGTCAAGGCATTCATAATTTACTTAAGGTCTAGAGTTGAGCGAACCTGCCTTTTGGCAGGTTTGATTTCGGGGTTCAAGTGCATTACGTGATTGATTGCGTTCTCACAGAATCCATCACATAATTCAACGCGGGCATGCTGTATAATACAATTTATGGTCAGCCCGAGGGTTCCGTTCTGCTGGTCATACACTAGTATTATGAGGGAATGCCTCTAAAGGCTTTCCGTTTAGCATGCCGCATTGAATTACATTATGGATTCCGTGAGAACCGAATCCATTACGTAATTTGCTTAAAACTCGAACCTGTCAAAAGGCAGGTTCGCTCAACTCTCTAACTAGGCCTATAAAGTATCCAATTAACTTTTAGTAACGATAGATACACTTCATTTAAAATACTATCCAACATCACTCTCTTATCATACTCGTAGGTAGCTGGGAACTAAGCAGCTGGTTGAAGGCTACTTTTGTTTGCACAAGTGAACTACTGTATATGAACACTGTTTTTACAGGAATATTTTTCCCATACTAGTGAAACATCGGCATAAATGGCAAAAAAAAAAGAGGTATGTTGTGGCTTATTGACTACAGTGTGTAGAATCTTTTGTTAGGGAGGAACCTGTCACATGCTGGTGTAGATAAATCAGCTCTTCATTACAAGAGTCTTGCAAACAGATGTTTAGATCTTGGCCTGAATACCCCTGGGTGTTTCTATATGTACAACAGAGATTTGGACCCCCACTGGCACAAGGCTTAAGGGTGAAGTTCTTCTAGCACAGAGGAGAATTACTGTAGATGGAAGTACAGGGTGTGTATAGATCATATACAGTATAGTCATTGAAGGTCATGGGCTGCATATTTTGCATTGATGCTCTACTGAATGTCAAGGTCCCTCAACAGGAACTTCAGGTTTTGAGTAAACGCCGAAGGAATCGCTCCCAAGTGCTGGACAGTATTGCCAGCTGTAACTCATATATGCTGTAACAGCATATGCTTATTTTTTTTTCTCTAAAGCAGGGGTGCACAACCTGCGGCCCTCGATACCATTCTGTGCGGCCCTCAACCATCTGGTAAAAGACATGTATGTCTATGTCTTGTGAATACTCATATGTATCTTTCATGTATTCTCCCATTAGATGGGAGTACTAGAAGTGTAAATAGACATTAATGGTATATACTGTATGTTCAATATGCCATAAATACAGTATTTCAGTTGGTAATACCATTTTAAGTTTTTTATTTTTGGCCCTTGGAATTGGTTCAGGCTGAACATGTGGCCCCCAACCAGAAAAGATTGTGCACCCCTGCTCTAAAGGGATTGACAGCTCTGTGAGCCACCTGCAATAAAGTGGTAAGTACTTACCTCGGAGATTCCGTGCTGCCGCTCTGGTTTTCCTATCTGCAGCGGTGACCTCCTGTTTGCTGCAGCCAATCACTGGCCTCGTTGGATGCACTGCTGATGCCATGGAATTGGCTGCATCAGTCACATGATGTCACCCCTGCAGCCAGGTAAATAGAGCTCTGTCGGGAGGACTGGAGTGGCAGCCCTTATCACTATATTGCAGGTGGATCCCAAGGGTTGTCCAGTTTCCTCCTGAAAGCAGACCGTAAAGTGTCACCGATTTCTCTGTTGTTCTGGGTGCCTTTGTAGATTCTCCTTGAGATGGCTGTTCTTACCAGTTGGTGAATGGATTGTTTACAAGCCACTATTGTGGGGCAGGAGGTCCAGAAAGGTTTCTGCCATGTCGATTTTCAGATTTTGTGACTGACTCTACCTGTGGCAATGTGTGAATAATTTTGATATACCATGTAGATATGACACCCAATGCTGTATCGTTCAGCCCCTGTGACTTTTTAGTTTTTTTGCGCTGTTGAGCTTCATTTAACACAATCTACTGATTTTTCTTTCTCTTTACTGTGAGAACATTTCATTTCAGATGCCAAAATAAAACTGTATTATGGAATTTTCATATCGTTTGTCATTGTGAACATTACTGTGTCTTGGTCCCATTGCTCCTTTTATGTTTTTGCCTTTGGCTATTACTAATCCCAATAACTTGTGATTACATATATAAGTAATCTAATAATACTGCAATGTATGTTCTTGCAGAAGGCGAAGCTGCGTGATGGAGCCATAGATGACTCCCTGCAGCACAATAGGTGGGTCCTGCGCATCAGCTAAACGTCAATGGGACCGTTTAACCATCTAATGTGTATATGGGCCCTCCCGTCTCTCTCCTGACTGCACATGGAGAGATGAGGATCGAGCAGCATAAATTTTTTAATAGACCATTTCTTGGGTAGGTAAAAGACGTTGCTTGAGGTGTCTGCGCGGCTTTCTTCCCATTCACATCACTTGCACACTTGGCCCAGTATGTGTATGGGGTGAGCTGTCAGCTGAAGGAGCATTTAACCTACAGATATCTCATATGTATTGCCAGCCATATTCTCCACTAGCATAGCCATGCAGCATGCCTTGAAGTAGGCTTTACTTGTTTCTTAACCCCTTTAGATTGCAGCCATTTATTCCTCTCTGCCTTCTCAGACAGATACACTTTTACTTCTCTGTTCACATGGCTGTATGAGAGCTTTTGTGGGATAAGTTGTGCTTTGTAACTGCATCATTCAGTATTCCATACAATTTATTGGGAAGCTAGAAAAAATATTCATGGGTGGAATTGGGGGGGAAAAAAAAAACAGGTTGCCTTTTATTTGCGGGTCAAATAACAATAATACCAAACGTATCTAGTCTTTTGTTTTATTGCTTTAATCCTTTCAGGACACAGCCGATGTTTTTTTTTATATATTTTTTATTTATTTTTTTGCTTCTGTGCCTCCTAAGTGCCATAATGTTTTGTTTAGTTTTCTGTTCAAATAGCTGTATGAGAGCTTGTTTTTTTGCAGGACATTTATATATATATATATATATATATATATATATATATATATATATATATATATATATATATATAATATGACAGTGGCAGCACCGTCCCTGATGCAAGCTGGTGGGTGCAGCAGCCCAATGCGGATTAAGGCCAATCCAAAAATACTAAATAGAAAAGATGGGCAGCACTCCAAATAGTAAAAATGAAAAAATCTTTATGTACCCCAGTGGGAGATGCGACGTTTCGGCTCTAGACAGGAGCCTTCCTCAAGCAGTGTACAGAGACAAAATGCCAGGAATATATAGCAACATATTCATTCATTAAAATTAGCAAAACATGTGCAATTAATTCATAATAATTAATAAATAACAAAACACGTGCAATTAATTGATAATGATATACAATAAATATTACCAAATACAAAGTATAAATAAGTGACAATACGATTCATATTAAATGTAGCCCATATTGTATGTATTTTACTAATAGGTGTGCCCATGAACACATATAATATAAGGATAAACCGCCATACATTATTAACTACAATAAAAAACACAATCAATTTCATGTGGGAATGATAATCAATAAACATGAAGTGCTTACTAGGAGGCTTTGCAAGCGGAGGAATAGAGGAGGAGTAAGAGGGTGAATGGCTGCCATCCCAGATACCGCATGTTGCTCGGCGTGTCTGGAGCGTCTCTGCGCATGTCAGGATAACCTCCCTGAATCACCTTCCGGTCATAATCGCATAGAGCATTGCGCGGCTGCGCATTGTAACTCTGACACTGCGTCCACCATATTTGGTAAGAAAACCCGATCTCCACAACGGACATCAAATATACACTGTTGCTCACAAATGCAGGGCAGTGCCAGCACCTACTCGTGTCGGCATATCACAGATGGCCGTGCGGGATCGCATGAAGACCATTCCTACCAAACATAGGTGCAGTCTCCATCCGTGACCCGCGGTCAGTGGCGCAACTGCATGTTAATGCAGGGTCGCTCTGTGCCCCGGGTCAGAACCCGCACATCACCACCATTAAAGAGGGATCTCCTCAATACTACCCCTCATGTGGGCAACAGGCTGTGACCGTATACAAAGATTGCAAAAAATATTAACAAAAAATAAATAATAAAAACAAAGACAAGCACCGACATCCTCTGCATGATGAGGTTCTTGACCGCACGCCATTCAAATATCTCCTCGAACTTCCTCACACCATACTCCATTGCAAGCAATCTGTGATAGAATATAAAAGATATTACAAATTGGCAATCCACAAGGAACTATTGTTTATGGGCACACTATTAGTAAAATACATACAATATGGGTTATATTTAATATAGATTGTATTGTCACTTATTTATACTTTGTTTTTTGTAACATTTATTGTATATCATTATCAATTAATTGCACGTGTTTTGTTTATTAATTATTATGAATTAATTGCACATGTTTAGCTAATTTTAATGAATGAATATGTTGCTATATATTCCTGGCATTTTGTCTCTGTACACTGCTTGAGGAAGGCTCCTGTCTAGAGCCGAAACGTCGCATTTCCCACTGGGGTAAATAAAGATTTTTTTCATTTTTACTATTTGGAGTGCTGCCCATCTTTTCTATTTAGTATTTTTGGATTGGCCTTAATCCGCATTGGGCTGCTGCACCCACCAGCTTGCATCAGGGACGGTGCTGCCACTGTCTTTTCTTTTTTTGTATACAGCTAATTTGTGGCATCTGCACGTCTGTTCAGCAAAGTATATATTTTTTATCATGTCTATTCATGAACAAGACATACCCGGAGGGTTCACCTATACGCAGGATGCAGTTGACAAGATCCTGTGTGGTATTGAGGGAGATGCCGCTTTCCTTGTTACCCCAACCACTAAAGAGTTAAAAAGGAAATACAAGTTTTTATCTAAAAGGTCTATTTCCCTGCGGTTGCATATGACCACCTTGGGAGAGTACTACAAGGCGCAACGTATCCCAAGAGGGATGAGGTCTAATTTGCGCCCTAATTTATTTTCTGGCTGCCCCTCCTACAGTAAAAGGTTCGAGAGTCTATCAAACCGCTATGCATTGGACTTTATACTTTTAAATATTGAATACTTGCAAAGTGAATTAGCAAATGTCACATTGGAGTTATCTAATGTGGAACAGCAATTGATCAATCTATCCTCAGCTGAGGACTATGGAAAATTCCATGATACATCTTCCACTCAACTGCAAAGTTTTCGTATTGATATGGAGGAGGGCAAGCGTTTTAAGTGGAATCGTGATCTCGACGACTATACAAAAGGCAATATCTATTCCTGGCAAGCTGATGACAAAAATGTTCAAACCAACAAAGATGCATGGAAAAGAAGAAAAAGAACCATCCAGGCCGCCACATATTAGTCTTTTTTAGGTGTGAAGGAAATGGAGGTGCCCGAAAACAGCACATCAGGCTTTGAGGCTGCAGACACCGAAGGGGCCAAAAGGCTGCGCAACAACAAGCCGCAACTACCAGCCAGCAGGAATGTACCGTCCAGGAAGAAATGACTAGTGAACCTCTCTTCAAAGGACTTAACAGATTTGCAAGTGAGTGTACTCAGCAAGGGTCTTTCATTTTGCCCTAAAGTCACTGCTGATTGGTTTGAACTTGAGTTTGACTTATATGCTTTTTTTCGGGCTATCAAGCTAAAAATCTGGTTTCACAAAAGGGGACGGATCGAGCATGCCAAGATGAGTGAACTCTCTCTTGGCATGTTCGATCTCTCCCTTAAAAGTAGTTTCAATCCTGTTATTAATTAACCCGCTATTGAAGCATATATGGCCGCTGTCAGGGCCGAGATCCAGACATTGAGATTAAAGCAATCTGATTCACTGTTTAATCATCCCAATTTGACTGTAGATGAAATGGTGGCACTGAATGAATTGAAACACGACCATGAGCTTACAATTAAGGCCGCCGATAAAGGTGGCGCCGTTGTCGTGTTAGACACCTGCAAATATATTGCTGAAATTTTGAGACAATTGGGTGACAGCACCATTTACAGGCACATTGATATGGACCCCAAGTTCAAGATCGCTGGACTTATTAGGGATGTGTTGACTGGGGCTTTTGAGTCAGGGATCATTGACGAGGGACTTGTGGATTATCTTACTGTAACGCATCCGGTCACTCCCGTGATATGTGTTGCCTAAGATCCACAAGTCCCTCGTCGATCCACCCGGTTACCCCATTGTTTCGGGTTCAGATTAAATTTTCAGTCGAATAGCCAATTTCTTAGATAAAGTACTGCGGGGTTTTTCATGTGGGGGAAGCTCCTATAAACAGGACACAACCGATTTATTTATTATTTATTTATTTTTTTACTCTGACTTCGGATGGTCGATCTGGAAGGGGTAGAGGGGGTGACATTGGCATCTTTTGATGTCACCTCCCTCTACACCTCGATCGACCATCGGAAGGGACTGGCCGCAGTTGCATACATGCTTGAGAATTCAACACTCACGAGTCAATGTCAACAATTTGTTTTATCTCTATTAGAGATCATTTTGAGGTATAACTACTTTCTATTCCAAGACTCCTACTATATACAGGAACAGGGCGTAGCGATGGGGTCCAATGTGGCCCCAACCTACGCCAATATTTTCATGCATCGATTTGAGGAGGATGTAGTCTATGGAAGCCACCACTTCTAATTTGTTAGGGCGTGGTGGCGGTACATAGACGACATCTTCCTCATTTGGACTTGCCATATTCACAGTTTCTAAGGGCCAGACGTGTTGTCTCGGACCCCAAGGTCTTTGACGAAACCCTTGATATATTGGTAAATAAATTTCAGAGGCGGGGTTATCCAACTAAATTACTAAAAGAAAAAAGGGAAGTGGCTTAGGGATTTAAAAGGGAGGACACCCTTAAAAGAAAAGCAGAGCATCCCAAAAAGATGAGGATTCCCTTTATCTCAACTCACTCTGATCAGAGTGCAATATAGGGAACATCATATGACGACATTGGGGCATCTTGAAAGGTTGCCATGATACAGTTGCAGAGTTTCACTCCCCCCCCCTTGATGTCCTATAGAAGGTCCCAGAGTTTAAAGGATCAACTAGTGAAACTGATGTGGGCACTCTGAAAAACGGCAGACAGACAATGTTAACAAGCCCTAGTTTGGGCTGTTTCCCTTGTCTGTCCTGTGTTAATTGCAGATACATGATCAAGGGCAAAACGTTTGTGCATCCTTAAACTGGCACTGCACATCGAATAGGACACTATCTGACGTGCGATTCCAGTTTTATCATCTATGTACTGATTTGTCCGTGCAACCTATTGTATGTTGGAGAGACGACTACGGACTTCAAGTCGCGTCTCAACAAACACAGGTTGAGTATAAGAAAGAAAAGATTAGACCTGTCGGTCTCAAAACATTTTGCAGAACATAAACGTGTTGAAAGAGACTTGAAATGCTGTATCATTGATTCTGTTCCAATGCCAAGGAGAGGCGGTGATAGAGCCAGTATTTAAAAAAAAAGGGAACTCAAGTGGATTCATGTACTTAATTCACTTAAACCGCATGGTCTGAATGTGGATTATAACATTGGGGCAATTTAGGTTGGCGGCTTGCCTTTGATTAACATGGGGATAATGTATACTGTACCTGTGTATAATTGGTGATTAACTGTGTAGGGACAAAATAATAGTTCCTTGTGGATTGCCAATTTTTTATATCTTTTATATTCTATCACAGATGGCTTGCAATGGAGTATGGTGTGAGGAAGTTCGAGGAGATATTTGAATGGCGTGCGGTCAAGGACCTCATTATGCAGAGGATGTCAGTGCTTGGCTTTGTTTTTATTATTTTCTTTTATTATTTTATGTCATCTTTGTACACAGTCACAGCCTGTTGCCCACATGAGGGGTAGTATTGAGGAAATCCCTCTTTAATGGTGGTGATGTGCGGCAATTCTGCCAAGGTGTTTTGGGTTTTGTTTAATCTGAAGTCGATTCGCTCATTCCTAGTTAGTACGGTTATAGAGATACAAATTTTATATGATTTCTTATGTTATACTACACCTTTTGAAAAAACGTATATTTTTTTTCTTTGAATCACCATATTCTGACAGCCATAACTTTTTTTTTTTTAATATATTTCTATTCACGGAGCTGTGTGAGCGTTTTTTTTTGCAAGGCGAGCTGTTGACCATGGCATCTAAAGAGGTTAAATGACCAGGATCGGTGTCAGAACAGTCATTGTGGCCTTACATTGCACCAACGATGTCCAACATGGTGCATGTAAAAAATAAAAAGTTTTAAGTCTTTAAATCGCCATATTCTGACACCCACAACTTTTATTTTTATTTTTCAAAATATATTTATGTTTCTGTTTTCCATCAACTACTCTCTTTTTCATAAACAGAGACAGAGTATACCAAAGCGAAAAAAGGAACCGGAAAGTGACATCCTCCGTGCACATTCTACATGATTCATTTACACCTCAGCCTAAATTCACACGTCAGTGTTTTGTAAGTAATTTCCCTCAGTGATTTTGAGCCAAAACCAGATGCAGCTCTAAACGCAGAACAGGCGCAGATCTTTCCCTCACTCATACCTTAGACGTTAGAAGGCTTAGAATTTTAGAAGCAATTTTTTAAATTTTCAAGAAAATTTCCAAAACCATTTTTTTAACCACCAATCCGGTATAAAGTGATTTTGAGGAGCTTTCGTAATGGAAACCATCATAAATGACCTCATTTTACAAACTACATCCCTCAAATTATTAAAAAATGATGTTACAAACTTTGTTAACCCTTAAGGTGTTCCACAAAAATTAAATGGAGGTGAAATTTAGCATATTTTTATTTTTTTTGTAGATGGTTAATCAATTTTTTCTTGCAACACAGCAATGGTTAACAGCAAAATAAACCTCAATGTACATTACTCTGATTCTGCAGTTTACAGAAATGCCCAATATGTGGTGGTAAACTGCTGTAGGGGCACATGTCAGAGGGAAAGGATAGCTACAGTTGCAAGAAAAAGTATGTGAACCCTTTGGAATGATATGGATTTCTGCGCAAATTGGTTATAAAATGTGATCTGATCTTCATCTAAGTCACAACAATAGACACAATCACAATCTGCTTAACACCTTAAGGACCATGCTCATTTTCACCTTTAGGACCAGGCCATTTTTTGCAAATCTGACCAGTGTCATTTTATGTGGTGCTAACTTTAAAACGCTTTGACTTATCTAGGCCATTCTGAGATGTTTTTTTCGGCACATATTGTACTTCATGACACTGGTAAAATTAAGTCAAACATTTTTTTATTTATAAAAAAATACCAAATTTACCCAAAATTTGTAAAAAAAAAATTGCAAATTTCCGAATTTTCAATTTCTCTACTTCTATAATACATAGTAATACCTACAAAAATAGAATCTAGAAATTTTAAAGAAATTTTCAAAAACCTTTTCAAGGACCAGTTCAGGTCTGAAGTCACTTTGTGAGGCTTACATAATAGTAACCACCCAAAAATGACCCCATTCTAGAAACTACACCCCTCAAGGTATTCAAAACAGATTTTACAAACTTTGTTAACCCTTTAGGTGTTCCACAAGAGTTATTGGCAAATAGAGATGAAATTTCAGAATTTCAATTTTTTGGCAAATTTTTCCATTTTACAATTTTTTTTTTTCCAGTTACAAAGCAAGGGTTAACAGCCAAACAAAACTCATTATTTATGACCCTGATTCTGTAGTTTACAGAAACACCCCATATGTGGCGTAAACTGCTGTACGGGCACATGGCAGGGCGCAGAAGGAAAGGAATGCCATACGGTTTTTGGAAGGCAGATTTTGCTAGACAGTTTTTTTTGGACACCATGTCCCATTTGAAGCCCCCCTGATGCACCACTAGAGTAGAAACTCCTAAAAAGTGACCCCATTTTAGAAACTACGGGATAGGGTGGAAGTTTTGTTGGTACTAGTTTAGGGTACATATGATTTTTGGTTGCTCTATATTACACTTTTTGTGAGGCAAGGCAACAAGAAATAGCTTTTTTTGTTTGTTATTTACAACATTCATCTGACAGGTTAGATCATGTGGTATTTTTATAGAGCAGGTTGTCACAGACGCGGCGATACCTAATACGTATACAATTTATTTATGTAAGTTTTACACAATGATTTCATTTTTGAAACAAAAAAAAATATGTTTTAGTGTCTCCATAGTCTGAGAGCCATAGTTTTCAGTTTTTGGGCCTTTATCTTAGGTAGGTTCTCATTTTTTGTGGGATGAGATGACTGTTTTATTGGCACTATTTTGGGGTGCATATGACTTTTTGATTGCTTGCTATTACACTTTTTGTGACATAAGATGACAAAAAATGTCTTTTTTTACATTGTTTTTATTTTTTTACAGTGTTCACCTGAGGGGTTAGGTCATGTGATATTTTTATAGAGCCAGTCGATACGGACGCGGCGATACCTAATATGTATACTTTTTTTTAATTTATGTAAGTTTTACACAATGATTTCATTTTTGAAACCCAAAAAATCATGTTTTAGTGTTTCCATAGTCTAAGAGCCATAGTTTTTTCAGTTTTTGGGCGATTATCTTGGGTAGGGTATGATTTTTGCGGGATGAGATGACTGTTTGATTGGCGCTATTTTGGGATGCATATGATTTTTTGATCGCTTGCTATTACACTTTGTAATGTAAGGTGACAAAAAAATCGTTTATTTAGCACCGTTTTTATTTTTCATCTGAGGGGTTAGGTCATGTGATATTATTATAGAGCTGGTCGATACGGATGCGGCGATGCCTAATATGTATACTTTTTTTATTTATGTAAGTTTTACACAATAATATTATTTTTGAAACCAAAAAAAAAATCATGTTATAGTGTCCCCATAGTTTTTTTATTTTTTGGGCCATTGTCTCATGTAGGGGCTCATTTTTTGCGGGATGAGGTGAGTTTGATTAGTACTATTTCGGCGTACATGCGACTTTTTTGATCACTTATTACCTTTTTGGGGAAGTAAGGTGGGCAAAATGTAAATTTCCTGATAGTTTTAACTTTTTATGGCGTTCACCGTGCGGGGAAAGTAACATGACCGCTTTATAGATCAGGTGGTTACGGACGCGGCGATACCTAATATGTGTAGTGTATTTTTATTTTTTAAAATTTTTATTCAGTGATAAATGTTCTTTTTTTTTAGCTTTACTTTTTTTCACTTTTTCACTTTTTTGAATTTTTTAAAAATATTTTTAGCTTGGCCATTTTAAAGTTTCTGATCCCTGTGGTCAGGGATCAGAAACTACAGAAAGCGCTGCAAACCGCAGGTCTGAATTGACCTGCGGTTTGCAGCGATCGCCGATACTGGGGGGGTCACAGGACCCCCCTCGCCATAGACCCTAGGTGCCTGGCTGTCTGTAACAGCTGGCACTCGGCGCTGTCACCATGTTGCCCAGACGAGTATACTCGTCCTGGAGCGCTAAGTATCAGTTCTTCAGGACGAGTATACTCTTCCTAGGTCCTTAACGTGTTAAACTAAGAACACACAAATAATTAAATGTTACCATGTTTTTATTGAACACACCATGTAAACATTCACAGTGCAGGTGGAAAAAGTATGTGAACCCTTGGATTTAATAACTGGTTAAACCTCCTTTTGGCAGCAATAACTTCAAACATTTCCTGTAGTTGCAGATCAGACGTACACAACGGTCAGGAGTAATTCATGACCATTCCTCTTTACAGAACTGTTTCAGTTCAGCAATATTCTTGGGATGTCTGATGTGAATCGCTTTCTTGAGGTCTTGCCACAGCATCTCAATCGGGTTGAGGTCAGGACTCTGACTGGACCACTCCAGAAGGCGTATTTTCTTCTGTTTAAGCAATTCTGTTGTTGATTTACTTCTATGCTTTGGGTCGTTGTCCTGTTGCAACACCCATCTTCTGTTGAGCTTCAGCTTGTAGACAGATGGCCTTAAGCTCTCCTGCAAAATGTCTTGATAAACTTGGGAATTCATTTTTCCTTCGATGATAGCAATCCGTTCAGGCCCTGACGCAGCAAAGCAGCCCCAAACCATAATGCCCCCACCACACTTCACAGTTCAGATGAGGTTTTGATGTTGGTGTGCTGTGTCTCTTTTTCTCCACACATAGTGTTGTGGGTTTCTTCCAAACAACTCAACTTTGGTTTCATCTGTCCACAGAATATTGGAACATCCAGGTGCTCTTGTGCAAACTGTAAACGTGCAGCAATGTTTTTTTTTGACAGGACAGCAGTGGGTTCCTCTGTGGTATCCTCCCATGAAATATATTCTTGTTTAGTGTTTTACGTATCGTAGATTCGCTAACAGGGATGTTAGCATATGCTAGAGACTTTTGTAAGTCTTTAGCTGACACTCTAGGATTCTTCTTCACCTCATTGAGCAGTCTGCACTGTGCTCTTGCAGTCATCTTTCCCTAGGAGTTCCCGTCCTGTAGAGTAGCAGCAGTGCTGAACTTTCTCCATTTATAGACAATTTGCCTTACCGTGGACTGATAAACAGCAAGGCTTTTGGATACTTTTATAACCCTTTCCATATTTATGCAAGTCAACAATTCTTAATCGTAGATCTTCTGAGAGCTATTTGGTGCAAGGCATCAGGCAATGCTTCTTGTGAAAAGCAAACCCAGAACTGGTGTGTGTTTTTTATAGGGCAGGACAGCTGTAACAAACGCATCCAATCTCATCTCATTGATTGGACTCCAGTTGGCTGACACCTCACTCCAATTAGCTCTTGGAGATGTCATTAGTCTAGGGGTTCACATACTTTTTCCACCTGCACTGTGAATGTTTACATGGTGTGTTCAATAAAAACATAGTAACATTTAATTCTTTGTGTGTTATTAGTTTAGGCAGACTGTGATTGTCTATTGTTGTGACTTAGAGGAAGATCAGATCACATTTTATTACCAATTTGTGCAGAAATCCAAATTATTCCAAAGGGTTCACATACTTTTTCTTGCAACTGTATATGGTTTTTGGAGGCATATTTTGCTATAATGGTTGTTTGGCACCATTTTGTATTTGAAGAGACCCTGATGTACCCCTACAGTGGAAACACCTTAAAAAGTGATCATTTTGGAAACTACACCCCTCAAAGAATATATTAAGGGATGTACTGAGCGCTATGACTCCCATAAGCATTTAACGGAATTTGGAAACACTTTCTCCCAAGTTTCATTTCTTCCAATAAAATGTTGTTTTAGCCCCAATTTTCATTTTTTTTCCACAAGGGCTAACAGGAGAAAAAGCACCCCATAATTTGTTACCCATTTTCTCTTGAATATGGTAACACCCCATATGTAGTGGTAAACTTCTGTGGGGGCACTTGGCAAGATGGGGTACCATATGGCTTTTGATGGATTGGTTTACGGGTGAGATTGTTGTCTGTTTGTTTTTTTGTGATTGTCTTATGTGGGGGTTCAATTTTTTGTGGGATGAGGTGATGTTTTCATTGGTAGCATTTTGGGGTGTATATGACTTTTTGATCAGTTGGTATTACACTTTAAGGCCTCATGCACACGACAGTATTTTTTCACGGTCCGCAAAACGGGGTTCCGTTGTTCCGTGATCAGTGTCTGTTTTCTCTTCCGTGATTTTTGGAAGATCACCAGACATGAAGGAAAGTTTAAAAAAAAAATAATAAGTCGTTTTGGTGTCTGCCTGGTCGCACGGAGCCAAACGGATCCGTCCTGACTTACAATGCAAGTCAATGGGGACGGATCCATTTGACGTTGACACAATATGGTGCAATTGCAAACGGATCCGTCCCCCATTGACTTTCAATGTAAAGTCAGGAGTCCCTATTGGAGTCTTCTCCAATCCGATGGTATATTTTAACTTGAAGCGTCCCCATCACCATGGGAATGCCCCTGTTAGAATATACCATCGGATTTGAGTTACATCGTGAAAACTCAGATCCGACAGTATATTCTAACATAGGCTTTCCCATGGTGATGGGGACGCTTCAAGTTAGAATATACTAAGAACTGTGGACATAACTGCCCCCCGCTGCCTGGCAGCACCCGATCTCTTCCAAGGGGCTATGATACGCACAATTAACCCCTCGGGCACCTCTCATCTCTCCTTCTAAATCCTGGTATGTCTGCCTGAACTATTAATGTCTCTTTTCCTGCTGGATTTATTGAGTATTTGTTTACACTATTTCACCCCTGTATCTGGTCCTCCTTAATTAGGACATATGTAGCCCCCTCCCCTCTTGGTCACACCTGATTGATCACTGACTGGTATAAATCTAAGATCCATGGTCTTCTCAGACCTTGGTCTTTCCACATGCAACATCTCTCAAGTGCAACTCTTTAAGTGCACAGACTGAATTATACCAGAAGTGGACCACAGGTAATTCCAGACATAATCAATTTAAACAATGTTTAAATTTTTCCTCTTACTCCTCCTACTTTTCCACAACCTCCTGAAATACCCCCACATCCATTCACCCAGCAAGGCACTATTCATCTCTTCTTCCATCTTAGCTTCTCATCTGACCGCTTGCACAAACCTGTTTGCAAACATAAAACACTTCCTTCCCAAACACACACAGACACCTCATGCCCTCTCCTATTCTCATCTATTAACACTTTCTCTGCTTCTCCTTACTGCTGGTGATATCTCTCCAAATCCAGGACCCCCTCAGCAAATCCCCACTATCACTTCCATGTCCCACTACAAATCTCCTTCTGCAAAATTCTGCAACCCCTTAAACCTAATTACCATTCCTCCGACCCCTACCCCTTTGGTTCCTCTTGCAGGAGCATTATGGAACGCGCGCTCTGTCCGTAACAAACTGTCGTACATTCATGAACTGTTCATCTCTCAAAACCTTTCCTTTCTGGGTCTCACAGAAACATGGCTGACACCCTCAGACACCTCCTCCCCTGCTGCACTCTCTTATAGTGGATTTCTATTCACTCACACCCCCCGCCCCGGCTGCAAACATGGTGGTGGAGTTGGTCTTCTCCTATCAGACACCTGCTCCTACAGCCCAACTCCACTGCCACCCTCCATTACGCTCACCTCATTTGAAGTACACTCTGTTCGCATCTACTCTCCCTCAAACCTTCAAGTAGCAGTCATTTACCGCCCTCCAGGCCCAGCCACCATATTTCTTGACCACTTCAACACCTGGCTACTACACTTTCTTTCTGCCGACATCCCCACTATCATCATGGGTGACTTCAACATCCCTATTGACACCTGCCACTCGGCCACCTCTAAACTCCTGTCGCTCTCTTCCTCCTTCGGCCTATCACAGTGGTCTTCAGCTCCCACCCACAGAGATGGTCACACTCTGGATCTGATCTTTACCTGCTTTTGCTCCCTATCTAACCTTTCTAACTCGCCTCTCCCCCTATCCGACCACAACCTACTCACCTTCTCTTCACTGGTCTCTTCTGTAGCCCCCCCGGTCCACACACCAGCACACCCCCCCGCAGGAACCTTAAACATCTTGACTTTCACTTGCTTTCTGACTCTCTTCTCCCACTCTCTACCATCTGTTGCCTCCAAGACCCAGAAGCTGCTACCACCCTATATAACACCACAATAAGTACAGCTCTGGACACTGTTGCCCCCCTCACACATAACAAAATCCGGAAAATCAACAGACAACCCTGGCACACCAACCTGACCAAGAAACTCAGACAAGCTTCCAGGGCTGCTGAGCAGCGATGGAAAAAATCCCCTTCTAAAGATCATTTCACTGCATACAAGCAATCCCTTCTCATATTCAAATCCTCACTCGCTGATGCAAAACAGGCCTACATCTCATCTCTCATATCTTCCTTGTCACACAGCCCTAAACAACTTTTTAGCACTTTAAACTCCCTTCTCCGCCCCCCAGCGCCCCCACCCTCTCCTCTCTTCTCAGCTGAGGACTGTGCCAAATATTTCAAACAAAAGATAGTCCACATCAGAGAAAGCTTTACTACACAGTCCCCACAGACCCTCTACACAACTGCTCGGTCCTCTTCTCCCAAAACCCGCTTCTCCACCATTACAGAAGAAAAACTCTCCACTCTACTCTCCAGATCACATCTCACCACCTGTGCACTTGACCCGATCCCATCCCACCTCATCCCTAACCTCACCGCAGTGTTTATCCCAGCCCTAACTCATCTCTTCAATCTATCCCTAAACTCTGGTGTCTTCCCCTCTGCTTTCAAACATGCTACCATTACACCCATCCTCAAAAAGCCTTCACTTGACCCATCTTCCTTGTCCAGTTATCGCCCCATATCACTTCTTCTGTATGCCTCAAAGCTACTTGAACAACATGTCCATTCAGAACTGTCCTCCCACCTCTCCTCCTGCTCCCTCTTTGACCGCCTACAATCTGGCTTCCGAACCCACCACTCGACCGAGACTGCCCTTACCAAAGTCACCAATGACCTACTGACAGCCAAAACCAAGAAACAATACTCTGTCCTCCTTCTCCTTGACCTGTCCTCTGCCTTCGACACTGTTGACCACTCCCTTCTGTTGCAAACTCTCTCATCTCTTGGCATCACTGACCTGGCTCTCTCCTGGATCACATCATACCTCACAGACCAGACGTTTAGCGTCTCCCACTCCCGCACCACCTCCTCGTCTCATGCCCTCTCTGTTGGTGTCCCGCAAGGCTCTGTCCTAGGACCCCTGCTCTTCTCAATCTACACTTTTGGCCTGGGACAGCTCATAGAGTCCCATGGCTTCCAGTATCACTCCTATGCTGATGACACACAAATCTACCTCTCTGGTCCAGACATCACCACCTTACTATCAAGAATCCCACAATGTCTATCTTCTATATCATCCTTCTTCGCCTCTCGCTTTCTTAAACTTAACATGGATAAGACAGAATTCATAATCTTTCCCCCATCTTGTTCAACCCCCCCAACAGACCTATCTATCACGATCAATGGCTGCACATTATCCCCAGTCAACAAAGCCCGCTGCCTTGGAGTGACCTTAGATTCTGCCCTTTCCTTCCGACCGCACATCCAAGCCCTTTCCACCACCTGCCGCCTCCAACTCAAAAAAATCTCCCGCATCCGTGCTTTCCTTAACTTTGAATCTGCGAAAATGCTCGTACATGCCCTCATTATCTCCCGCCTAGACTACTGCAACATTCTCCTCTGTGGCCTTCCATCTAGCACTCTCGCACCCCACCAATCTATCCTCAACTCTGCTGCCCGACTAATCCACCTCTCACCTTATTACTCCTCTGCCTCACTCCTCTGCCTCTCCCCTCTGCCAATCCCTTCACTGGCTCCCCACTGCCCAGCGAATCCACTTCAAAGTACTAACAAACACATACAAGGCCGTCCATAACCTGTCCCCTCCCTACATCTCTGAGCTACTTTCCTAATACATCCCCACACGCACTCTCCGATCCTCACAAGACCTCCTTCTCTCCTCTCCTCTTATCGCCTCTTCCCACAATCGACTCCAAGATTTCTCCCGTGCATCCCCCATACTCTGGAACTTGCTACCCCAACATATCAGACTCTTGCCTACAGTGGAATCCTTCAAAAGAAACCTGAAAACCCACCTCTTCAGACAAGCCTACAACCAGTGACCCTGCTGCCTCTATACCGCCATGACCAACTTAACCCGCACCTACTGTGTCCTTCTCCCATACCATGTAGATTGTAAGCCCTCACGGGCAGGGCCCTCTCTCCTTCTGTACCAGTTTGTAACTCATCTTGTTTATGATTAGTGCAATTGTCTGTTTTTTGTATGTGCACCGCTTATCATATGTACAGCGCTATGGAATGAATGGCGCTTTAATAATAAATAATAATAATAATCATAGCCCCCTGTAAGAGATCGGGCCAGACCCCTCTCCCTCCCCTGTATTAAATTCATTGGTGGCCAGTGCGGCCCCCCTCCTCCCCTCCCTCCCTTGTATTAAATTCATTGGTGGCCAGTGCGGCCCTCCCTCCCTCCCCTGTATTAAATTCATTGGTGGCCAGTGCGGCCCTCCCCTGTATTAAATTCATTGGTGGCCAGTGCGGCCCTCCCCTGTATTAAATTCATTGGTGGCCAGTGCGGCCCCCCTCCTCCCCTGTATTAAATTCATTGGTGGCCAGTGTGGCCCCCCCTCCCTCCCCTGTATTAAATTCATTGGTGGCCAATGCGGCCCCCCCTCCCTCCCCACTATTAAATTCATTGGTGGCCAGTGCGGCCCCCCCTCCCTCCCTCCCCCTGTATTAAATTCATTGGTTGCCAGTGCGGCCCCCCCCTCCCTCCCCTGTATTAAATTCATTGGTGGACAGTGTGGCCCCCCCCTACCTCCCTCCCCTGTATTAAATTCATTGGTGGACAGTGCGGCCCCCCCTCCCTCCCTCCCCTGTATTAAATTCATTGGTGGCCAGTGCGGCCCCCCCTACCTCCCTCCCCTGTATTAAATTCATTGGTGGACAGTGCGGCCCCCCCTACCTCCCTCCCCTGTATTAAATTCATTGGTGGACAGTGCGGCCCCCCCCTCCCTCCCTCCCCTGTATTAAATTCATTGGTGGACAGTGCGGCCCCCCCCCCCTGTATTAAATTTATTGGTGGCCAGTGCGGCCCCCCTCCCTCCCCTGTATTAAATTCATTGGTGGCCAGTGCGACCCCCCCCCCCCTTCCTCCCCAGTATTAAATTAAATTGGTGGCCAGTGCGGCCCCCCCGGCCCTCCTTCCCTCCCCTGTATTTTTTTTTTAAAATCAGATGATTTTTATTGCTTTTGCAAAATTTTTGTTATACAAAAACAACAATAGTAACCCTCCCCACCTCCCCCCCCCCCCCCCAACCAAAGGCACAGTCACTGAGAAGATGCATATCATAGTCCATATCTGTGATCGACAAGTCCATCCCAAAGAATCATATTATAGTCTCCTACACCATCTTATAGGACATCCGAACGCTCTCACATTTCAAAATCATTCCAACTAACATACCACTCCACGCACCCCTTACATACCCCCATTCGTACCTCACCCCACTCATACACCCAACACCCTCACTTCTGACCCGCCAGCTCTCCTTCCATTAACAAATATTAGGACGGTTCAAAGTGGGTGATCCACGAGGACCAGATTGCCTCAAATTTTTTTTGCTTTGAGTCCAGCCATCCACGGGAACCCTCTACCTATCGCAGACAAAGGTAATTTGCTCCAGGCCTGTACTTTCCTCCTAAATTCAGTGAGCAGTGGATTCAGATTCAATCGTTCATAGTCGTCTAAATTTGCAGTTACCCACACCCCCAAATATTTTGTAGACTCCACCACCTGCAACTCTCCCGTGTCTGTAGGGGCCCCACTGTAACTACTCCCTAAGGGTAGAAGGGCAGATTTTGACCAATTAATTACCAACCCAGACATACTACCAAAGTGGTTTATGATCGCCATTGCAGCAGGTAGAGAATGAGCCCAATCATCTATAAATAAAAGCAGGTCATCCGCATACAAAGCCACTTTTTCTACTCTAGACCCATATGAAAGTCCTTTAACCGCTTCCGCCATTCTCAGCGCTTACGCCAAGGGTTCCACCGCCACCGCGAAAAGAAGCGGCGACAGTGGACACCCTTGTCTAGTACCCCTAAACAACGGGAAGGGGTCCGAGAGATCCCCGTTAACCCTCACCACCGCTCTAGGGCATTCATATAATAATTGAACCCATGCAATAAATTCAGCTCCAAAACCCATTTTCTTAAGCACCAACCATAAATAACGCCATTCCACGCTATCAAACGCTTTGGCCGCATCAAGAGATGCGACCGCCGCGGTCGAGGCGTGAACCTGGGTCGCTTGTATGTTTAGAAAGAGGCGTCTAACATTCACTGCAGTTGACATATTGGGCATAAATCCTGCTTGGTCCTGACAAATCAATGTGGTAATTACCGCGTTCAAGCGATTTGCTAATACTTTCGCTAAAAGTTTGACATCTACTGGAAGCAAGGAAATGGGCCGATACGATTCAGGTTCAAGTACATCCTTACCCGGTTTAGGTAGGAGCACAATGACTGTGTCATTCATGGACTCAGGGAGCCTACCCCGCTGCTTGGCGTCATTAAACACCTCTACCAATTGGGGAAGAACAACACTGGAGTACCGTTTATATATTTCAGCTGGTAAACCGTCTTTACCTGGGGCTTTATTATTTGACATCGAACCTAAAGCTACCTCAAGCTCTTGAACAGTAATTGGACTATCCAACAACACCCTATGTTCGCTTGCTAAGGAGCCTAATTTTAATGGTTGTAAAAAGCGGACAATCTCCTCATACATAACTGCCAACTTAGAACGGTATAGTGTGGAATAAAACGAATACATGACCTGGAGCAAATGTGACGACTCAGTTTGAACCACACCACTCGAATCCCTTAAGGCTGCAATGTATGTAGGTTGTGACTGAGCTCTAGATAATAATGCCAAAAGTCTACCGGCCCTCTCTCCATCCTCATAGAAGTTTTGCTTTTGAAAAAATCTTTTGTTTTTCGCTTGAGACAGCAGCCGCTCATTTAATCGCTGCTGAGATTCCTTCCATTTTTCTCTAGCACCCTCTAGTGGATGCAAAATATACTCTGCTTCTGCAGCCTCCACTTCCATAATCAGCTTTTTCGTGTGTGCCCTAGTTTCGTTTTTTTTCCTATTCATTTCTGCTATAAGCAATCCCCTCAAAAACGCTTTCATAGTCTCCCACACCATTGATTTGGTTGCGGACGGTAAATTAATTTGGAAAAACTCCCTGAGTTTTTCACCAATCCCGCCAGCATCCGGCTGGAGAGGTAGCCAATACGGATTAAACTTCCAACCCCCACTACTTCGGTTTCTGGTCATACGAAGGTCTAACACTGCCAGCACCAGAGAATGATCAGAGATCCTGCGTGGTAAATACTGTATCTCCCTTACATATCGCCCCATATGGGCGTTACCAAAAATGAGATCAATTCTGGATAGAGAGTTATATGTGCTAGAACAGCGAGAGAACTGGCTCACTGCTGGGTTTCTCAACCTCCAAAAAATCTAGCATCATAGCTTCTTGCATCAGAACTCCAAAAGATGTCATTCCGGTCACATGAGATGTATGACCCGCCCCCATTCTATCCATATTGTGATCAATGACGTTGTTGAAGTCTCCCATCAAAAGAACAGGAACCTCAGGAACGTCTGCTATAAACAGTAGTATATCTCTAAGTACCACTGGCGAATATGGTGGCGGGATATACACTCCCACTAGTATGCATGGTGTTGCAAATATCACACAGTGTATACAGACATATCTCCCTTCTCTATCTACCTTTTGGGATAAGCATGTAAATGCAATTGATCTATGTATCAGAAGGCTCACCCCCCTAGCAAAAGACGAAAAAAAGTGGAGTGAAAACAGTGTCCAGCCCAGCCAGGGGTAAGCACTTTAGTCTGGTCTGAGGTAAGGTGAGTCTCCTGCACACAGCAGATCAATGGTTGGTACTGGTTCAGGCAGTCCATGACTGCTCGTCTTTTAACTGCATCTTTAATCCCCCTTATATTCCAGCTAAGCGCATTAACCCTCCCTGCCATATTTAAGCATCCAAATAAGTTTAAGCCCGGCGTCCCACCTACTTGCGTCCGGAGAGCAAATATAATAACAAGTCCTATCATACACAGACAGTAGACTAATACCTGCATCCTCATATCCAGTGTGTGCAGTAAGATTGAACAGAACATTACCCACCCCCCTCCCCCCCAACATTCCTCACCGAACATTCAATTCACTACCCCAACCAGCGACCAACCCAGTAACGGGTCCCACTAAAACACCTAAATAAGGCCTGTGGGAATCAACACACAACCCGCCACCGGACTCAGTCGAGTGCACAACACTAACTACCTAGCCCGGGAGTAGGGCAGGGCTGCCTCCTCCATTTCCCCTCGGACCGCTACAGGAAAATCATTGAAAGGATCATCATACCTTGTAGACTGTACATTCCAACATCAGCACAATATTCTTCCCCTATTCACATGTTGTAATGAAGCCGTACCTTCAAACATTCCCACTCATTCAACAACAGACCATACCAACTAGGAGACTATGCCCTGAACCTATAAGCTGAATGTCATTTCTCCTTTCATGAATCAGGCTTGTTCCGCTGCAAGCTGTCTTTCATGCCGGTCCATCCATCTTGCTGCTTCTTTCGGATCTTCAAATAAATGCGTGGTCCCCAGTGCAGCCACACGTAGCTTGGCTGGATACATCATGGAGTATGACACGCCGTGTCCCCTAAGTCGCCTTTTAACATCCGCAAATCTGGCCCGCCACTTCTGAACTTCCTGCGAATAATCCGGAAAAAGCACTATTTTGTGGCCATCTATGGATAAATCCGGCTTATCACGCGCTGTTCGTAGAATAATGTCCCGGTCCCTGAAATGCAGGACCGTTCTAGGTGGAGCACCTGGCGGTAAAGGCCGCATAGGAACCCTGTGAGCCCTTTCCACCGCAAACAGTGGGGTCAATACATCTGCGCCAAAGGTCTCTCTTAGCCAGGACTCAAAGAATTCTGTTGGATTTCCACCTTCCACTTTCTCCGGCGCCCCCACCACCCGTACATTGTTTCTGCGGGAACGGTTTTCAAGATCGTCCTGCTTTGCAGCAATAGTGTCCAGTCTTAGTGAATGGTCTCAACACAGTATTAGCCAGGGGTGACACGGCGTCCTCCATTTCACCCACGCCCCTCCAATGCAGTAGTGCGGTCTGCCAGCTTCCTCATATCATGTCTCACTATGGAGATATCTTCCTTAATGGCCCCCACTTGCATGGTTAACGTGTTCAGCGACTTGCCACACCTAGCAATGGCCTGCATAACGTCTTTAAGGGTCGGTTCCTCTGAATCAGAGTCTTGAGTCTCAGAGGGCAAGCAGTCTCTTGCGGAGGCCAACCCGCCAAATCTATTTGATCGGGCCGGCAGAGTGTTATCCGATCCAGGCCCTTCAGCATCAGAGTCCATATCAGATATTTCCTCATTTGCTGCTACTTTTTTAGGTGTACCTTTCCCTGAGGCTGCGTTCGAGAGCCTGGCGTACTTCTCCAGCTTGGCAGCGGCGTCTTTCTGAAGAGCTGTGACGCGGCCTGACCGCCCTGGAGTGGCGTCGGCGCCATCTTGGCTGTCCTTCTCCGGCGCTCTCTGCTCCTTCCTGCGGGTCATATCGGCCTGTTTCAGTCCTCCCCTCAGTTCGGGTGAGTGTTCTAAAGTTCGCCTACCAAGGTATCGGCAGGATAAGCTGCGAATCAGGAGACTTTACAGGATAAACTATCCGAGGTGTCGGAGGAGCTCTGCACCGCGCGTCCGCTCACATCCTCCGCTAGGCCACGTCCCCCACAAACCCCCCCCCCCCCTCCCCTGTATTAAATTCATTGGTGGCCAGTGCGGCCCCCCTACCTCCCCAGTATTAAATTCTTTGGTGGCCAGTCCCCCCCCCTCCCTCCCTCCCCTGTATTAAATTTATTGGTGGCCAGTGCGGCCCCCCTCCCTCCCCAGTATTAAATTCATTGATGGCCAGTGCGGCCCCCCTCCCTCCCTCCCCAGTATTAAATTCATTGGTGGCCAGTGCGGCCTCCCCCCTCCCTC
Organism: Bufo gargarizans; assembly: GCF_014858855.1. Lineage (NCBI taxonomy): Eukaryota > Metazoa > Chordata > Amphibia > Anura > Bufonidae > Bufo > Bufo gargarizans. The sequence continues at coordinate 542,672,807 of NC_058080.1, read as the reverse complement.
CCTTGTATTAAATTCATTGGTGGCCAGTGCGGCGCCCCCCTCCCTCCCTCCCTTGTATTAAATTCATTGGTGGCCAGTGCGGCCCCCCCTCCCTCCCCTGTATTAAATTCATTGGTGTCCAGTGCGGCCCCCCACCTCCCTCCCTCTCCTGTATTAAATTAATTGGTGGCCAGTGCGGCCCTCCCCCTCCCTCCCCAGTATTAAATTCATTGGTGGCCAGTGCGGCCCCCCCCCTCCCTCCCCAGTATTAAATTCATTGGTGGCCAGTGCGGCCCCCTCCTCCCTTTTTCCCTCCCTCCCCCCCCAGTATTAAATTCATTGGTGGCCAGTGCGGCCCCCCTCCCTCCCCTGTATTAAATTCATTGGTGTCCAGTGCGGCCCCCCACCTCCCTCCCTCTCCTGTATTAAATTAATTGGTGGCCAGTGCGGCCCTCCCCCTCCCTCCCCAGTATTAAATTCATTGGTGGCCAGTGCGGCCCCCTCCCTCCCTCCCCAGTATTAAATTCATTGGTGGCCAGTGCGGCCCCCCCTCCCTCCCCAGTATTAAATTAATTGGTGGCCAGTGCGGCCACCCCCCCTCCCTCCCTCTCCTGTATTAAATTAATTGGTGGCCAGTGCGGCCCCCCCTCCCTTTCTCCCTCCCTCCCCTGTATTAAATTCATTGGTGGCCAGTGCGCCCCCCCCCCTCCCTCCCCAGTATTAAATTCATTGGTGGCCAGTGCGGCCCCTCCCTCCCTCCCCAGTATTAAGTTCATTGGTGGCCAGTCCTCCCTCCCTCCCCTGTATTAAATTAATTTGTGGCCTGTGCGGCCTCCCCTCTCCCCCCACCCCCTCTAATTAAAATCCCCCCCCCCCCCCCCCAGCCTAGCCGAGTATACTTATGTATGGGAGGATTAAGAGAGTTGTCATCCAAAGTTATCTCACAAATATGGCAAGCTTTAACTTTACAACAAAATGTTTAGTATTTCAACTAGTCGCCAGGGAATTAGAAGCAGTAAAAGTGCCCCGCTCATATGGCAGGAATCTGACCAGAGAAGAATCTGAGGCCTTGAGGACATTGGAGAAAGACAACTCCATTGTCATCAAGCCCTCGGATAAAGGGGGGAACCTGGTGATAATGAATCACGAGTTGTATACAAAGATGTGTATGGATCTCTTGAAGGACAAAGGTGCTTACCAAATTTTGCCAAGTGACCCGACAGATATTTTCATAGTAGAACTCCAAAAAATCCTGGATACAGGACTGGAGCAGAAAGTCATTGGTAAAGCAGAGTATCACTTTTTGTTATCAAGCCATCCACAGATTGCTACCCTGTACGGACTTCCCAAGGTCCACAAGGGAACTACCCCTTTAAGGGGCCGACCAATAGTATCTGGTGTCAGTTCAATCACGCAAAACTGTGGTCTGTATTTGGATCAGGTACTGAAGGATTTTGTGGTGTCCCTTGCATCATATACAAGGGACACCATGGATTTTTTGAAAAAAACCGAGTCCCTGGGGATTGACCCCTCTTGTTTATTAGCCAGCATTGATGTCGAGTCCCTTTATAGTAGCATTCCGCACGATAAGGGACTTCTGGCGGTCACCCACTATCTCGGCACAAGAGGTAATCAATTCCAGGAGCACAATCGATTTATCCAAAACTTACTAAATTTCATTTTGAGGCATAATTTCTTCCTGTTCAGTGGGCGGTTCTACCACCAGCTCAGGGGGACTGCCATGGGATGCCCATGTGCCCCTACATATGCCAACCTCTTCCTGGGCTGGTGGGAGGACAATATCGTCTTTCGAGGTCACCATACGTGGTGGAATGAGAAGGTGGCCTTCTGGACGAGATATATCGATGACATCTTTTTGCTTTGGAATGGGAGTAAGAGGGAATTTGCTGATTTCATCAATGTTCTTAACATCAACGACATAGGCCTTAAGTTCACATCTGAAGTGCATGAAGAAAGTATTAACTTCTTAGATGTAACAATACGTAAACAGGGCGATAAATTAGTCAGCACAATTTTTAGAAAATCCACGGCAACGAACTCCATATTGCATTGGGGCAGTCACCACCCGACTCCAAGAGGTATCCCAAGAGGACAATACCTCAGGATTCGTAGGAATTGTTCAGGCCTGAACGATTTTCACTGTGAATCCAGGAAACTCTATAACAGACTTACCGACAGGGGGTATCCAAAGAACACTCTAAGAGATGCTTTTCAGCAAGCCCTAGCAACTGATAGGGAAACATTACTCATCCCCAAAATACACGGGGAGGATGGTGGGGGCGAAACCCGTCTTATTTCAACATTTGACAGGGCCAACACTGAGATAAGGACCATTCTCAATAAGTATTGGCTAATTTTGCAAATGGACACGAGTGTCGCCAAAAACATCTCTTCCCACCCAAGTATAACCTATCGCAGGGGTCAGAGTCTTAGAGATAGACTGGTTCACAGCCACTATATGCCCCCCTCTCAACCAGGAACGTGGCTGGATCGCCGCCCCATCGGTATGTTTAAATGCGGGACATGTAAAATCTGTCCATTTATCACCACAGGTAAATCGATCACATGTTCGGCCACTCAAAAGGTATTCACAATCAGGGATTTTATCAACTGTAAAAGCAAAGGGGTAATTTATATTTGCCGCTGCCCCTGTCCTAAGGACTACATCGGAAAGACCTTGAGAGAATTAAGAAAAAGAGTGGGCGAGCACATAGGCGACATTAGAAACAACAGAATTACGCCGGTGGCAAGTCATGTACATGAATACCATTCAGGAGATCCTCGTTCACTCAGCTTCTCTGCGTTAGAGCTTGTACCCATGTGTCCAAGGAGGGGGGATTGGGATAACAAGGTTCTGCGCAGGGAAGCTGAATGGATCTATAGATGTCATTCGCAAGCACCTTTTGGCCTTAATGAACGATTGACCTTTACGTGTTTTTTATAGGGGTCCGTCACACCTCATGAAAGGGAGAGAATAGCCAAGTGGGCTCAGGAACTCCTTCCTTTTTTTCTCTGATATTTACCTCTAGTCTCCGACATTTGTAACAACGGTCTCAAACTAGTCATGGGTACATAAAGCACCCAATATAATATTAGAAGGGTTTATGTTTTATTATGCATTACCCAGCTAAATTATCCGTTAATTAATCTTTTTAAATATAAAAAAAATTCTTTCTGTTCAGGTGTGTATGCCGACTACACACTTGTTTCTACTGAAAAGATAGCTATAACCCAAAATAATGGTCCTGCGACTATGCTGCTGGGCGTGATTTGATAGGGTCCGGCTGATCATAATGGGACTATGTATGAATGACCCCAAAAGGCTGCCCCATCTGGCATACCAAAATTTGCCATATGGGACATGCGTTATACCTCCTGTATACATTCCTCTGGTGTTAAAGAAATTAGAAGAATGTATTTGAATAAAATATCTATGCACTTCTAAGATGCCAGATTATAATAAATACTAGGAATAATCAAAAGGGCACAATTTCGAATTCATCATAATAGGCATTACATGCTGGGAGCTCTCTGTTATCGCGATTAGCCGGAAATGACGTCTGCGGTTCAGCAGACAGGAAGCAGTACTTGCGTCCCAACAAACCGGAAGTGGGTGCGTTCCAAAGGGCCGGAAGTGGTGGAGCGTGCGTTCCACACACCGGAAATGCGGCTCCGAACGGAGAAAGCGCTCCCTGACTGTACCCTTATAAGCAGCAGGATCACAGGGATGCCTCACTGCCCCATCGGAAACGGCAGGCGGCAGTCTAAGCGACAGGAGGACACATATATGTAAGTCACCATGGAGTGGGAATTTGTATGAATATAAACCTCTGTTTTTATGGCAATAATATGGAGGCTGACAGCAGGTTCATGTATAATGTATTATCCCTAGGTGACTCTCCCTCCACTGGGGAATCCACGGTTCCTCCATAATGGACTGCCCGAATATGGCATCAAGCAGGACACAGTAACTATACATTATCTAATATCTACTTTATCTTGCATGATGTTAATTATAATTTGTATCTTATAACGACCCCCTGACGAACCAGAAGTGGGGAAACGCGTCGGGGTAAAAATATAAAATTCTCAAAACATCATTGGTAACAAATTCCCACTGTACAGGGTTGTACAGGGCCAGACAGGGAAGGCACGGGGACAGGGTGATCCCACCATTAGGGTTCATCCCTGGGCAGAGGATTACCATAGGGCGGGTACAGGGAAAGAACTATCCCGAATACCCAGATTCATATGCCCTGGGCAGAGGTGTTTTACCCTCTACCCAACCACAAGCCTAAAAAGTCAATAACGCCACAGGAATTTGTTACGTATCTATTTAAATTAATAGTTTTTTGCACCAATTCACGGTGATAGCTGGACAACACCTTGTCCTATTATTTGTTTTGGGCATCCAGTTATCAATGGGTGTCTATATTTATGCTTTTTTTAATTAAATCAATAAAAGCGAATTTTAAAAGGGTCCACCTAAGGATAAGTATTCACGTATATGGACACTTAGAATATATGTAATTCTTTAATATATTTCATATTAAAGGAAATGTGTCACCAAAAATGTTATCTGCCAGTTTAAACTAGTTAGCAACACATCTCCTCCTGCAGATTTTTTTTTAATTCTATTTTCTGAACATGATTGTGGGAGCTGCCATCTTGCCTGAGCTTTTCTCAACAACGTTGAAAATTTCCTTACGGAAGCCACATGGGCCGTAGACAAAATGGTCAGGAGGGGACCTCTGACTTCTATAGGAGAGTTTTCTAGGCATGCTTTGTGACCTGTGCAGAGGTCATTGTACAAGGAAAGAATGCAGGGGGTGTAGCTAAAGGCTCATGGACCCTGGGCTTGCCCCCAACCCCTTTTCCCTCAGTGCTTTGTGGCCAGGGGCAGGGGTGTCCATGTCAGAAACCCCCATCTTAGACCTCAGGTCAGACCCCCCTAATATAAAACCAGACTCCCATATCAGACCGCAAACTAGACCTCCAGACCCCTATTAGACCACCAACCCCCATATCAGACCATAGACCAGACCCCCATCAGACCGCCAGACCCCCCATTAGACTTCCAGACCCCCAGTAGACCTCCAGATCCCTCTCCTGCTCTGCTGCCACTCTCCTGGTCTGGCGGTCTCCCCTCTCTCGTCTTGGGGCCCGCGCTGCAGATTCAACTGACTGTCTGCAGCGTCAGGTCACAGTGTGCTATGTACGTCCTGACGCTGTAGGCAACCAGGACACACAGCCCCAAGAAGAGCAGGGAGGGGTAAGTAGAATGCTCACAGCACTTCACTCCCCAGCCTCCTGCATAATAGTGAGCGCTTCCATTATGGAAGCACTCACTAGTATTCCCTTTATAAGATGCACTGCATCTTATAAAGCGAAAAATACAGCACCACTGGAAACTGCGACCGCTGTAGCTGTAAAGTGATCTGTATTAGGCTTGGAGGCCTGTAGGAAAACTGCAGGATTTTTTATTTGTTTTGTTTAAATATAGATGTTTACATAAAAATTTAAAATAACCACCAAAAATTCTTTAAAAATACGGTAACCATAAAACATGATTTAAACAATAGTCCATTTTCTAATGACACATTTCCTTTAACATTTGGTTAGCTGTATGCAGACCCTGTATTTTGAATAATGGTATATAATGACATACAGCCAAGTCATATACTGTAATTCACAAATCAATGTTTTCTTTCTATTTTCACAACTAATAGCAGTAGAGTACCTTGAAATGTTTTTAGTAACAAGGTCACATTCTGTTACTTTCCCCCAGATTCCTGGATGAGTAAAGCCTGAAATGGAGTGTTAAAATAATTTAGGCCTCTTTCACACTCGCGTTGTCCGGATCCGGCGTGTACTCCACTTGCCGGAATTACACGCCGGATCCGGAAAAACGCAAGTGTACTGAAAGCATTTGAAGACGGATCAGTCTTCAAAATGCTTTCAGTGTTACTATGGCACCCAGGACGCTATTAATGTCCTGGTTGCCATAGTAGGAGCGGGGAGCGGGGGAGCGGTATACTTACCATCCGTGCGGCTCCCGGGGCGCTCCAGAGTGACGTCAGAGCGCCCCATGCGCATGGATGACGTGCCATGCGATCACGTGATCCATGTGCTTGGGGCGCCCAGACGTCACTCTGGAGCGCCCCGGGAGCCGCACGGACGGTAAGTATGCTGCTCCCCCGCTCCCCACTACACTTTACCATGGCTGCCAGGACTTTAGCGTCCCGGCAGCCATGGTAACCATTGAGAAAAAGCTAAACGTCGGATCCGGCAATGCGCCGAAACAACGTTTAATCAATGCCTTTCAATGGGCATTCATTCCGGATCCGGCCTTGCGGAAAGTCTTCAGGATTTTTGGCCAGGGCAAAAAGCGCAGCATGCTGCGGTATTTTCTCCGGCCAAAAAACGTTCCGTTCCGGAACAGAAGACATCCTGATGCATCCTGAACGGATTTCACTCCATTCAGAATGCATTAGGATAAAACTGATCAGGATTCTTCCGGCATAGAGCCCTGACGGCGGAACTCTATGCCGTAAGAAAAGAACGCAAGTGTGAAAGAGCCCTAAGCCGGATTCCCCAATTTATTCAGCAGACATGTACACTGAACCGACCCAGCCTCTCAGGTCAGACAGGAAGAGAATTGACGTAGTTGGCACAGAGCACTGCATAAGCGCTGCTGAAAAATGGCAGCCAAGTACACACAGTTGGGGGTAATCAGTGGCTAGGAAAAACAGACTGATGAACAGGTGAACTGAGATATTTTGGCACTTTTCTTAGAAATCACCTATAGGCGTTCTTTAGATTGCTGTGACATGCCATTTAAGCCATGACATCTATTTCTGAGTGTTAGGCTGAATGCACACGTCCGAGAGCGGTCTGTGGTAACACGGCCTGGATTCCTGTTCAGAGCAGGAGCGCACAGCGTCATTGGTTGCTATGACGCCGTGCGCTTCATGCCTCCGCTGCTGTACAGTAATACACTATATTACTGTACAGCAGCGGAGGCATGAAGCGCACGGCGTCATAGTAACCAATGATGCCGTGCGCTCCTGCTCTGAACAGGGATCCAGGCCGTGTTACCACGGGCCGCGAAACACGGCCGTGTTCATTTGGCCTTAGCAAGATGTTTCCTTCATGGAGAAATCAAGCAAACCACCAGGAATGAAAACTTGCCAGCTACAATCCACAAGTCTAATCCTAGAAGGGATGTGTCGTACAAAGGAGAAACAGTTTACTAAAAAAGAGAAAACAAGCTCGCTGACCTCCATGGGCGTCCGGCAAAATTTTATTAACATCCACGCTCTGCTTGTTTCTGAGAATGTAATGAAGGGGAGGGGCATATTCATTATCACAAAGTATAATAACGCATGAGCTGTGCAGTGGCGGATCCAGAGCCTGGTCTCGGGAGGGGCACTAACAGATATTTTCTCTCTGCCGCCACAAAACAATGGTGCTTATAAAACAGACTACACAGTGTCGAGGTATACTGTATATTGTGTGGCACAGTGTATGCTATATGTGTATAAGATAGACATATTTCCCATGAAAACTTACAATTACTTGGCTTGGCCCTTGGGGATCTCGGACACCACTTCAACACTTGGCTGGGGGGCTCGGCGGAGCTGATGTGTTTTATCCTAATGAGAAAGACTTCATAATGATTTGGCAAAGGGGCAGAGCAGGGAGAGGATGGTGCTGCTTCTAGGGGGTCATACCATGTGGGAGTAATAAAGCCCACCATAATGCCCCTAGTAGAAATAATTCTCCTTATAATGTGACAGTGCAAAAAATACCCCCTTGTAATGCCCCCTGTTGAGCTAATGTCCCTTTAGTGCCCCCATAATGTGCCAGTATAAAATACCCCAGTAGATGCCCACAGTGTCCCCCATAATTTGCAATTATAAAATACCCCTTCTTAGTGCCCCCCGTAGATGACCCCATAGTACTACTCTCCCCCCTTCCTCAGAGTACCCACCATAATGTGTCCCAGTATAAAATTCTACTGTACAGAGCCCCCCATATAAAACACCCCTTATTTGTGGCTTCAGTAGATACCCCTATAGTGCCCCCCGCACGGACGTCCATGCTGACCTCGCTTATCAAGGAAGAAATATGACGTGTGCAGCTTTTTAATGTTGCTCCAAGTAAACAATCAGAACAAGCACACACATCAGTCAGCAATATGATGTCCTTAGTTTGGACCCTTCGATTTTCCAATACAGATTCCCAATGATGTCATCATAGTTGCATTTCCAAAGTCCCAAGCTGCACTGCATTGATCAGTGCTCATCAGAGACCATGAGCAATGAGGATCAAGGGCTCCTTAATGCCCACAAGAAGTTTTTGTTTATTTAAAAACTTATGACTTTTTTTCCCCATACTCAGTTTTTATTTAAGGGGCTTTCACATATTTGTACAAATCTCTCCCACCTGTTATATACTTACCATCAAAATCCTTCGCTTATATCTTGCCCCCCTCCCATCCTCCTTTACAAAGAGTTGGCTAAAATTATGTTAAGCCAGAAGGCCACATTATCACATTAGTGGGTGCAGAAAATGAAATAGGAATGTTACTGTGGTAAATGTCACTGGACAATGCAGCAACATGAAATGATATCACTATGGACCCTAGTTATTGGAAAGTAAGCAGACTAGTTCTAACAAAAACTCCCCCCCATAATTCTGCACACAACACCCCATAATGACTAAGTGTATATAAAATTTTTAAAAACTTTTGCAAATTTATTAAAAAGGAAAAGCTATGGGGGGGTGGGGCCTGATGGAGCATGGTGTAAGACGTGGGTCCCGGGTATCCTGCTAGGATCCTGATATCCAGCCTGTTCACAGCAAACCACCGCTGTCCAACTTACCCCCAAGGGGATGTTTAGCGCGCATGTTGCAGTGTGCCAGGAGATAGCAGCGCGCCTGGAGAAGTACGCACATAAGCCTCAAAAGAGCTTGAAGGAGAGGTGGGGAAATTCGGAGAGGGCTCAATCTGCGTCAGAAGGGAAGGAGAGTTCATCAGAAGATGAGCAGACAGTGCAGCGGTCCCAGCTGTCCCATAAGCAGCAATATAGTGCAGAAATAAAAGCACAAGATCAGGAGGCTGAGACAGCAGAACCCACTTTGAAAGATGTAATGGCTGCCATAGCAAGCTGCAATAACACCCTTAAAAATTTGAATATACAGTTTGGTAGCCTTAAAGAGGATCTTTCTATCATACGTCATGATCTGCACAAAGTGGCAGAACGCACTTCTGAGGTAGAGCGAAGGGTGTCAGAAATAGAAGACTTGAGTGAAACCGCTCCAAAAAGCAGCCAAAGTAACCGACAAAGATAATCGCTGCATTATATGCTAAAACAGATGACCTTGAAAACCGGTCACGCCGGAATAATATCAGGCTTGTATAAAGGGGCGTGAATGCTACCAAATTTATTGAAAAGTGTATAGCTGAAAAGTTCAAAGACAAAGGCCTATTGTCCTTATCTGCGATGGAGAGAGCACATCGCGTCCCTACAAGACCATTTCCTTCTGGACGCCCATCTCGCCCAATCCTAGCTAAGATATTGCACTATAAAGATAGAGATCCTATACTACAGCGATCCAGGGACCACTTGGAGCTCACGATAAACGCTGTACAGATCTCCAGTATTTCCGGATTATTCATCTGAAGTACAGAAGAATAGAGATGCTTCGTGGAAATAAAAAAACAACTCCGTGGATTACAAATATAATACTCCATGATGTTTCCAGCCAACCTGAGGGTAGTCACCTTAGAATCTGCAATGTTTTTCAACGACCTGGATGCTGCACTACAGTGGCTAGACAAGAATGAACGGCAGCTCAGAAATCAGAACTTGGACACCTGAAATATTGAACTCAGTATAATTCCATTGTTGAGATTAAAGTTCCTACTCTGGACTTAAAAGGGACTTCCCAGTCACATTGATGGGACGTCCTATTGCAGGAGCGTGAGTAGTACCGTTATATACGTACCGATGCAGGTTTTTAACGTACGGGACTGAAGTTTGCAGTAGAGATTGTTGGGCTAGGTTTTTATGGTTAGCCCTGTGTTGTGAAAGTAATATTAGAAAATCTGAATACATTTTGTTTTCACTGGGAGGGGGGGCAGGAGGGAATATTCCGGTATCAGCATGCTTATATGGAAGAAATGGCAGTTTTCGGATGGGAAAATGTGGACAACTGGTTAACACTTATGTAAATTGAAAGAATATAATGGCGTCTATGACTTAGTAGGAATGGCGGAGGCTAACAAGACATGGCATATTTAGATATTTATCGAGATACCAGCCGGCCATCTGCTGCCTACAGGAAATGCATATGACCAAATCAAAAGTGCAATTGCTCCAAAAATCTTGGGTTGGCTGTTCTGTGCAATCCAGTCTTCTCCGCATATTCCAGGGGAGTCAGTATACTTGTTACTAAGAATTAGGGATCGACCGATTATCGGATTTACCGATATTATCGGCCGATATTCAGGATTTTGAACACTATCGGTATCGGCATCTATTTTGCCGATATTCCGATAGTGTATGGGGAACACAGATCGCGCTGCTGTCAGCGCTCTCCGTGTTCCCCTCAGCAGCACAGGGTAGAAGGAAGCAGTGTCTCCTCCCCCTGTGCTGCTCCTGCCGCTGCCGCTAATGTAAGGACAGGGGACAGGAGGAGGGGAGGAGCTATGGCCACTGCTCCACCAATGAAGATTAATCTATCATTCATTCATATACAGGAGGCGGGAGCTGCAGAATCACATAGCCGGCTCCCGGCCTCTATGAGCTGTAGCTGCGATCTGCGGTAGTTAACTCCTCAGGTGCCGCGGATCGCAGCTACAGCTCATAGAGGTCGGGAGCCGGCTATGTGATTCTGCAGCCAACTCCCGCCTCCTGTATATGAATAAATGTGAGATTAAGCTTCATTGGTGGCGCAGTGCGCCCCCCCAAGCCCCCCAGTATCAGACATTGGTGGCGCAGTGCGCCCCCCCCCCCAGTATTAAGCATTGGTGGCGCAGTGCGCCTCCCCCCCAAGCCCCCCCAGTATTAAGCATTGGTGGCGCAGTGCGCCCCCCTCCCCCCCAGTATTAAGCAGTGGTGGTGCATAGAACCCCCCCACCCCAGTCGCAGTGCGCCCCTCCACAGGATCCCTTCTCCCTTGCAGTGTAATGCTGGGGCTCCGATCGGTTACCATGGCAGCCAGGACGCTATTGAAGCCCTGGCTGCCATGATAAGCTCCATGCTGCTGTGTGCACAAATCGGTATAAATTATCGGCTATCAGCCTGAAAGTTCACAAATTATCGGTATCGGTATCGGCCCTAAAAAATCAATATCGGTCGATCCCTACTAAGAATATACGCTTCGAATGTATACGGGAATTTGTGGATGTAGAGGGGAGGTTCATATGTGTCCACTGTGTGATTAATGGAATGAAGATGGTGCTGGTAACAATCTATATTCCCCCGCCATACACCTCAGTGCTGCTGAGAATGGTGCTGGAGTTTTTGGTGGAATATCCTGACATTCCAGGCTTGATAGTTGGGGATTTTAATTATGTAATTAACGAAGAACTAGACAAGTGCAGAGTGTCAACTGGAATGGAAACTCCCTTTGGTAGATTACTAAGGGAGGTGGGCCTAACATACATATGGAGGGAAATGCACCCAGGGGAAAAAAAATACTCTTGCTGCTCTTCCATGTATATGTCTCTTTCTAGAATTGATATGGGGTTGGCAAACATGCACATTTACCCATTAGTGAATAGGTCTGATTATTTTATCAGAACACTGTCGGATCATTCACTGCTGAGTGTGGACTTGGACCTGCCCGGAGGAACTAGATCGGGGCCTAGAATCTGGCTTCTTAATGCTTTCTTGTTAAATCTTATGGGTGAAATGGAAGAAGTAAAAGCTGCCATGAAAGAATATTTTGAAATCAATGAAGGTACAGCCTCTGCCCACTCAGTATGGGAGGCATCTAAGGCATATATGAGGGGAATCTTAATTAAGTCCATCAGCAGGATCAAATCCAAATCTAAGGAGACAGATGTTCAAATACACTCAGACATGCAGGCAGTGGAGATGGCCTTTACTCGGGTCCCAAATGAACAAAATAGTGATAGATTGCGAGATGCACAGGAAACATTGCGTTGTCATCTCATTCAGGCAGCAGCGAGAAAGCGTTTATTCTACAAACAGAGGTTCTTCGAAGAAGGAGAAAAAGTAGGTCACATGCTTTCTATGATATCTAAAGCGCAGCAGGGAATGACGTATCACTGGTTTGATTAACTCAAGTGGACAACTTAGACAAAATACTAATAGCATATTGGAAATTTTGGGAAATTTTTATACAGCTCTATACTCCTCTAAAACATCATGCTTAGGCCTCATGCACACAGCCATGTTCCGCGTCCGAGAGCTATGACGCTGTGCGCTTCTTGCAGCTGCTGCTGTACAGTAATACACTAGTACACTAGGGTTTCCACGGTCCGCTCTCGGCCTCGGAACACGGCCGTGTGCATGGGGCCTTAGAGTCGGATATTAAGGAATTCTGACAGGAGGCTGACTTCCCACAGCTTCCGCGTGAAGGCCAGCTCTCTTTTAGACGCCCCTTTAAAATTAGATGAGCTGGAGAAAGCAGTGAAACTAATGGCTAATGAAAAGGCACCAGGACTAGATGGTCTCCCGGTTGAAAGATACAAAAGATATTCGGATATACTACTCCCGCAACTGTTGAAGGTATTTAACCATTCCCTGGAAGTGGGATATTTCACTGCCTCCATGCAAGAAGCAGTGATAGTAGTCCTACCTAAACCTGGGAAAGACCCAAAATCACCAGACTCATATAGACCAATTTCACTTATCCACGTATGTCAAGATCCTGGCAAAAGCCTTGGCTGCAAGACTATCTAAAGTAATATTATCTGTTATCAATTCAGATCAGACGGGCTTTATGTCGCAAAAGTCCACCTCCATCAATATTCGCAGAGTATTCACGAGTTTACAGAATCCGTCTGACAATATGAGGGATAGGGCAGTTTGCTCTTTAGACGCAGCCAAGGCCTTTGACAGCGTGGAATGGCAGTATCTGTGGTGTACGCTTCAATATATGGTGTTTGGGCAAAGATTCATATCTTGGGTCAAAGTACTCTATTCTAGTCCCAAAGCAAGAATTAGGGCAAACGGGGGGTGTGTCTATGGGATTTCAATTGCAGCGTGGTACAAGACAGGGATGCCCTTTATCGCCGCTGCTGTTTGCACTGGCGATAGAACCATTGGCTGCTGCAGTACGTAAGTCTCCTGCGATACAGGGATTTTGCTATGAAGCAGTACAAAATAGAGTGGCGATGTATGCAGATGACACACTGCTGTTCTTAGGAGATACATCCACGTCTTTGCTGCCTGTAATGTCTCTCATTGACAGATTTGCCCAACTATCAGGCTTAATGATTAATTGGCATAAGTCTGCACTAATGCTTATAGATGGTCAGCCAAGATCGCAGGTGATACTAGATAAAAATATCCCATGTGTATAAGAGTTCAAATATTTGGGTATTAAAATATCCCCTAGAATTAAAGATTTTGAGGAATTAAATCTGACCCCACTGTTAGCGAACTTTCATAATAAAGGCAAGGCTTGGTGCAAATTCTATCTATCAGTAGTGGGTAGAGCGAACCTACTCAAGATGGTTTTGATGCTGCAGCTTTTGTACATTCTACACAATCCCCGGTCTGGCTGCCAATAGACAGGTTCAAAAGGATTGACTCAATATTTAGAGACATAATATGCCGTAGGGGACAGGCTAGAATAAAGCTTGAGACACTAAAATACTATAAAATGGAGGGAGGCCTAGCAGTTCCTAATCCCTGGGTGGTACTACCTTGCAGTCCAAGGCCAGCACTTCAAAGGATGGCTAGAATTAGAAACCTCAGACATAACTGGTCAGATATATAGAAACCACCTGAAAGATAGAGACCTAATGATGCTACTGGAGGGACTGGAAGCGAAAACAGTGCGATCAGAAATTCCTGTAAGGCTCCATTCACACATCCGCAGATAATCTTCTGAATATGTATGTTCATTAGGAAAATATGTCCAATGCTACAAATCCTGACTTACATTAGGAGATGTATCAACTGAAATTACGGCAGACAAGTTCTCCCCCATTCTCCAACTATTGTTGTGCCATAATACCACAAGGGACTACTATACTATAACATAATTAACTATAAGTTAATTTGCCCTCAAATTATTAGCAAATGCCTTTAACTAGCCTGCCTTTTTTCTAATTGCATTCTAACTTTTAATGTGTCATATATTGTATATATACCTTAAATAAAGGATCAAAATGTTTACATTGATATCCTTCCTACGTATGTCTGTATGATTTTTGCTTTGGAGGAAGATAAAAATGGACATAACTCAAAGCTATAAAAAGAAAGCATATGCCTCTATATATAATAAAAGCTCATGCTAATGGCAGGTCTAGATTTACCCTTGATTGATATAATTTCTCTGTAGACTATAGTGGCATATATCTATGTCTAGCCTAATAATTGCAATTCTATTTGTAGAGAATATTGATTATGTAATATATGTGTAAAGTTTTGTATTTGCTTTGATATTAACCTAGTAATGTAATGTGTTCAATTTCTGATATCTTTGGATGGTTCAAGATATTTTGGCACCAGTGGCAATGGTTTCAAATTGCAGATTGAAACATAATTGCTTGGTCTTATGGTTTGTGTGTTCTGATGACTTTAAAATGAATTAAAAGAATAACGAATTAAAAGAATAGAAAATGTCTTATTCTGATGTCTTTATGGATGTATATATGGAGTTCCACAGAATTGAAGTCTCTCCAGGTCAAGCTTTTCGAAGAATACACGGGTAGGCAAACATAGAGGCAGATTAATGCACAGGATATATTGATACTTTAGGAGTATAAAAGTTAATCGAAGAAAGTGAAATACTTTAGTAAAGCACATAAAATAAGCAATTTGATGAAACCTAGATACTGAACTACTGTGATTGTTGAAGCAGTAAGAGCAGAACATGGAGCTGAGGAGACGAAGGACACAGATGGAAATTTCAGGTCTAGTTGGTTTACTAGAATGTGAGGTTTTTTAAAGATTGGCATGGGTACTATATAGGTTCTCTTGGCTTATCAAAGAAGAAAGGGAAGTAGGTCAGGAGGTCACAGTAAGAAATGCACTGATGCAAAGCTTGTCCACTGACTCCAGGTTTGTTGGACCCAGGAGTGCTCTTTCTGGAGCCATTGTAAGGCTACTTTCACATCTGCACTTTGCCTTTCCGATATTGAGATCCGTCATAGGATCTCAATAGCGGAGGAAAACGCTTCAGTTCTGTTTCATTGTGTTTCCATGACGCACACAAAAGCACTGCAAGCAGCGTTTTTGAGTGCATCCTGGGATGCAGAGCAAGAGTCATGACTTGCAATGTAAGTCAATAGAGACAGATCCGTTTTCTCTGACACAAAAGAAAACTGATCCATCCCCCATTGACTTACAATGATTTTAGAGACAGATCCATCTCTAAATTAATTATTTAATATATAAAAAATAAAAAAAGAGACAGATCCGTCATGGCTATTTGAGATAATACAATCCGGATCTGTTCATAACGGATGCAGACAGTTTTATTATTGTGACTGAAGCGTTTTTGCTGATCCACTATGGATCCAACAAAAAAGCTGGTGTGAAAGTAGCCTTATTCCTTCATCAGATCATTGGCACTTTCACCTCAAATCTATATATTACATCAGTTGGCTAGGACTTTAGGCATGGAGACTCAACAGGCCTTGGGAATATCGCTGTTCTTTGGCACCTGTAGTTCAATAAATGTTTGTATCATTTTAAGTTGTTTTTAGAAGTATTTAAAGACCACTTGTCAGCCCTCCTGGAAATGTATGAATAAATTGACACCTGGGCGTTACCATGCCCCATGTAATTACAATGTGTCCCCCTACACAGTCTGACACTGTCTGCAGTGACTGGACAGCATCAGAACGTGTAGGGACACACCATATGTTGATTGGGAGAATAGTAACATCCAGTTGTTAATTTATTCATATATTTCCTGAATGAAAACAGTGGAACGGTACAGCAAAGCAGAGTTATTCTAGAATTGTTATTTCATGGAGAAAAAATGTGATTTTTCTTTTATAAATGTAGCCATGCAAATCCACATATTCATTTATCATGTTGTGCAGGATGGTTTTCATCTACTTTCTGTTATTTTTTATTAGTTTGCAGTATACTCTTGAAGGAGTGGCACCTTGAAGTGTGAATGCGCTCCTATTATCTGGGGAGTAGCATTCTTGTTCACTTTTTGCCCTGCCTATCCCACAAGTGACCTTAAATAAGGTGGTTCATATAGCTGTGCGTGCTCCTCCTCTCATTGGTTGCTTGATGCACACAGAGGTAACTAGGAGTAGCACACTATATATGTGCAGGGTCTGCTCTCCTGAATACAGATGCCCATCAAATAGGTTTAGAGTAGTACCTGCCTGACTGAGACCATCTTGGCACTGGTAAGTGGGCACAGATGTATTTTGATCAAAATATATTGGCTGAGAGTCTCAGATTTTATCATATCAGAGTGAGGGCTTAGTCCATATATAACGTTTGCATCTGTTGTGTTAGTGCATGGTTTTCTGTGATTTCCCCCCCCCCCCCCCCCCTTATAAATGTAGCCATGTACATCCACATATTTAGTTATTATATCGTGCAGGATGTTTTGTTAACTTTATCTGATTTTTGAAAAATGTATGTTCTTGAGAAGGAGTGGCACCTTCAATTGTGAATGCGCTCCTATTAGCTGGGGAGCAGCATTTTTGTGCACTTTTGCCCCACCTATTCCACAGGCTACCTTAATTAAGGTGGTACATATAGCTGTGTGTGCTCCTCCTCTCATTGGTTGCTTGATGCAAATAATAGGTAACACTATATGTGTAGGGTCTACTCTCCTGAACGTAAATGCCGAACGGCATAGGTAAGTTTAGAGTAGGACCTGCCTGACTGAGACCCCCTTGGTGCTGGTAGGCGGGCACAGATGTGTTTTCATCAAAATGTATTGGCTAATCTCTGATTTTATCATATCAGAATGAGGGCTTAGTCCATATATTATGTTTGCTTCTATTGTGTTAGTGCATTATTTTCTGTGATTTTTACTTTAATTTAATAGGAAAGACACTTATTTAGTAAAAGTTGTATTGGGATAGCTAACAGGTAAAAAGTTGACCAAAATCAACAGTCCACATTAGTCCCAGTTCCTCTCTATAATGAGGAGATAAAGTAACCTATAATTAGGTCATTCGGGTTCTATTCTGGTTACCACAGTTTTGATGGAAAGAACAGAGCCTCATACAGTGCAATTCTTTATCTTTACCAACACATATACCAAGACTGCAATGCAGGTTTTGATGGCAACGTAACAAAACCTAAAAGTAAAAAAAAAATCCTAACAATTGTTTTTGTTTTCTTTTATTATCTTTTGTTTACACATATGCTGTAGTTTTTACATTTTACATGATATACAGTATCTTATATTCATACACATTTCCTGACTTTTATTTTGTTCATATTTCAACTTATAGTGAATTTCGTAGGTGGAAGTCAATAGAATATCTATAAAGATCTGTGTGACTTAGAAAAATAAATTATACCTAAATGTCATTTTCATGACCAAAGTGCTTTGTGATTTGATGTCTCATAGTCATTGGTGAAGTGATACTAATGCACTGGCAAATTAGGCTACTTTCACACTAGCGTTCTGCTGTCCGCTCGTGAGCTCCGTTTGAAGGAGCTCACGAGCGGAGCAGAACGCTTCCGTCCAGCCCTGATGCAGTCTGAATGGAGCGGATCCGCTCAGACTGCATCAGTCTGGCGGCGTTCACCCTCCGCTCCGCTCGCCTCCGCACGGCCAGGCGGACAGCTGAACGCTGCTTGCAGCGTTCAGCTGTCCGCCTGGCTGTGCGGAGGCGTGCGGATCCGTCCAGACTTACAATGTAAGTCAATTGGAACGGATCCGCTTGAAGATGACACCATATGGCTCAATCTTCAAGCGGATCCGTCCCCCATTGACTTTACATTGAAAGTCTGAACGGATCCGCTCAGGCTACTTTCGCACTTAGAAATTTTTCTGAGTTATTAATGCTGACGGATCCGTACTGAACGGAGCCACCGTCTGCATTAATATGATCGGATCCGTTCAGAACGGATCCGATCAAACGCAAGTGTGAAAGTAGCCTTAGCATTACACAGTTTTTTCAGTGGGATGCTAAATACATTTTATTTATAGGGGTTATACAGGACTTTAAAAAAAATCAACTAAAAAGTGACAAAACTAAAATTTTAACAGTTCTCGCCAGGTAAATTTCCCTGCATTCCAGCGGTGCCACTCTGGGGATTTTCATGGTTTTGTTTACTTGTCCTGCACTGATGATGTCACATACATCCACATTCACCTCAGCTGTCTTATGCTGTACATGCAGGCATCAGTCATGAGACCAGTGATTGGCTGCAGCAGTCACGTGCATGTGTGGCATGTCATTGCTGCAGCAGGGACTACCAGAGTGGCGGTGCTGGTGTTGTGGGGAATTTACAAGGTAAGTACTGGTTATTTTTAATTTTAGCATATTCCCTGCTTTTACTTAACAAAATAATCTAAAAAAAAAAATGTTAACATAATGGGGTAAGATGAGATGTGGGCACTAAAATTATTAACCAACCATAGCACACATGGCTTGATAGATGTACTGCAAATCACTAGACATGGTTTATTAGTCTGTTCCGGCAAAAGAAAGCCTACCAGCATTACTGTATCTGGAGTAGCCAGGCACCGCCGAATCATCATTCACTATAATCTTCCAGAAAAATACTGTAGTGGTATTTCTCTGGCATAAAGCTGGCATTTGTGGCAGAAACCAGCAGTGTCAGGCGATGTCGGTAGTCTGCACCCCTGCCAGAACAGACTACTGGATTTATCAAATGGAGATGTGAACCTTGTCTTAGACACTCATGGCTTTTATACAATGTGAGACCTAAGAATCATTGCCTCTGGTGGGCCCAAAGAACCTCAGTTCAGCACAAAATTAGAGCACAGTGACCAAAAAGGTTTGCAACAAGCCAGTTCCATTAACAACATTTCCTCTGAAACTGGCCTCACCAACACTAGGGGGGAACCTTACTGTTTTAGAAGCACTGACTTTTATAGACAGTCAAGTCACATTATTATGACCGCCAGCTACTATCCAGAGTAACCACCGTGTGCAGTATAAACATCAGCTAGGTTATCACAGGCATCCCACAGCTGCTGGAGGGTGCGTGGAGGAGGATACATAGATCGAACATGACATTTGTACTACAGATGCTCAATTGGGTTTAAGTCTGGGGAATTAAGGGGCCAGGGTAGTACTTGGAAGTCTTGTTCATGCTCTTCCAATCGATGTCTGACATTTGTAGCACTGCCTTACTTGAAGATCCCACCCCCTCCAGGGAAGACTAAAAGCAGCTATGGGAGTACATGATCTTCAAGGATAGATTCATACCCAAATTGGTTGAGAGTGCTTTCCACATGCATGAGTGGGCCCAGAGAATGTCACAAAAAGATTTCCCAAACCATAACGCAGCCAGCACCAGCTTGTGTTATCCCAGAAATGGTTGCAGTGTTTAATCTCTGATGTTTCTCACCTGACATATCAACGTCCATTCAATGAAGCAGAAAACTTGAGAAGGCAACCCTTTGCCAATCAGCGAAGGTCCAATTGGATATTATCATGAAAATTGAAGCCTTTAATACCAATGCAACTTCGTTAGCAGAGGTGCAGTGACCATCAGTCTGCTTCAGAGCCCCATACACAGTAGGGTTAGCTGAACTGTTGTTTTTAGACACACGTCTGGTAGCCCCTGGCTCATTTTGGTGATGAGCTGCTCCACTGTAGCATGTCAGTCCACCCTTTGTGCACCTTTTTGTGGTTGACGTTCACCTCTCACATCAATAACACGAGGTGCTCTGCAGTTTCCATGTCACTTTTTTTTTTCACAATGGTCCACTCATGGTAAACGTTCATTACAGCAGAACATGAACAGTTTACAAACTGCGCAGTTTCAGAAATACCGCTACCCTTGGCCCGAAAGCCAATTTGGCAACTTATACCCATGACATCAATGAGAGGGATATGTGTGCAGACAGCCTATCGCACACCTTATATACCCAACAAGCCAGCTTACAACACATGACTTCCCTCATGAGCTACGTGCTGCTGATGTCAAAAATAGGACATGTTATAGGACAGTTATAAAAATGGGTCAGTTCCAATAATGTGACTGTGTATTATAGGTACAGTACTGACCAAAAGTTTGGACACACCTTCTCATTCAAAGAGTTTTCTTTATTTTCATGACTATTTTTCATGACTATGAAAAATTGTAGATTCACACTGAAGGCATCCAAACTATGAATTAACACATGTGGAATTATATACATAACAAAAAAGTGTGAAACAACTGAAAATATGTCATATTCTAAGATTCTTCAGAGTAGCCACCTTTTGCTTTGATTACTGCTTTGCACACTCTTGGCATTCTCTTCATTAGCTTCAAGAGGTAGTCACCTGAAATGGTTTTCACTTCACAGGTGTGCCCTGTCAGGTTTAATAAGTGGGATTTCTTGCCTTATAAATGGGTTTGGGACCATCAGTTGCGTTGTGGAGAAGTCAGGTGGATACACAGCTGATAGTCCTACTGAATAGACTGTTAGAATTTGTATTATGGCAAGAAAAAAGCAGCTAAGTAAAGAAAAACAAGTGGCCATCATTAATTTAAGAAATGAAGGTCAGTCAGTCCGAAAAAATTGGGAAAACTTTGAAAGTGTCCCCAAGTGCAGTCACAAAAACCATCAAGCGCTACAAAGAAGCTGGCTCACATGCGGACAGCCCCAGGAAAGGAAGACCAAGAGTCACCTCTGCTGCGGAGGATAAGTTCATCCGAGTCACCAGCCTCAGAAATCGCAGGTTAACAGCAGCTCAGATCAGAGACCAGGTCAATGCCACACAGAGTTCTAGCAGCAGACACATCTCTAGAACAACTGTTAAGAGGAGACTGTGTGAATCAGGCCTTAATGGTAGAATATCTGCTAGGAAACCACTGCTAAGGACAGTCAACAAGCAGAAGAGACTTGTTTGGGCTAAAGAAGACAAGGAATGGACATTAGACCAGTGGAAATCTGTGCTTTGGTCTGATGAGTCCAAATTTGAGATCTTTGTTTCCAACCACCGTGTCTTTGTGCGACGCAGAAAAGGTGAACGAATGGACTCTACTTGCCTGGTTCCCACAGTGAAGCATGGAGGAGGAGGTGTGATGGTGTGGGGGTGCTTTGCTGGTGACACTGTTGGGAATTTATTCAAAGATGAAGGCATACTGAACCAGCATGGCTACCACAGCATCTTGCAGCGGCATGCTATTCCATCCAGTTTGCGTTTAGTTGGACCATCATTTATTTTTCAACAGGACAATGACCCCAAACACACCTCCAGGCTGTGTAAGGGCTATTTGACCATGAAGGAGAGTGATAGGGTGCTGCGCCAGATGACCTGGCCTCCACAGTCACTGGACCTGAACCCAATCGAGATGGTTTGGGGTGAGCTGGACCGCAGAGTGAAGGCAAAAGGGCCAACAAGTGCTAAGCATCTCTGGGAACTCCTTCAAGACTGTTGGAAGACCATTTCAGGTGACTACCTCTTGAAGCTCATCAAGAGAATGCCAAGAGTGTGCAAAGCAGTAATCAAAGCTACTTTGAAGAACCTAGAATGACATATTTTCAGTTGTTTCACACTTTTTTGTTATGTATATAATTCCACATGTGTTAATTCATAGTTTTGATGCCTTCAGTGTGAATCTACAATTTTTCATAGTCATGAAAATAAAGAAAACTCTTTGAATGAGAAGGCATGTCCAAACTTTTGATCTCTACTGTATATGACAGTTATCTTTCATATCTTGCAATTTCGAAATATATTTTCCAATCCAAGGAAGAGTCTCATTGATAGCTGCTTTGCAAGGTGGTGTGCAGTTCTGTGGCTTATCCAGTGAATGCAGTGAGATGTGAACCTTGCCTGTAGAACCATGGTTTATGTGTGGTGCGCCTTTCCTTTAGTTCATTTTCAAAATATTCATTCCAGTGGTGAAAATTCCTTCTAATTTCCCTCTAGTCCCGCAATATCTTCACTGATATGTATAATATAGTCAGGGTTAATACTGAGGCCTGGGGAGCAACTGAGGAGCTGACAGTGGCATCTTTAGAAGCCAGTACTTTGCGACCCTTAAGTGGCTGAGGTGGTCGGAAATTGTCTGTCATTTTTACCAGACCCTCTCCTTGAGCAGAGAAATAGGCTGTATCTGTCAGGATTCGATGCTGTAAGCACAAAATTGAAGAAATATTATGTAGCATAGAATCCTGTTAAACAGAGGACCCTAATTTATTTAACTCGAGAGGCACATTCAGGCATTATAGAACATAGTTACATTTATTTCATAACCTTCAAATCGAATTAATGGCAATAGTTAGTAGATACACTTAAAGGGGTTTTCTGACATTTTACTACTGATGACCTATCCTCTGGATAGATCATCAGTATCTGATAGGTGTTTAGGTGTTTAAGAAGGCATTGGTACTCCTGTGATCGCCACGGCCTTCTCACAGCTTTCCCTAGGCCAGTGACAGCAAGTTCATCTTTCACGAGGCCTAGGTACAGCTCAGCCCCACTGACGTGAATGGGGCTGAGCGCGATACCAAGCATAGCCACTGTACAATGTATGGGGCTGTGCTTGGTAAGCTGTGGCACTCACAGAAGCACTGGTGCCTTCTCAAACAGATGATCGATGGGGGTCCCTGGTGTCGGACCCCCACCGATCAAATACTGATGACCAAACCAGAGGCTAGGTCATCAGTAGTAAAATGTTGGAAGATACTTTTAATGGGGCTACGAGTCACTAATTTGGGAACACTGCATTAAGGTACTATGGAAACCAAATACCGACACAGTGGTAATCCGTGAAAAAAATAAACTCATATACTTAAAAAGAATGTCTAGGGGAACATTTTTTATTTAAAAATTGCCAGAATGTGTCAAATGTAAAAATAAAATCATTACTCTGCTGCCATTCTGATGATTCTCCTTTCGTCATTGCTCCCCACTTCCTGGTCCCGAGTCGAGACACAAGAAATATCTAAAAATGCCAGCTTGGTGGTCAGGGTAGTTAAATGGTTAATATATTTTTCCATGGTGGTCTAGGGCAGTGGAGGGGTCAATGGCAGAATAGGGGACTCTATGGTAATGGAGAGGTTAATATTAGCGATGGTCAAGGGTAATGAAGAAGTAGTGGAGTGCTGTGGATTGGTGGCCTGGCCAGTTGTAGCCTTTGGCCATCCTTAGAGCCATGCGTCTAACAGTCATACTACACAATTCCATAGCACCCTTTGATGTTCACACATTGATTGCTATCTACTACTATTGCACTTCTGACTCCTTGGTATTTATATATGGCTGGTGCATGCCCCTCCTTATGTTTCTTGGTCTACTTACTTGTACTGTAAACGTTTTTGGGGCATAAACTGACTATGATGTCTATCTTTTTGACAGGCTTTTCATATACTTTGAATCTTGTCATTTTAAAGATGTGTGGTATATGATAGCACTATATACTATCCTGCCTGCAATAACCCTTTAGATCAGGGGTAACCCCCTTAGGCCACTTTCACATGGTCAGAATTTGATCATTTTTTTTTTATCAGTATTTGTAAGCCAAAACACAGAAGAGTGAGAAATCTTTTCATTATACCTTTTCTTTATGTAGGTTCCATTCCTGCTTTTGGCTTACATATACTGATAAAAAAAAATACTATACTGATGCTGACTGTGCAAATAGCCCTAATCAAGTAAAGAAAGGGTTTTCTGAAGCAAGCTCTTTATTTTCAAAGGATCATTATTCTTGGGTGATTCATGTGTATGGACTGACCTAATAAGTGTCCAATCACACGACCATGTCCATTTTGTGGATTTGCAAAACACGAATACCTGCCGTGTGCACACTGCATCGTGGTGTGTGCCCATTGACTTTGATGGATCCGCAATCCACAAGATGTGGAAAAAAGTAGGGAATGTCTTATCTCTTGCAGTGGGACACTGACCCAGAAGCCCAAGGAAGCTGCGCCGAAAAAGAAAAGATATGTCCTACACTTTGCTGCATCTTGCGAATTGCGTACCCATTGAAGTAAAGGGATCCGCACTGTGATGGGGCATGCTCACAACTGGTACCCGTGTCACGTGAATGGAGCCTAAACATGTTCTGATTGAACATATAATCGTGGGGTAGGTATAACTTCAGTATAAAGCTTCTGTTATCCACTGTTAGAGCGAAGGGATTGCGACTTCTGGCATCACTACTTACCACCCGTATCCCCTCTTTAAACAGAGTGCTGGTTGAGCACACCTGCTCTATTCAAAGTCTATGGGATTGCTAGAAATAGTCAAGCACTGTATTCGGCTATATCCAACAGTGTGCACGCTGACAAGCATTCCATTCAAACTAGGGACACAGATAGAAACTAAAGTATTTACCTCCCTTATTAAAAATACCTTTTATTGAATGCAATAAAAAATATTAGGGATATGTATGTTGTTCCCATAAACCTGGACTAAGAAAGACAACTGGGGTATGTTCCGTGTCATCAAACCTTGAGTAACCTCTTGATAACCTGCCCGAGATTTTGACTCTATATATGGTGTATTTAACATTGATGATTATTATATATATTTTGACTATCGATAGGGGTTTTCTAAGATTTTTCATGTATTCAAAAGATATTTTTTAATAAGGGAGGTAAATACTTTAGTTTCTATGGTCCAATACTCCTGGTAAATATCCAATGTTTGTTTTTGGCTAGGGACACAGGTCCCGTATTTTCTTGGTTGGTGGCAGTCACAATCGACGGACTCACACCGATCTAACAGTTATGCCCTATATAGTATCCCCTATAGAGTACAGCGGTCCAGTAATAGGGGATAACTTGATCTAATTGGAATACCCCTTTTTTTCTATCAGAAATAATAAGGTAATACACACTATTGATTACAATTTTTACCTACAGTATTTTTACAATTTTCTTTTTTTTTTACCTGTGTTCGACTAATGGCAATTGGATGCTCAAACACTGTCCAAATCACAGCCTCTGAACAGTCAGGAGTTGTAAGGGAGCCTTGGTATCGATAGTATTGGGACAACCCATTGTGGGGTGGAAGGAGGTTTTGCAAGGGAAATGTTGGAATCTCAGTGAAGTCTCCTGGAAATACATTTTCATTGAGAAAAGTTAGCAATATCTAGAAAATGGTGCGACATGTTATAAAACAAGATTAATGGAAGAAAATGTTTAACTTCTATTCACAGGGAATGAATTAATAATGCGTGCACTATAGCCTTGTGACGATACAGACACTAAGATGTATTTATGTGCTGCTTTATTAACGGGGTATTCCAGTTTAAAAAAATAAAAATCCTATAGACATCAAATGGATGATAAAATATGTTTACTCATTTAGAAGATCTCGCACAGCTGCTGTTCTGAATGTGCCCACGTTCCCGCTGCGCTACACCTGCTGTCACCCTGACACCGCAGGAATTGGCTGAGGATGCTGATCAGCCAGTCGTTGTCCACAGAGATGACCTACCTTAGCCACTGATTGGCTGAGCGGCATTCTCAGCCATTTCCTGCTGTGTTGGGGTGACTGCAGGAAGTGGAGTAGAGTGGGGACCCAGGCACTGTCAAAGCAGTGGGGGATCAGCGAGGTGATTAAACACTTTTTTTTTTTTTTTAAACCATTTGTTTGCCATGAGTCAAAAATGAGAATACCCCTTTAAGTGAGTCCAAAAGAAGACTAAAGACAAGATGTAAGAGAAATTACTAGAAAATTAGATGTTTAACACTTTATGGGTCAATTATTATTAATATTATTAATTTTTTTACAGATACAGTGCTATACTTGTCCAAGAACAATGTCTGGTATTGAAGCTTAGCCCAATCCATTTGAGTTAAGCCTGTTGAATTTTGAGTTGGGTCCTGAGATCTCTCCATACACACAACCAGAGTTAAGGGGGCTATATACTATGTTTGGCATTTATCTGAAGTGATATTGGGCAGAATCTCTGGGAAAAGAGCCATATATCTGCTAATCTCAGCCAGATAGTATCATTGGCAACGCTGTCACCGAGCCTGATGAGCTGAAAGCAGAAGATTAATAAACAGCAGCTTATAATGTCCACCCTTTTCAGATGTTTCCTAATGAAAATTTTACCTTTTTTTGATGCCTTATTCAAAGCCCTAACCAGATGGATTACTACTCTGAAATACATTGAAAATATGAATTATAAATTGTACTAATGCTATAATCAATATATAACTGAATATGAGTTAGTTAGCTAGCAAACATTTTTATTAAAATATATGAGCCCATCTGCCCAGGAGTGAACCACCAATAAGGTCAGGTGAGGCGATCACCTCAGGCAGCGCAAGGTAGTGGCAAGAGAGGGGCAGCCGAAGGGCCTTGGGCTGAAGGGAAGCGATTAGGTTACGAAATTGGCATTGGGGAGGCAGGGGCGCCATTTCAGTTTTCGCCTCAGGCAGCAGAAAGGCTAGGTGCACTGCTGCATCTGCCTTGGCAAGTCAACCTCTTATAGATGGGACTCTACTCTAAAATAACTTGCCTTTCATTCGAATCAGACCTCTCATTGCATTGTACATATAAGGGTGTAGTGGCCTCCATTTTTGTCTTGCACACTAGCTACCCACCTGTCCAAAGAGGAGAATATGGCTAGATCCTACTTTCCCTTTAATTATCTGGAGGGTATGCCCAAGGAAAGATAAGTTGTTTTGGAGTAAGGTCTCATCTATAAGAGGTTGTTTTGTCAGATGGGCTTGTGTATATTGACCAGAATATTTGTTAAATATTAAATAATGTTAAATCATGTTTATTTATAAAGTGAATATATCACTAGTACAATTATAATCCATATATTCAATATTTGCAGAGTGCTGTTGCATTTTGCGTTTGCTTTCATATTGCAGCCATGGCATACGTGCACTGTGCATTTATCTAATTTGATAAGGTAGGCAAACTTTTTTTCCTTACTTAAAGTGAAGATGAGCTTATTACTGGAACGGTGCACACAACACATTTTAGCTTCCCCAAATTTCGGCATTTCACCATATTACTGAAATACATATCTAGAAAAGCTTCTTATATCTATGAACTACTGATTGCCCATACTGACCTTCTAGCGACACATTTTTCATGGCGGCCACCAAAGTGTTGTAACTGGGGTTCTCTGCTTCTCCTACCTAGATAAGAAAAAACATATTACAGGAGGCCAGAAAAACAAGAATCCTCATGTAGTGACATTTTGTATAGCTCATACCGTGATTAGAATGCCCAACACTGCCAGGCCCTTGGGATCCTTCTTGGCTTCTGTGATACTATTGAATTTAGTATTCATATGAACAATATGCAACTGAAGGGAGAGAACAAGATTCACAACAGACCACTTAATATACTGCACATTCTGTGTCAAGACACCAAGGTGATATTACCCCTAATTTTTCATGATCCAAATGCAATGATATAACACTAAATACTGATCTCAAAAGAGATATGAAAAAAGGATTTTACAGTATATCTTCCAAATATTTCACAACTTAATCAGTAGAGGACTGGCTCTATATATGTACTGGCGCTGGTGGACGTGACTTAAAGACCAGCGCCGTACATGTACAGCGGGCTGATCGGGCAGGGTGCAGGAGCTGCGCCCGCCCGATCAGTAGGCACAAACCCAGCATTCACTGACAGCCGGGCCCCTGCTGCATATGCCGGCATCGATGAAAACACTGATGCCGGCATATTAATATCACATGACATAAGCCCCAACACCGTAAAAAAAATAAAAAAAACCCCTGTAATACCAAGTGATCAAAAAGTCATATGCACCCTAAAATAGTACCAAACTGTCATCTCATCCCCCAAAAATGAGCCCCTACATAAGACAGTAGCCCAAAAAATAAAAATAAACTTATGGCTTTCAAAATATAGAGACACAAAAAAATGTTTTAGTCATATTTGGTATTGTCACGTCTGTAACAACCTGCTCTATAAAAATAGCACATGATCTAACCTGTCAGATGAACATTGTAAAAGAACAAAACGTAAAAACTGTGCCAAAACAGCTATTTTTTGTTACCTTGCCTCACAAAAAGTGTAATATAGAGCAACCAAAAATCATATGTATCCTAAAATAGTACCAACAAAACTGCCACCTTATCCCATAGTTTCCAAAATGGGGTCACTTTTTTGGGAGTTTCTACTCTAGGGGTGCATCTGGGGGTCTTCAAATGTGAACTTAATTATCCCAGTGAAATCTGTCCTCCAAAAACAATATGGAGGTCCTTTTCTTCTGTGCCCTACTGTGTGCCCATACAGAGGTTACGATCATAAATGGGGTGTTTCTGTAAGCTACAGAATCAGGCCCAAAAAGTGAAATTCGGAAATTTCATCTACATTTTTCTTTCATTCTTGTGGAACACCTAAAGGGTTAACAAAGTTTGTAAAATCAGTTTTGAATACCTTGAGGGATGTAGTTTCTAAAATGGGGCCATTTATGGGTGGTTTCTATTATGTAAGCCCCACAATGACTTCATAACTGAACTAGTCCTTAAAAAAGTGGGTTTTGGAAATTTTCTGAAATATTTCAAGATTTGCTAATAAACTTCTAAGCCTTCTAACGTCCCCAAAAAATTAAATTGCATTCACAAAATGATCAAAACAAAAAGTAGACTTATGGAAAATGTAAAATAATAACTATTATATGAGGTATCACTATCTGTTTTAAAAGCAGAGAAATAGAAATTTGGAAATTTTTGGGTAACTTTAGGATTAAAAAAATAATAAAAATGAAACATATTGACTGAAATGTACCACTTTAATGAAGTACAATGTGTCGCGAGAAAACAATCTCAGAATGGCTTGGATAAGTAAAAGCGTTTCAAAGATATTACCACATAAAATGACGCATGTCAAATTTCCCAAAAACGACCTGGTCCTTAAGGTAAAATATGGCAGGGTCCTGAAATGGGTTAATGTATTTTATAATAAGACAAAATATAAAAACATACCTCAAGAGGGAACTGCTTTCCATCTACTGTATGCTCTGATCCATCCTTGTTAGGACTTCCCCAATGGAAGTGGAATTGTAGTGCTTTGTATTTATTGGGTAATCCT
Source organism: Bufo gargarizans (assembly GCF_014858855.1). Classification (NCBI taxonomy): domain Eukaryota; kingdom Metazoa; phylum Chordata; class Amphibia; order Anura; family Bufonidae; genus Bufo; species Bufo gargarizans. The sequence goes on along the minus strand of NC_058080.1, from coordinate 542,643,433 downwards.
GCTCCACTAATCGAAATGTCTCCTGAGAGGCTCAGCAATACTGTAAAGAGTTATAGATCATAAAAAGGCTTTGTATACGTGTAAAGCCTCATGCACATGGCCGCAAAATGGGTCTGCAAAAGATGCAGACAGCACTCCGTGTGCTGTCCGCATCCGTTGCTCCGTTCCGTGGCCCCGCAAAAAAAAGAAAAACATGTCCTCTTCTTGTCCATTTTGCAGACAAGAATAGGCATTTCTACAATGGGCCGCACGTTCCGTTCTGTAAATTGCGGAAGGTGCATGGGCTGCTTCCGTTTTTTGCGGATCCGTGGTTTGCGGACCGCAAAAAATGGAACGGTCGTGTGCATGATGCCTAAGATGAAAAGTAAACCAGGAGAGAAGAATGGTTCCATATCTCCCAGCTTTCAAAGAAACCAAAGAGGGGCAAAGTTTGTGGCGTGCGCATTTTCTTTACTTAAGTTGCATCTCTAACCTTGACTAATTTCTCTCCATACACACCCAATACAGTCATTATGCCTCCTTTCTGTCTCTTTACAATAATGATACCCCCTTAGTACCTCCCTCATAGTTGTTGTGCCACCTCACATTAAGAATGCCACTCTGCCTTTTTTTTTTATTTAATCTTTATTATTATTCCAAATTCCATACATCTTCAACAATCACAAGTTGTATTACATTATAAAAACAATGTATATTATAAAACAGCATGCATACAAATATATATATATATATATATATATATATATATATAGCTTGCTTATTACCCATCCAACTTCCCCAGCTGCTCTTTCCCCAGTGAAAAAAAATAAAAAATTATTTCCTCTTTTCTTTCCTTTTACATCTCTCCTCCGTCCCCGTCCTCCATGCCCCCCCACCACCGCCAAATCCCCTCACCAATACCGGGTATCCCCTCATCTAGTTTTTTAACCATTTCTGCCATAATTCCGCAAATTTATATTTATTTTTGATAGACACCAAGTGGAATTCTTCTCTGACAAGCGAGACCCTAGTCTGGTTCTCCCATTCCCTAACCGCAGGTACCACATCGTCTCCCCAGTGCCAAACAATGCACCTCCTAGCAATGCACCTCCTGGAATAGAAGTTTAGAGGCTATGGAACGATGTTTGGAATTATCTATCTTATCCACTACTCCCAGGATACATATTTCAAACTCCCTAGGGATACTAAACCCATGATATACATTTATTTTTTTGTTTACCTTCCGCCAGAAATCTTGGATCTTTTTACATGTCCACAATAAGTGCACATCATCCGTCCCCTATCTGGCTGCATGTTTTACAACTACATTCTTTGGGTTTATACTATTTCATGAGGCTCTTAGGGAAATAATATAATCGGTATTGTATATTAAATTGGGTGATCCTGTGAGAGAAATTATTTGAGACTCCATTTTTTGCTTGTATCTCTCTCTCCCAAAACTCTTCCTGTTGAGACTTAAAAACATCCCGCCATTTGTGCATTAGATAATTAATTGCTCTTTTTTCTGTCTTTTGATGTAACAATGATTCATATATCCTAGACACCAGCTTCTTCCCCACAATTAATTTAGAAATATTAGCTAGAGGGTGTGGGAGGACGGTAATTTGTGTTCCCCTTCCCAACGGCCTCCTTAAAGCTTGTTTTAATTCTAAATAGAAGAAGCTCATGTCCCTATCTCCTATTCCACACTCGTTTTTAAGATCTCCCTCCTTCCATATTTGACCCAATCTAAAAACTCCATATTGCCACCAGATTCCCTGTTCAATCGGCTTTAATTCTGTAAGTTGAGTGTTATCCAATAATAGGGTATCAGTATGTAATCTGGTCTGAGACCACAATTCTCTTACCTCTTTCCAGATTTTTGCCCACAGGCCAAATATCGGTATTTTAGTGATTTGCTGTTGCTACAAAATGTCAGCTTCCACCAATTGGAAGATGCTGCATTTGTCCAATTTTTTATTGATACCTGCTATCATGGTCTTGTATCTTTGTGTATTACTCCATATTAGCATATTTCTGATATGGCCAGAGAAAAAATTAAGTTCAAAATTTGGGACCGACAGCCCACCCTCTCTCTCACGAGCGTGTAATATTTGGGCTCTTATCCGTGGTTTTTTACCTCGCCATATCAGATCTGCCAAAAGCGACGCTATTTTTTAAAAACATTTTTTGGGAATTAATACCGGCACATTCCACAAAATGTAATTCAGGGAAGGGGTAAAATGCACATTTTCACTAGGGAAATACGTCCTGCTATTAAAACATGTAGTTTTTTCCATACCTCTATTTTCTTCCTAATCTCCTGAATTTTGGGAAGCACATTTAGGTGAACATAATCCTTAGAGTTGGGGGTTATCCATATTCCTAAATATTTTACTGGTTCCTCTGGTCTCTTGATCTCCAATAGCCCTGGTGTTAAGTTATTCAAGGGATCAAACAGGGATACAGGCCGATTTAGACCAATTAATATTTAGTCCAGCATATTTACTATAATCATCAAATATCTGAAAAATCCTATGATCCATGGGAGCCCACAAACAACATAATATCATCTGCGTATAGTGCAATCTTTTCTTCGTGGGATCCAAACCTAAACCCCACGATTTCTTTATCTTGTCTAATCATATCCGCTAAGGGTTCCATGACTATAGCAAATAGCAGGGGGGAGAGGGGACATCCCTATCTAACCCCCCTGCCAACAGCTATATTGTCTGAGTATTCTCTGTTCAAAATCATCCTTGCAGAAATTTCGGTGTATAACAGTTTGATCCAAGAGACAAATATATCTCCAAATCCCATTCTCTTCAGTGTTGCAATTAAAAAGTAAGAATGCTCCTTAGTGCCTCAATACAGTAGTTATTCCCCCTTTGTACCTCTTTAACAATACTATTGCCCCTATTGCTTTCACTATATTATTTCCCCTTAATGCCCCTCACAGTAGTGTTGCCCCCTTAGTGTCTTCTCATAATAGTGTTGCCCCCTTTTTGACACCCCTCACAATAGTTTTTCCCCCTTAGTGCACCCTCACAGTAGTGTTGCCAACTTAATGCCCTCTTACAATAGTGTTGCCCCTTAATGCTCCCTCACAATAGTGGTAATGTCACTGCATAGTGCTGGCCTGTGGGGAAGAGCACAAGCTGGTGAATAGTGGAGTAAAAAGCTGATGATCCCTGCTGTGGATGCAGATACAGTTGAAATTGGGACATGCCGCCTACAGTTTAAAGGAACCTGTCACCGGGATTTTGTGTATAGAGCTGAGGACATGGGTTGCTAGATGGCCACTAGCACATCTGCAATATCCAGTCCCCATAGCTCTGTGTGCTTTTATTGCGTAAAAAACCCCTGATTTGATACATATGCAAATGAACCTGAGATGAGTCCTGTCCCTGACTCATCTCACGTACAGGACTCATCTCAGGTTAATTTGCATATGTATCAAATCATTTGTTTTACACAATAAAAGCACACAGAGCTATGGGGACTGGGTATTGCGGATGTGCTAGTGACTATCTAACAACCCATGTCCTCAGCTCTATACACAAAATCCCGGTGACAGGTCCCCTTTAAATCAGTACATTGGCTGAAATTCTGGACTGTCCTGCTGTACCTGGGACAGTTAGGAGATATGTAATACACACACTTGTTAATAAGGGTTATTAATAAACTATGAAGAAGATAGAACATGACCAACCTGAATGTCCATCATTCATTAGCTTCCACTGACCAGGTGGAGCATAATCAAATCCCTGGAAAGTGATATTATCTAGATGGCTGTCTCTGCTTACTTTCGACTTTTCAATGTTGATAGGAGATTGATGGTCACCTCCACAATTATGATTAATATCCTTCCAGTGATCAGGACCTGGCCAGAAACACAGGAAATACTGACATGTGGAGCTGCAAGACTTAGGCCTCTTTCACACGAGCGTGTCCGGATGCGTTGCGGCAAACCCGCGCGAGTAGGTACACAATTGCAGTCAGTTTTGACTGCGATTGCGTTCCGTTGTTCAGTTTTTATTGCGCGGGTGCAATGCGTTTTGCACGCACGTGATAAAAAACTGAATGTGGTACCCAGACCCGAACTTCTTCACAGAAGTTCAGGTTTGGGTTCAAGGTTGTGTAGATTGCATTATTTCCCCTTATAACATGGTTATAAGGGAAAATAATTGCATTCTGAATACAGAATGCATAGTACAATAGGGCTGGAGGGGTTAAAAAAAAATAATAATAATAATTTAACTCACCTTAATCCACTTGTTCACGCAGCCGGCATCTCTTCTGTCTTCTTCTTTGAGGAATAAGACCTTTGATGATGTCACTACGCTCATCACATGGTCCGTCACATGATCCATCACCATGGTGATGGATCATGTAACGGACCATGTGATGAGCGTAGTGACCTCATCAAAGGTCCTATTCCTCAAAGAAGACACAAGAGATGCCGGCTGCGCGAACAAGTGGATTAAGGTGAGTTAAATTATTATTATTTTTTTTTTTAACCCCTCCAGCCCTATTGTACTATGCATTCTGTATTCAGAATGCTATTATTTTCCCTTATGACCATGTTATAAGGGAAAATAATAAAGATCGGGTCCCCTTCCCGATCGTCTCCTAGCAATCGTGCGTGAAAATCGCACCGCATCCGCACTTGCTTGCGGATGCTTGCTATTTTCACACAGCCCCATTCACTTCTATGGGGCCTGCGTTGCGTGAAAAACGCACAAAATAGAGTTTGCTGCGATTGCGTGAAAATCACTGGTCATGTGCACAGCCCCATAGAAATGAATGGGTCCAGATTCAGTGCGGGTGTAATGCGTTCAACCCGCGCGGAAAACTCGCCTGTGTGAAAGGGGCCTTAGAGTAAGGATTTAGTCCATTCAGAAAATATATGTTAACCTCTTTGGTCACATAACACCAGCTCTAAGGGGAAAAGTAATGCATATCACTAACATAGGGGCAGGTTTACTAAGGGTGTGGATTCATTGACCTCATCCACCTATAGGACTGGTCTGAACTCATTGAACTCAACCTTCTATAGTTATCTATACGCACAAAGAGTCCCGAATCATTGACCTCAGCCTCTTATAGACATGCTGTCATACAGAGGGTCTGGATGCATTGAACTCAGCCTCCTATAGGCATCTATTCACACTTTAATGTTACCATAATCAGTGATGAACTTAGAGGCATAATTTGAAGCTCACAGTCCCCTTCATGTGCCACTGCAAATACTGTTGTCCTCTTATATGACAAAGGACCTTTGTTTCTGCAGCCAGTGTCTTATACAGTTGCAAGAAAAGGTATGTGAACCCTTTGGAATGATATGGATTTCTGCACAAATTGGTCATAAAATGTGATTGTCACGGCGGGGAGTGAGGGAAACCCCCCACCGTGCGGTGTCAAAAGGGTAAAAGGGGATCAGCCTGGCTAAAAGGAGTAATAAGGGAGCAGGTCACCTCCTACAGCGTCCTTAATGCTCTCCGACTCCTCACCGTATGAGCGGACCCCGATGGTTGGACTACTCATACTCATGATTCCTAGAGACCCTAAGTCGCCCTGGTAATCCCTCACCAAGGAGCAGGGAAGAGACGACCTGTTCATCCCAGTAATGGAGGAACAGCAGTCTCTACCTGAGGCCAGGCTGCAAGGAGGGGGAACACAGCATAAGGAGATGGCAGGTAAGCGAAACCAATAACACTTACCAGCCACAGACACACTGACCGGAACCTGTGCACAAGTGCTGCTGTCCACACCAACATTAAAGGACACAGCACACACCACAAACCACACACGAACCCAGGACATCCATAGCTGCAATAAACATGAGACAGGGGAATGTCTACTAAACAAGTTGGACACCAAACACCACCAGACATTTAACACCAAACTAGACATACCAACTCACTGAACATAACCCACTCCATACAAATAGGGACAGGAAGGGAAGGAGACACCAGGATGACATTGATGACCAAGGGTGGTCCTCACTGGACAGATGGAACACCCTGGACTGGAGCAGAGCTCCAGCACCAACAACAGCTGAAGTACAACTGACTCCAGCCAGGAAACCACAGAAGATATAAGCCAAGTGACCACACCCAGGTCAGGGAGTTAACCCTTACAGCACCAGACAGAGGGAGACTACAACTAAAAGGGGAAGTGCACACACAAGCAAACGAAACCACGTAACCACCGGCAACAGCATGCGTGGCAACCATGTCACGGAAATCACCCAGAAGGCAGAGACACTGCCACCGCAAGAATTACTCCTGACCGTTGTGTACGTCTGATCTGCAACTACAGGAAACGTTTGGTTGAAGTTATTGCTGCCAAAGGAGGTTTAACCAGTTAATAAATCCAAGGGTTCACATACTTTTTCCACCTGCACTGTGAATGTTTACATGGTGTGTTCAATAAAAACATGGTAACATTTAATTCTTTGTGTGTTATTAGTTTAAGGCCTCTTTCACACTTGCGTTGTCCGGATCCGGCGTGTACTCCACTTGCCGGAATTACACGCCGGATCCGGAAAAACAAAAGTGTACTGAAAGCATTTGAAGAAGGATCCGTCTTCAAAATGCTTTCAGTGTTACTATGGCACCCAGGACGCTATTAAAGTCCTGGTTGCCATAGTAGGAGCGGGGCAGCGGTATACTTACAGTCCGCGCGGCTCCCGGGGCGCTCCAGAAGTGACGTCAGAGTGCCCCATGCGCATGGATGACGTGCCATGCGATCACATGATCTATGCGCTTGGGGCGCCCTGATGTCACTCTGGAGCGCCCCGGGAGCCCGCACGGACGGTAAGTATGCTGCTCCCCGCTCCCCGCTACACTTTACCATGGCTGCATGGACTTTAGCGTCTTGGCAGCCATGGTAACCATTCAGAAAAAGCTAAACGTCGGATCCGGCAATGCGCCGAAACAACGTTTAGCTTAAGTCCGGATCAATGCCCTTCAATGGGCATTAATTCCGGATCCGGCCTTGCGGCAAGTCTTCAGGATTTTTGGCCGGAGCAAAAAGCGCAGCATGCTGCGGTATTTTCTCTGGCCAAAAAACGTTCCGTTCCGGAACTGAAGATATCCTGAACGGATTTCACTCCATTCAGAATGCATTAGGATAAAACTGATCAGGATTCTTCCGGCATAGAGCCCCGACGACGGAACTCTATGCCAGAAGAAAAGAACGCAGGTGTGAAAGAGCCCTAAGCAGACTGTGATTGTCTATTGTTGTGACTTAGATGAAGATTTTATGACCAATTTGTGCAGAAATCCATAGCATTCCAAAGGGTTCAGATACTTTTTCTTGCAACTGTATACAGTGGATATAAAAAGTCTACACACCCCTGTTAAAATGTCAGGTTTCTGTGATGTAAAAAATGAGACAAAGATAAATCATTTCAGAACCTTTTCCACCTTTAATGTGACCTATAAACTGTACAACTCAATTGAAAAACAAACTGAAATCTTTTAGGTAGAGGGAAGAAAAAATATAAAAATTAAATAATATGGTTGCATAAGTGTGCACACCTTTTAACTAATACTTTGTTGAAGCACCTTTTGATTTTATTACAGCACTCAGTCTTTTTGAGTCTATCAGCATGGCACATTTTGACTTGGCAAGATATGCCCACTCTTCTTTGCAAAAACACTCCAAATCTGTCAGATTGGGACTGACATCTCCTGAGCACAGCCCTCTTCAGATCACCCCACAGATTTCCAATTGGATTTAGGTCTGTGATCTAGCTGGGACCATTCCAAAACTTTAATCTTCTTCTGGTGAAGCCATTCCTTTGTTGATTTGGATGTATGCTTTGGGTCATTGTCATGCTGAAAGATGAAGTTCCTCTTCATGTTCACAGAATGTGCACAGAAGCCTGAAGGTGTTGTGCCATATTTGGGCCAATATTAACTATTCATAAATCCCTCTAGCTTAACTAAGGCCCCAGTTCTAGCTGAAGAAAAACAGCCCCAAAGCATGATGCTGCCACCACCATGCTTCATTGTGGGTATGGTGTTCCTTTGGTGATGTACCAGTGTTTTGCGCCAAACATATCTGTTGGAATTATGGTTCAACCTTGGTTTCATCAGACCATAACACCTTTTCCCACATGCTTTTGGGAGACTTCAGATGCGTTTTTGCAAAATGTAGCCTGACTTAGGATGTTTTTCTTCGTAAGAAAGGGCTTTCGTCTTGCCACTCTACCCCATAGCCCAGACATATGAAGAATACGGGAGATTGCTGTCATATGTACCACACAGGCAGTACTTGCCAGATATTCCTACAGCTCCTTTAATGTTGCGTTAGGCCTCTCGGAGGACGTCCAGTTCTTGGTAATGTCACCGTTGTGCCATATTTTCTCCACTTGATGATGACTGTCTTCACTGTGTTCCATGGTATATCTAATGCCTTGGAAATTCTTTTGTACCGTTCTCCTAACTGATACCTTTAAACAATGAGATCCCTCTGATGCTTTGGAAGCTCTCTGTGGACCATGGCTTTTGCTGTGGGATGCTGACTAAGAAAATTTCAGGAAAGACCAACTAGAGCAGCTGAACTTTATTTGGGGTTAATCAGAGGTGCTTTAAATGATGGCAGGTGTATGCTGACTCCTATTTAACATGATTTTGAATGTTATTGCTTAATTCTGAGCACAGCTACATCCCCAGTTATAAGAGGATGTGCAGCACTTATGCAACCACATTATTTTAGTTTTTTGGTTTTCTTCCCTCCACCTACCAGATTTCACTTTGTTTTTCAATTGAGTGGTACAGTTTATAGGTCACATTAAAGGTGGAAAAAGTTCTGAAATGATTTCTCTTTGTCTCATTTTGTTACATCACAGAATCTGACATTTTAACAGGGGTGTGTAGACTTTTTATATCCACTGTAGCTATGCCCCTCAAGATGCTAGTCATCTTTCCAATGACCAGTGAAGACTAAAGATACCATTATTATTTTCCAGAATACATTACTTGTACTACACTTCACCACACGTAGGGTTCTGAGAGGTGTAACACCATTGACCTATATAAAAAAGACATATATGAAAAACATATTCAATATTCAATTAGGAACATATTAAAATGTTCCAAATATTTTGTTTTAATATGTCATTACCCGTGTGCATGGTGTTATGTACATTGTGTATGCGTTTTGCAGGTAAAGGTCAATACACCACTTTGTATTTTACTTTTCATGCCTACAGCTAGCCACAAATGGCCTGATTTTTCTTCCTGTTTATCCAACCAAGAATCATGTAAGGCGCTGCTAACAAGCTTTGTTGGCAATAAGAAGAGTTCATTGAAGCTTAAAAGAATTGGAAAGAATGAACCATTACTAGGACACTGCAGGCAGGGTTGCAAGGACAGACAGAGTTCTAACCAACACTATGGCCCAGATTTACTAAACATAAAGATGACCTAAGCTTAGTTGTCTAGACCTGCAGCAGATTTATCACAGTGGCTCAGGCTGCAGGATAAATGTGGTGCAGGGACAGACGCTTTTCTCTATACCAACTATTTGTTGCCTTACTTTGAGATGGATTTTTATGCAATTTTGTGTGTTAAATGGTGCATATTAGGCTTGCCCCCTTTCCATGAAACTCCATCCCTTTTTGCTGAAGCCCCATCCATTGTTGAGCATGTCAGAAAAAGTGTAGAAACCCTAGATGCGCCAACATGCACCACTTTTTGGACAGATTCTTGCAGACACATTAGTAAATCTGGACCTGTGTCTGCAAAGTAGGTCAATTTTAGTTATTTTGACATTCAAAGATATGCCAAGCGGCAAGATAAAAAAAAATCCTTTTTGCACTACTCATGCCACCATATTTCAATCAATATAAAAATAACTATTACAGACTAACATCATATTCCTATATTCCATGTGTAATGAAACATTATCTTTTTAGAAGATGTATTGCTTTTGTCTTTTCTTTCTTATCCAATGCCCTATTCCAGGACAGGAGGGTCTAGTACCCCATTTGTCATTCCTGCCTTATTTACTTGCAAATTGCTGTGATTGTAGAGAGATCAGGACTCTGCAGCGACTCGCAGCCCGTACGAGGTCTAAGCTAGTTGCTGCCCCAGTAAAATGTACTATGTAGTTTAAGTGCCATCATCTAGCCATAGACCCTCTAAAGCGGCATCCTCAAACTGCGGCCCTCCAGCTGTTGTAAAACTACAACTCCCACAATGCCCTGCTGTAGGCTGATACCTGTAGGCTGTTCGGGCATGCTGGGAAGTTGTAGTTTTGCAACAGCTGGAGGGCCGCAGTTTGAGGATGCCTGCTCTAAAGCAATACGGTAATAAATCAATCAATAATCATGAATGCTTGTCATTCAGCTTCTCACACTAAGGCTGGCCATAAATGATCAATAGCTGTTGGCTCCTCCATACACATTTGGCCTGACTGAACATGTATGTGTATTCAATGGTGACAGAAGAGAAAGCTTCTCTCAGACACATTTGGTCATGGCCTATCTCCTTGGTGAACAAAAAGATCAGGCAAAAATATTCACTTCACCCGATCCTCCTCTCTCCCAACATCGTCCATACACATTAGTCTGTCAGCTGAACAAATATGTATGTGGCCCTTAAGAGTCTCAAAAGTAAAAATTAAGGGTGAATTCTGACTTTAGCAAATTCAGACTGTATCAATTATTCATATCCTTCTAGATCGCTGCTTGCTGCCAGTCATTCCTTTTTTACTTACAGTAGATGAAAACTTGTCCTGGTCGTGTGATGGACCCAGCGGTGATAACTGTACTGTAAACGGTACAAACTGTGCCCCTGATTCATCACATGAAAAATAGTTTTTCATCTTATATAGGTAAAAAAAAAATTAAGGTTCCCATTGCATGACAACAAGCAGAGGAATTGGTACAGAAAAAAACATTTTATTATGCAAAGAATAAACTTTATTTGCCGCAAAAAGAACCCTGCATGAAAAAAATGAAACCTGCAGCATCAAATTGGACTACTTGAATGTTGTACAGTTCAGAAGGCAGCTGCTACCTAAATGGGATATTTTAGGACCATTTTTTATAAAATAAAATAAATCAGACAGTGTGTTATTGAACAGGCTGTTTGTTACAATCAGGCTCCCATCCGTTTACCCATGGACATACAGTATATTTTGCAGTCCTAGGAGACCCCAGAGTGTCATTCAGGCCAATTGGGACACCTTCAGTTTGCACCTGAATCAGGTACCCGAAGTGTATTTTAGGAAATATCTACCAGTGATTATTTAATTATAAATTATGATATTCATTTGTGTCATAATTTACTTCAAGCCATTTGCAGGGCATCTAGTGCAACATTATTATTTGCAATACCATGTGTGTTTCCAATGTCCAAATAGACTGAAAAGTAAAGCAATCATAAGGCATACTGACCTAGCATGGCAGTGGAAGTATGGCAATGCCCATGCCAAGGTTTAGTCACACAGGAGGATAATAATTACATGAATGTATTCTTACCTCCTCCAGACACCTGTATAATGAAGGGAAAAGTTATTAAAGTCATGCCGAGCTGAAAGATGTTCATGCTGAATTTATATTCTGGACGTTCCACCGCAGGGTAGCAGAGTTGTTCAGAAGCTGACCCTCACTTCTCCCACAACCAGGGAGAACTGTACCATTCCCATTCAACTCATGCATCAATATATATACATCTATAAAGATCAGGGCTGAGTTTTCGGTTAACTCTTTCTAGGACATTAAGCCTGGCTCCTCCTAGGATGCTGAAGTAACTCTACCTGTCCACTGTTGAACAATGAGTGAAAGGCAGCTTGTTCCAGTCTGACCAGCTCCAGCGAGCTGTAGGCACTGGTCTGTGCCATCATTAGAACCTATTAGAAAGCAATAGAAGGTTTAGGCAATTTAATCATTAAATGATTTCTCTTTCACAGGAGATTCTAAGAAAATTTGCAATAGCTTTACTGAAAGTACTTATTGCTTATTAAGTGTAGTAGGGGCTATGGTAGATGACTGCACTTAAAGGGTGTTACAAGGCTCCCGATATCGATGGCCAATCCTCCAGGTAGGTCATTAATATCTGATCAGTGAACATCCAATATCCCGCACCCCCACCGATCAGCTTGGAACTAGCCCTTTGAATGGAACAGCTCCGTTCAAAGTGTAATGGCTGTGATGGGTTACTGCAGCTCAGCTCCCATTCACTTCAAGGCAGCTGCAGTAACCAGGCATGGCCACTACACTTTGAATGGCGCTGTTCTTCCTGTTCCATTCAAAGTGCTGAAGGCTGCAGGCAAGAGCTGATCAGTGGGATTTCGGGGGGTGTTGGATTATCATCGATTGGATATTAATGACCTATGCCTTTTAATGTCCCCAAATATGTGGATCCAAGATGCTAATAACAGTCATGAGTTTTGGCAGTGAAGGAGATGATTCATTACTTTATAGCCACGTGGTCGTTAAAGGGATTCTGTCACCTCGTTTTAGCCTATAGAGCTGCGGACATGTACTGCTAGATTGCTGCTAGCAATTCCTTCCCTGAGGCTGATGCCAGCACAGGGAAGGAACACTATGCCGGCACTGCGCATGCACGGGCTCGCGCATCGCGAGATTACGGCCATCTAACTGTGAGCAAGGAGGAGATTCGGAGGACCAGGCAGTGTTGGGCTCCTTCACAGGGGGCGTGGCTGGGCTCCAAGAAGGTTAGTACAGCCCCTTGGGCACCTTACAAGGCTCATTTACATATCTATTAAATCATTTTTTAAACTCAATAAAAGCACACAGCCCTATGGGACAGGTATATTGCGGACATGCTAGGAGCGATCTAGCCGTGCATGTCCGCATCTCTATAGGCTAAAACGAGGTGACAGAATCCCTTTAAGATTAAAAGCTCAAAGACTCTACAGCAGCCAAGTACCCTAATTGAGCCTGCTACCCCAAAGCTATCTGGAATGGTAATGACAACCATAATACTATTTACATCATGGATGTCAAACTCATGGCCCTCCAGCTGTTGCAAAACTACAACTCCCATCATTCCCTGATGGCTGCAGTATGCCCAGGCATGATGGGAGTTGTAGTTTTGCAACAGCTGGAGGGCCACGAGTTTGACATCCCTGATTTACATTGTTGATGATGCGTTTATGTATTTTTGGTTCTTGATTTGTTTTACAGCGGGGGCTCATACACATGGCCATATTACAGTTCTGCTTTGTACACAGTTGTAATAGGGCTGCTATAGGGGTACATGGGGACTTCTATAAGCTTCTGATTTCATAAAGTGGCACACAGGGTTTTATTTCTGTCAAACCAGTCCAACAAAAAACAAATTGTGGCACGGTCCATCACGTGTATTATGAAGGAATTCTCCGGTAGAAGAAATACCTCTAGCATATAGTACCAGTACCTGACTTAGCACCATACGGTGAAACATGGAGACATGGGAGGTCTGTGTACTGCTGTGTGCATGACCTTTGACTACAATTGTGGTGCTATCTAAGAGTGTTCTTCTTTAGGAAATAATTGTGGAAAATTATGGCTGAACAAATTATTTGCTCCATGAGTTCTCCAAGAGGCAGGTTGTACTCAAAGTGGCTTCTGATTTTTGCCTGTTCCACAGTGCCACTGCTGGTCTTTTGAAGGTTACCCCCTGCCACTCATCAGAGTTTTCAACAGGGTCATACCAGCCACTTCATATAGAACTACCTAGTGCCTCTGTGGGTCTTCATGACTTCTAGGCCACTACTCTTCAAATGTTTCAGTCCCAACTAGTCAAATGTTCACATCATCCAGGTTGCTTGCTCTTTCGGACCTCTAATTACGGCCCACTAACACTCTCTTCAGTGGGCAAGCTCAGGCCTAATACACTCTAAGGACAATGGCAGCACCTCATATGGGCTCACCGCAATGTCTTCTCCTCAGTGTCGACATTCAGGCCCATCTGTGCAGCATCATTTGAGCAAAATACTTCTCCAGGTCTCTTTCCTCCAGCTTACATGTTAAGTCTCATAATGGCTATTTATGGGAAAACACAATGCAATTTTAGTTTAGTTATCCATCCAGTGAACATTAAAGGCAATAGTAACAAGGGGGAAACAATGAATGCAAGTAAAAAAATCACATTAATAAGGGGTAGTAAGGCTCACAACCCTTACAAGTGTACAAAAAATGACAATGTCTACATGTTTTTAATACTATTAATTATTTCAGTATGCTTAATCAATGGGAGGAAATGCTGTAAAAACTCCACAAATAACATCTGTCCAATATGTGAATACTGCTAAAAAAAAAAAAAAAAGTGTAAAACAGACGGTCTACAAAACTTTTGCATACTTAACTTTTTGCATTTATATGTTGTCAGAAGTATGCAAACTTGGTAACACATTGTTTCTTTTTACAATTGTTGTAATTGCAATGGGAAAAAGAAAGTGTCAAGCTTTTGTTCTTCAAGGAATAAAATTTAGAGGGGTCAATTAACCGTAGACATACAGGTAGGTACTAGATGTGCATCCTTTGTGGGATTTACTAGATATACATGTCAATTACATAACTCTAGGCATTCGTTGCCTGTATAGAATAATCCAAACTATTTGAAAGCTCATTCAGGGAAAGGGGTTACTCTGTACAATGTGGGTTGGGATATATTATATCTTTACAATAAAAGGCTATTCACAAATCCTTCGACACAGCTCATTAACCCATTTCACTCAAAAGGAAATTATATGCTAGCTATTTGTCATTAAACTCCATTTGTATGAGCACTTGTGTAATGCTAATGCTTTCAGCGCACATCCTCTCACACGGCACATTAACTCATGGCTATAATAGAATGTGCTTTTGCTGCCATAATATCCTATATGACTGTATAGAAATGGTTAACATGAAGTTAAAGATGTAATTGAAGATGGTGGTAACTATATACCAGGTGAGGATTTCAATACAAGGCCTATTGACCCAACTGATTTAATCCTTCCCCATAGCTAAAGGGACACACAAAGAGCATATGGTGATTATTGCTGAAGTTTTAACTCAATATATTAATACCACTAGTTTAGGATGGCTGTATTATGGGTGCAAGATATGGAACCCCATTATAGGAAATATGTCACCAAAAATGTTATCTGCCAGTTAAAATCAGATACATATTCTTTTTCTAATTTCTTTTTATATTAGAATTGCAGATTTATTTCTTCTCTTTTCTGAACATGACTATGGGGGCGGCCATCTTGCCTGAGCTGTTCTTAACAGCATTTAGAAAGCATTAAGAAAATTGCTTTACGGCAGGTCCATGGGCCATAGACACAAGGGACAGGAGGGGAAGTCAGTAACTTCTGTGGGAGAGTCTTCTAGGCATGCTCTGTGCCCTGTGCAGAGGTCATTGTACAAGGAAAGAATAGATCAGCTCTGACAATCGGCTATTGTGAATGGTGGATCCTGTCTTATCTATACACAGAGGTGATATCATTACAGGCAGTTAACTGCAGTAATCTGTATAAACCAAGAAGTGGTCCAATTATTAGACATAGTGGCCAGTGCAAAAATTGCAGGATTTTACATTTTTTGTTCAAATATATGGAATACATGGAAGATTAAAAGAAACATCATCAATAATTCTTAAAAAAGTTTTTTAAACAGCAGGTCATTTTCTGATGGCACATTCCCTTTAAATACAGCTGAGGGTGCGGTGTGTCAGATTCCCACCTACCCAATCTGATATTGAAATCCTGGACAACCCCTTTAAGGTTACCTATAGTGAACAATATCATTATGCACAGCCGTGTAAGCGTCTTTTACAATTTTCTACTGCTCATGCTGTTTACTGCTCACTCTTTGTGTTTTTAATAACAGTGGTTGGCTAGATAGGGGTAGCAAGATACTACAGTCATATAAAGACTGGACAGGAAATATGGCTGTCACTAATAAACACACTTTGGATGTTGGGAACAATTACAAATACATACATATACACCATATGAACAAAAGCATTTGGACACACCTCGTAATTATTAAATTCAGGTGTTTCTTTGAGTCCCATTACCATAGGAGCACCACCAATGAGGCGAAGTGAGGGGATTGCTTCAGGCGGCTCCACCTATGGACAAGTGGGGGCGGTGGCAGGGCAGTGGGCAATGAGCTCTTTTTTTGTCAATATGCTCATCTCTCTTTATTCAATTATATAGTTGAATGCTGTGGTGGTGCACGGGAGCGATGTCTACCTGCTCCATTGTTCCCTATGATAGGCTTTATGCCTAGTGCCTGTAGCCTATCAGAGGCTGGTGCAGCAGGCATGATGATGTCATCATCATCGCGCCACCTAAGCTTGGCAGCATACAGTTAAGGACACAGACCTATGTCCTGTCCCCCATAACCGACAACCACGTTGAGGTAAGTATTTAAGTTTATTATTTTTATTTGGCAGCATGCTGTCGGGCCACTTTGGGGAAGGGGGCCACACATCAGAATACAGAAATGTATTTGGCAGGTGGTACAACGCATTTCAGGGACAACGGTCTTGTTTATCTGATACAGACTGCTTGTACATAACAATACAACTGTTACACATAGATATACACACCCTAAAAAAACGCCAAAACCTCTAGAATAGAGGTTATGGGGTAGAAGTGGGCGATACTAGACCTACCCTAATGTCACTGGCATAAACGCCACTCATAGTTTTTATTAAAATAATAACATGTCAACATTATCCCAAGATTGGAGCTAATAAACATTCGTGGAGTTAGTGCTTAAATAAAAACATTAAGATTTGCTGAAATGAAAAACCCTCAAGCGATGCCCGGTGATTTCGGAGCGATCACAGGGTTCAGAGAGATCACGTGGCTCGGTAAGGACACAGTAATGTGCGATGTGCAAGTACATCACTACCTCAGCAATAAAATGCATAGAAAAGTGCAGTGTGTGAGTATCGCAAGCTCTACAGCAATATAAGTCACAGGAATGTGCAGTTTGTGATTATATCATAGCCAACCCACTGCTTTCACATAGGGAAGCATTGGGAAGCTATTGCGCATGCGTGGCTTCATAGAGATGCTTTGAATCAATGCTTTTCTATGAGGAGTGTTTAGCCTGAATGCCAATGTTGCACGTTGTGCAACACTGGACTAAGAAGCACCTCTAGTGTCCATCTGATGTGTGGCCACTAGGGGTGTTCCTTGGCAGTAATGTAAATACTGTTGTGTTTGTGCTTTAGGGTGCACACCCTAATGCAATAGGTTGCACATGCCTATGCTCTCATCACCCCCATATTGGCCTCCATGCCTCTCATTAGCCCCATAATCAGCCCTTATGCCTTTCATCAGCCCCCATTATCAGCCCTTATGCCTCTCATCAGCCCCATTATGCCTCTCAGCCCCCATTATCCTCATAGCCCCCATTATGCCGCTCTCAGCCCTCATTATGCCTCTCAGGCCCCCCATTATGCCTCTCAGCCCCCATTATGCTGCTCTCAGCCCCTATTATGCCTCTCAGGCTCCATAATGGCTCTCAGGCCCCATTATGCCTCTCAGCCAGCCCCCATTATGCCATAATGGGAGCTGAGAGGCATAATGGGGCTTCATTATGCCTCTCAGCCAGCCCTCATTATGCCTCTCAGCCAGCCCTCATTATGCCTCTCAGCCAGCCCTCATTATGCCTCTCAGCCAGCCCTCATTATGCCTCTCAGGCCCCCTTATGCTTCTCAGGCCCCCATTATGCCTCTCAGGCCCCATTATGCTTCTCAGCCAGCCCCGATTATGCCTCTCAGGCCCCCCATTATGCCTTTCAGGCCACCTATTATGCCTCTCAGGCCACCTATTATGCCTCTCAGGCCACCTATTATGCCTCTCAGGCCAGCCATTATGCCTCTCAGGCCACCTATTATGCCTCTCAGGCCACCTATTATGCCATTCAGCCCCCAGCAGTCTGGTCATTATGCCCCCAGCAAAAATAAATAAAACACTTACCGGCACCACGATCTTCCTCCTGCTGTCTGGTGGCAAGCACAGTGTGACGTCACAGAGCAGCCCTGCACAGCTGGTAGCCGAGGACCAGGATGCGGTGAGTACCAAGCCTTCACCGCTTCCCGGGCCTCCGGTACTAATCAGCGCTTCCAAAATGGAAGCGCTGATTAGTATTCACGGTGAGTAGTGATAGACGAACATCTGCCAGGACGGTTCGCAAACGCGATCGTGATCAAAAGTTCGCGGCGAGTCCCATTCATTTTAATGGCAGGCGAACATGAAAAACCTTCAGCTCATATTTGCAGCCAAGAAATAATTACTAGAAGTACACAAATAGTCCCACAACATGGACAGTGACATACCAGATGTATTTTTTGAATTTGCGATCTCCATTCATTATTTTTTTAATGCAAAATATCGGCAATATAATTTTTGGTTGTACGTCACAGGGATTGTCCTTTTGGTCTTTGAATCCTTGTGTCATGCACCACTCTTTTGCCTTTTTTTTTATTGATTTTTGTCTTTCTCCATGGGTTACCTGTGTCATTGCTGTGGATCCAGATATTTTCAGCCCGATATTGACTTCTACCCATTGCTATGGTGCATATACTGTAGTAGGATATTTGCATGCGCCGGAGTAGCATTGCTTCTGTTCAAGCCAGCAATGTACATAACACCAGTGATGACTCCTGTGCTGTACACTGCCCAGGCCAAACGAGAAGGCACAGTCTGAGGACCAGCACGGCAATAGTAGGGGAGGAATCGTGAGGGGGAAGGGGTGTTATGTGACTGGCGCTGAGAACCTGAAAATGGTGGCGCCTTCAAGACAGTAAGAACTTGTTCACAAAACTTTTTGGGGCGCTTTTTCATGCGTTTTCCGCTCCGAATACGTGACAAAAAAATCCTCCTATTTGTTTCAATAGGAGGCAGAACTGAAAAAAAATTAGCGTGGAAGAAAAGAAGCAACATGCTCTATTTGGCAGCAGAATCCGCACTGATTCTCCCATTGAAATGAATGGGAAGCTGAAAAAAACATAGTGGGAGATTTATCAAACTAGTGTAAAGCAGTACTGGCTTAGTGGCCCATAGCAACCAATCAGATTCCACAGACTTCATTTTTCACAGCTCCTTTATGAAAGATGGAATCTGATTGGTTGCTATGGGCAACTAAGCCAGTTCTAACTTTACAACAGTTTGATAAATCTCCCCACCGTAATTTTTTCAGTGTGTTTTCAAAATATGTTGTGAACATCCAGTGGATTATAGACCTTTCTTTTCACAGGTAACAATTAATGTGTTTTTACATAATTGTACCAGAGGACCCTTTTAAGAATGACAAAGTTTAGCAGTTTTGCCCCGAGTGCTCCTTTACTGCTGTGTAGCCGCCGTTTTGTTTTATAATACCGTGCTAATATAATTGG